>NC_092711.1:8669690-8969690 GCF_047496885.1 Scyliorhinus torazame
CCACCAGGTACGCGGTACATACGCGTGCGACTCGGCCAACGTTGTCTACCTCATACGCTGCAGGAAAGGATGTCCCGAAGCGTGGTACATTGGCGAGACCATGCAGACGCTGCGACAACGAATGAACGGACATCGCGCGACAATCGGCAGGTAGGAATGTTCCCTTCCAGTCGGGGAACACTTCAGCAGTCACGGGAAGCACGGTAGCATTGTGGATAGCACAATTGCTTCACAGCTCCAGGGTCCCAGGTTCGATTCCAGCTTGGGTCACTGTCTGTGCGGAGCCTGCACGTCCTCCCCGTGGGTGCGTGGGTTTCCTCCGGGTGCTCCGGTTTCCTCCCACAGTCCAAAGATGTGCAGGTTAGGTGGATTGGCCATGATAAATTGCCCTTGGTGTCCATAATTGCCCTTAGTGTTGGGTGGGGTTACTGGGTTATGGGGATAGGGTGTAGGTGTTGAACATGGGTGGGGTGCTCTTTCCAAGTGCTGGTGCAGACTCGATGGGTCGATAGGCCTCCTTCTGCACTGTAAATTCTATGAATTCAGCCTCTGATCTCCGGGTAAGCGTTCTCCAAGGCGGCCTTCAGGACGAGCGACAACGCAGAATCGCCGAGCAGAAACTTACAGCCAAGTTCCGCACACATGAGTGCGGCCTCAACCGGGACCTGGGATTCATGTCGCATTACATTCATCCCCCACCATCTGGCCTGCGAAATCCTACCAACTGTCCTGGCTTGACACAATTCACACCTCTTTAACCTGGGGTTACCCCATCTCTGGATCTGTAAAGATTTAATCACCTGCTAATGGTCGTATTCCAAGCATTCTCTTGCATCTTTGAATTTGTCTATATATGTGTTTTTGGAACCTACCTCTTCATTCACCTGAGGAAGAAGCAGTGCTCCGAAAGCTAGTGATTTGAAACAAACCTGTTGGTCTATAGCAAGGATAATCCAGGGAACTACAGGCCGGTGAGCCTTACGTCAGTGGTAGGGAAATACTGGAGAGAATTCTTCGAGACAGGATCTACTCCCATTTGGAAGCAAATGGACGTATTAGTGAGAGGCAGCATGGTTTTGTGAAGGGGAGGTCGTGTCTCACTAACTTGACAGAGTTTCTCGAAGAGGTCACAAAGATGATTGATGCAGGTAGGGCAGTGGATGTTGTCTATATGGACTTCAGTAAGGCCTTTGACAAGATCCCTCATGGTAGACTGGGACAAAAGGTGAAGTCACATGGGATCAGGGGTGAACTGGCAAGGTGGATACAGAACTGGCTAGGTCATAGAAGGTAGAGAGTAGCAATGGAAGGGTGCTTTTCTAATTGGAGGGCTGTGACCAGTGGTGTTCCACAGGGATCAGTGCTGGGACCTTTGCTCTTTGTAGTATATATAAATGATTTGGAGGAAAATGTAACTGGTCTGATTAGTAAGTTTGCAGATGACACAAAGGTTGGTGGAATTGCGGATAGCGATGAGGACTGTCAGAGGATACAGCAGGATTTAGATTGGAGACTTGGGCGGAGAGATGGCAGATGGAGTTTAATCTGGACAAATGTGAGGTATTGCATTTTGGAAGGTCTAATGCAGGTAGGGAATATACAGTGAATGGTAGAACCCTCAAGAGTATTGAAAGTCAAAGAGATCTAGGAGTACAGGTCCACAGGCCACTGAAAGGGTCAACACAGGTGGAGAAGGTAGTCAAGAAGGCATACGGCATGCTTGCCTTCATTGGCCGGGGCATTGAGTATAAGAATTGGCAAGTCATGTTGCAGCTGTATAGAACCTTAGTTAGGCCACACTTGGAGTATCGTGTTCAATTCTGGTCGCCACACTACCAGAAGGATGTGGAGGCTTTAGAGAGGGTGCAGAAGAGATTTACCAGGATGTTGCCTGGTATGGAGGGCATTAGCTATGAGGAGCGGTTGAATAAACTCGGTTTGTTCTCACTGGAACAAAGGAGTTTGAGGGGAGACCTGATAGAGAAATTATGAGGGGCATAGACAGAGTGGATAGTCAGAGGCTTTTCCCCAGGGTAGAGGGGTCAATTACTAGGGGGCATAGGTTTAAGGTGCAAGGGGCAAGGTTTAGAGGAGATGTATGAGGCGAGTTTTTTTACACAGAGGGTAGTGGGTGCCTGGAACTCGCTGCCGGAGGAGGTAGTGGAAGCAGGGACGATAGTGACATTTAAGGGGCATCTTGACAAATACATGAATAGGATGGGAATAGAGAGATACAGACCCAGGAAGTGTAGAAGATTTTAGTTTAGACGGGCAGCATGGGCTTGGAGGGCCGAAGGGCCTGTTCCTGTGCTGTACTTTTCTTTGTTCTTTGTTCGATAACCTGGTGTTGTAAGACTTCTTACAATGTAACTAATGGGAGGAGCCAGGTATGTCTGCAGTACTGCACTCCAGTATAGGATTTTAAGTTGAGCAGCAGTTTGGCCATAGGATTTGATTCGGAAAACACAGTAGGATTTTCAGATTGTTCCTGGAAAGGGTCTGTCTCCGCCCAAAAGTCAGCACAGATAAGCGAGTAACCCTGTTTTGCGAACTTTATTTATAAGTGGCCTTTGAACTGTATTGGGTTGATTAATTGGAATTCGCAATATCTTATAGATAGTAAGCTAAAGTTTACTCTTTTATTGAAGAACTGTTTAACTGATCATTGTGAAGATATTTCTTTGATGTTATTAATTCTGTGTTTAAATTAAAGTTTGTTTACACGTAGCAAATATGAATTGGTCATATTCATCAGTCTTGGAGTTTATCTTCCTTTCGGTTTTACAAATTAAAAATTCTTTCGATTTGACATGTTTTGGGGGCTTGGCCAGGATACTAACAAATGTTGGTGTTTGGCCTGGTATTCTAACACTCTGTCCCCCTGTCTGTCCCTCTGCCTGTCTGTCCCTCTGTCTATCTCTCTCTCAGATACGGAGAGAAAGGCAGAGAGAGTGAGAGAGAGAGCGACAGAGAGAGAGAGAGAGTGAGCAGAGACGGAGCCAGAGAGAATCGGCGAGTGAGAGAGATTGTGTGCGTGTGAATGTGTTTGTGTGTGTGTGTGGGAGAGTGTCTGTGAGAGAGTGTGAGAGAGACTGCCTGAGTGATCTTGTGAGAGAGCTTGTTAGTGTGCATGTGTGCGTGAGAGAGCGTGTAACAGCGTGAGTGTGAGAGCATGTGCGTGTGTGAGAGCTATATGTGTGCGAGGGTGTTTGAGAGAGTGTGTGAAAGTGAGGTAGAGGGTGTGAGAGAGAGAGCGTGTGTGTGACAGAGAGAGTGTGTAGGGGGAGTGTTTAAGGGACAGAGTGAGAGAGAGTGAGCGTGAGAAAGAGAGAGAGTGTGTGTTTGAGAGAGTGTGAGAGAGAGTGTGTGAGAGTGTGTGTGAGAGAGTGTGTGTGAGAGAGAGAGTGTGTGAGAGAGTGTGTGTGAGAGAGTGTGTGAGAGTGTGTGTGAGAGAGAGTGTGTGAGAGTGTGTGAGAGAGTGTGTGAGAGAGAGAGTGTGTGAGAGAGTATGTGTGAGAGAGAGAGTGTGTGAGAGAGTATGTGTGTGATTGAGAGAGTGTGAGAGAGAGTGTGTGTGAGTGTGTGTGAGAGAGAGTGAGAAAGAGTGTGCGAGAGTGTGTGAGAGAGAGTGTGTGGAAGAGAATGTGTGAGAGTGTGTGAGTGAGAGAGAGAGTGTGTGTGTGACAGAGTGAGTGTGTGAGAGAGTGTGTGTGAGAGAGACTGTGAGAGGGAGAGTGTGTGAGAGAGAGAGTGTATGAGAGTGTGTGTGAGAGAGAGAGAGTGTGAGAGAGAGAGTGTGTGTGAGAGAGAGAGTGTGTGGGCGAGAGAGTGTGTGAGAGAGAGTGTGTGAGAGAGAGTGTGTGTGAGTGTGTGTGAGAGAGAGTGTGTGAGAGAGTGTGTGAGAGAGAGTGTGTGTGAGTGTGTGTGAGAGAGAGTGGGTGAGAGAGTGGGTGAGAGAGAGAGTGTGTGTGAGAGTATGTGTGTGATTGAGAGAGTGTGGGAGAGAGCGAGTGTGTGAGAGAGTGTGAGAGAGAGTGTGCGAGAAAGAGAGTGTGTGAGAGAGAGTGTGTGTGTGAGAGAAAATGTGTGAGAGAGAGTGTGTGAGTGAGAGAGAGTGTGTGTGAGAGTGTGTGTGATGGAGAGAGTGTGAAAGAGAATGAACGTGAGAGGGCGTGAGTCGTGAGAGAGTGTGAGAGAGTGAGTGTGTGTGTGAGATTGTGTGAGAGAGTGTGTGAGAGAGTGTGTGAGAGGGTGTGTTGTGAGAGAGAGAGAGAGTGTGTGTGAGAGAGTGTGTGTGATTGAGAGAGTGTGAATGAGTGTGTGGTTGTGATTGTGAGCGAGTGTCTGTGAGTGTGAGTGAGTGTGTGGGTGTGATCGTGAGCGAGTGTGTGTGAGTGTGAGTGAGTGTGTGGGTGTGATTGTGAGCGAGTGTGTGTGTGAGTGTGAGTGAGTGTGTGGGTGTGATTGTGAGCGAGTGTCTGTGAGTGTGAGTGAGGGTGTGGGTGTGATTGTGAGCGAGTGTGTGTGTGAGTGTGAGTGAGTGTGTGGGTGTGATTGTGAGCGAGTGTGTGTGTGAGTGAGTGTGTGGGTGTGATTGTGAGCGAGTGTGTGTGTGAATGTGAGTGAGTGTGTGGGTGTGATTGTGAGCGAGTGTGTGTGAGTGAGCGAGTGTGTGCGATTGTGAGCGAGTGTGTGTGAGTGAGTGTGATAGGTGGACATTATGGTATCAGTGTCAGTCACTGACCCAAGCTCGATATTTAATTTACAAAATTGACAGTAACATTGTGTCACCATCTATTTTTCAGAGATTAATTTTCTTGAGGAGTGACCTTGGGTCGAGAAGGCCTTCCGCGAGTGAATAAACAACCCTGCTCGCTCCACCAGCCCAGGCCATACCATCATAAAACTCTCCAGTAAATGTCCAACAAAAATCTCTGCACAAATGATATGTGGAGGACTTCTGTCAATGCAGAGGCTCAGGAAGAAGCTCCCAGTGATGATCCTGTATTCACGGAGCCAATCAGTCATGTACAGTGAAAGATTCTTCCGTACTGACCGTCCGACTGTGCGGCGCTCCCTCAGTACTGACCCTCTGACAGTGCGGCGCTCCCTCAGTACTGACCCTCTGACAGTGCGGCATTCCCTCAGTACTGACCCTCTGACAGTGCGGCGCTCCCTCAGTACTGACCCTCTGACAGTGCGGCGCTCCCTCAGTACTGACCCTCTGACAGTGCGGCGCTCCCTCAGTACTGACCCTCTGACAGTGCGGCGCTCCCTCAGTACTGACACTCTGACATTGCGGCGCTCCCTCAGTACTGACCCTCTGACAGTGCGACACTCCCTCAGTACTGACCCTCTGACAGTGCAGCGCTCCCTCAGTGCTGACCCTCTGACAGTGCGGCACTCCCTCAGTACTGACCCTCTGACAGTGCGGCACTCCCTCAGTGCTGACCCTCTGACAGGGCGGCACTCCCTCAGCACTGACACTCTGACAGTGCGGCACTCCCTCAGTACTGACCTTCTGACAGTGCGGCGCTCCCTCAATACTGACGCTCTAACAGTGCAGCACTCCCTCAGTACTGACCCTCTGACAGTGCAGCACTCCCTCAGTACTGACCCTCTGACAGTGCGGCACTCCCTCAATACTGACCCTCTGACAGTGCGGCACTCCCTCAGTACTGACCATCTGACAGTGCGACACTCCCTCAGTACTGACCCTCTGACAGTGCGACACTCCCTCAGTACTGACGCTCTGACAGTGCGGCGCTCCCTCAGTACTGACCCTCTGACAGTGCAGCACTCCCTCAGTACTGACTCTCTGACAGTGCGACGCTCCCTCAGTACTGACCCTCTGACAGTGCGACACTCCCTCAGTACTGACCCTCTGACAGTGCGGCACTCCCTCAGTACTGACCCTCTGACAGTGCGACACTCCCTCAGTACTGACCGTCCGACTGTGCGGCGCTCCCTCAGTACTGACCCTCTGACAGTGCGGAACTCCCTCAGTACTGACCCTCTGACAGTGCGACACTCCCTCAGTACTGATCCTCTGACAGTGCGGCACTCCCTCAGTACTGACTCTCTGACAGTGCGGTGCTCCCTCAGTACTGACCCTCTGACATTGCGGAACTCCCTCAGAACTGACTCTCTGACAGTGTGACGCTCTCAGTGTTGGCAGTGTAGGAGGGTCAGTACTGAGGGATCTCCACACTGTCAGAGGGTCAGTACTGAGGGAGTGCCGCACTGTCAGAGGGTCAGTACTGAGGGAGTGCCGTACTGTCAGAGGGTCAGTACTGAGGGAGCAATGCACTGTCAGAGTGTCAGTACTGAGAGAGTGCTGCACTGTCAGAGGGTCAGTACTGAGGGAGTGCTGCACGGGAGCGCCGCACTGTCAGAGGGTCAGTACTGAGGGAGTGCCTCACTGTCAGAGGGTCAGTACTGAGGGAGTGCCGCACTGTCGGAGGGTCAGAACTGAGGGAATGCCGCACTGTCAGAGGATCAGTACTGAGTAAGTGCCGCACTGTCAGAGGGTCAGTACTATGGGAGTGCCACACTGTCAGAGAGCCAGTACTATGGGAGTGCCACACTGTCAGAGGGTCAGTACTGAGGGAGCTCCGCACTGTCAGAGTGTCAGTACTGACGGAGCTCCGCACTGTCAGAGGGTCAGTACTGAGGGAGTGCCGCACTGTCAGAGGGTCAGCACTGAGGGAGTGCCACATTGTCAGAAGGTCAGTACTGAGGGAGTATCGCACTGACAGAGGGTCAGTACTGAGGGAGTGCCGCACTGTCAGACGGTCAGTACTGAGGAAGTGCTGCTCTGTCAGAGGGTCAGTACTGAGGGAGTGCTGCACTGTCAGAGGGTTAGTACTGAGGGAGTGCCGCACTGTCAGAGGGTCAGTACTGAGGGAGTGCTGCACTGTCAGAGGGTCAGTACAGAGCGAGCGCCGCACTGTCAGAGGGTCAGTACTGAGGGAGCTCCGCACTGTCAGAGTGTCAGTACTGAGGGAGCTCCGCACTGTCAGAGGGTCAGTACTGAGGGAGTGCTGCACTGTCAGAGGGTCAGCACTGAGGGAGTGCCGCACTGTCAGAAGGTCAGTACTGAGGGAGCACTGCACTGTCAGAGGGTCAGTACTGAGGGAGCTCCACACTGTCAGAGGGTCAGTACTGAGGGAGCTCCTCACTGTCAGAGGGTCAGTACTGAGGGAGTGCTGCACTGTCAGAGGGTCAGCACTGAGGGAGTGCCGCACTGTCAGAGGGTCAGTACTGAGGGAGTGCTGCACTGTCAGAGGGTCAGTACTGAGGGAGCGCTGCACTGTGAGAGGGTCAGTACTGAGGGAGTGCCGCACTGTCAGAGGGTCAGTACTGAGGGAATGCCGCGCTGTCAGAGGGTAGGTACTGAGGGAGCGCTGCACTGTCAGAGGGTCAGTACTGAGGGAGTGCCGCACTGTCAGAGGGTCAGTACTGAGGGAGTGCCGCACGGTCAGGGGGTCAGTACTGAGGGAGTGCTGCTCTGTCAGGGAGTCAGTACTGAGGGAGTATCGCACTGTCAGAGGGTCAGTACTGAGGGAGTGCCGCACGGTCAGGGGGTCAGTACTGAGGGAGTGCCGCACTGTCAGAGTGTCTGTACTGAGGGGGCACCGCACTGTCAGAGGGTCAGTACTGAGGGAGTGCCGCACTGTCAGAGGGTCAGTACTGAGGGAATGCTGCACTGTCAGAGGGTCAGTACTGAGGGAGTGCCGCACTGTTAGAGGGTCAGTACTGAGGGAGTGCCGCACTGTCAGAGGGTCAGTACTGTGGGAGTGCTGCACTGTCGGAGGGTCAGTACTGAGGGAGTGCCGCACTGTCATAGGGTCAGTACTGAGGGAATCCTGCACCGTCAGAGGGTCAGTAGTGAGGGAGTGCCGCACTGTCAGAGGGTCAGTACTGAGGGAGTGCCGCACTGTCAGAGGGTCAGTACTGTGGGAGTGCCGCACTGTCGGAGGGTCAGTACTGACGGAGTGCCGCACTGTCGGAGGGTCAGTACTGAGGGAGTGCCGCACTGTCAGAGGGTCAGTACTGAGGGAGTGCCGCACTGTCAGAGGGTCAGTACTGAGGGAGTGCCGCACTGTGAGAGGGTCAGTACTGAGGGAGCGCTGCACTGTCAGAGGGTCAGTACTGAGGGAGTGCCGCACTGTCAGAGGGTCAGTACTGAGGGAGTGCCGCACTGTCAGAGGGTCAGTACTGAGGGAGTGCCGCACTGTCAGAGGGTCAGTACTGAGGGAGTGCTGCACTGTCAGAGGGTCAATACTGAGGGAGAGCCGCACTGTCAGAGGGTCAGTACTGAGGGAGTGCCGCACTGTCAGAGGGTCAGTACTGAGGGAGTGCCGCACTGTCAGAGCGTCAGTACTGAGGGAGTGCCGCATTGTCAGAGGGTCAGTACTGAGGGAGTGCCGCACTGTCAGAGGGTCAGTACTGAGGGAGTGCCGCACTGTCAGAGGGTCAGTACTGAGGGAGTGCCGCACTGTTGAGGGTCAGTACTGAGGGAGTGCCGCACTGTCAGAGGGTCAGTACTGAGGGAGTGTCGCACTGTCAGAGGGTCAGTACTGTGGGAGTGCCGCACTGTCAGAGGGTCAGTACTGAGGGAGCGCTGCACTGTCAGAGGGTCAGTGCTGAGGGAGTGCCGCACTGTCAGAGGGTCAGTACTGAGGGAGTGCCGCACTGTCAGAGGGTCAGTACTGAGGGAGTGCTGCACTGTCAGAGGGTCAGTACTGAGGGAGTGCCGCACTGTCAGAGGGTCAGTACTGAGGGAGTGCCGCACTGTCAGAGGGTCAGTACTGAGGGAGTGCCGCACTGTCGGAGGGTCAGTACTGAGGGTGTGCCGCACTGTCAGAGGGTCAGCACTGAGGGAGTGCCGCACTGTCAGAGGGTCAGTACTGAGGGAGTGCCGCACTGTCAGAGGGTCAGTACTGAGGGAGTGTTGCACTGTCAGAGGGTCAGTACTGAGGGAGTGCTGCACTGTCAGGGGGTCAGTACTGAGGGAGCGCTGCACTGTCAGAGGGTCAGTGCTGAGGGAGTGCCGCACTGTCAGAGGGTCAGTACTGAGGGAGTGCCGCACTGTCAGAGGGTCAGTACTGAGGGAGTGCCGCACTGTCAGAGGGTCAGTACTAAGGGAGTGCCGCACTGTCAGAGGGTCAGTACTGAGGGAGTGCCGCACTGTCAGAGGGTCAGTACTGAGGGAGTGCCGCACTGTCAGAGAGTCAGTACTGAGGGAGTGCCGCACTGTCAGAGGGTCAGTACTGAGGGAGTGCCGCACTGTCAGAGGGTCAGTACTGAGGGAGTGCTGCACTGTCAGAGGGTCAGTACTGAGGGAGTGCCGCACTGTCAGAGGGTCAGTACTGAGGGAGCGCCGCACTGTCAGAGGGTCAGTACTGAGGGAGCGCCGCACTGTCAGAGGGTCAGTACTGAGGGAGTGCCGCACTGTCAGAGGGTCAGTACTGAGGGAGCGCCGCACTGTCAGAGGGTCAGTACTGAGGGAGTGCTGCACTGTCAGAGGGTCAGTACTGAGGGAGTTCCGCACTGTCAGAGGGTCAGTACTGAGGGAGTGCCGCACTGTCAGAGGGTCAGTACTGAGGGAGTGCCGCACTGTCAGAGGGTCAGTACTGAGGGAGTGCCGCCCTGTCAGAGGGTCAGTAATTCTGTTCCTGGGCACAGTGTTTCCTGCCCTGTGTGGGGACCAATTGCAGCCTCTTGCCTTGCCCGATGTGATATGATGTGTCTGGTTTCTGCTATCACTAGTATCAAATCTCCTCAGCCGCTCTTACCTCGAGGAGGGTGCCAGTGTGTTTTTTACGCTGGGGATGACACAGCCTTGCTTAGTTTCCGGCAGAAGTTTGTTCAATGTAATCGTTATTTGTTACTTCTGGGACTGTGTCAAGGCAAGGAGCTGGAGCACCATAATCAAGGTAGGGAAACAGTCCGTCTCTCTCTGCACGCGCGGGGCGTGGCTGTGTGTGTCTCCCTCGGCCCGAAACCCAGGAGGCGGGGAGCGAGGCGTCGGGCGAAAATCGCCGCTTTAATAGTGAGTCGAACTGTCGGCGGCTGAACGGGTAGAGCCGCTGAGAATGGGTTTGATGTTCCACCCGGGGAGCTTCACCCTGCTCTGACGCTGATCCCCTCGGTCGAACACGAGGGGGGTCATGCTGAGAGCGTGGCCGGCGGGTGGGGGGGTGGGGGGTGGGGTGGGGGGCTAGGTGGGGTGCTAGGTGGAGGTGACGCTGGGGAATTCCGCGGAAATGGGACCCCCGTGGGAATTCGAACGAGGTTGGGGGAGCAACAGTCTACATCTGTAAATGTCGCATTGTCGGTCGCTTGATTAACAGAGAGAGTCAGAGAGGGCGAGAGGGTGAGAGAGAGCGGGGGGGGGGAGAAAGAGAGAGAGAGGTTCCGGGAGGTTTATATAGAGAATAACAGATAGCCGGGAGTGAGTTACAGACTGGAATCTAATCGAGGGGTTCGGGGTAGTTTATATACAGAATAACAGATACCCGGGAGTGAGTTACAGACTGGAATCTAATCGAGGGGTTCGGGGTGGTTTATATACAGAATAACCGATACCCGGGAGTGAGTTACAGACTGGAATCTAATCGTGGGGTTCGGGGTGGTTTATATACAGAATAACCGATACCCGGGAGTGAGTTACAGACTGGAATCTAATCGTGGGGTTCGGAGTGGTTTATATATAGAATAACAGATACCCGGGAGTGAGTTACAGACTGGAATCTAATCGAGGGGTTCGGGGTGGTTTATATATAGAATAACAGATACCCAGGAGTGAGTTACAGACTGGAATCTAATCGAGGGGTTCAGGGTGGTTTATATATAGAATAACAGATCCCCGGGAGTGAGTTACAGACTGGAATCTAATCGAGGGTTCCGGGTGGTTTATATATAGAATAACAGATACCCGGGAGTGAGTTACAGACTGGAATCTAATCGAGGGGTTCGGGGCGGTTTATATATAGAATAACAGATACCCGGGGGTGAGTTACAGACTGGAATCTAATCGAGGGGTTCGGGGTGGTTTATATATAGAATAACAGATACCCGGGAGTGAGTTACAGACTGGAATCTAATCGAGGGGTTCGGGGTGGTTTATATAGAGATTAACAGATACCCGGGAGTGAGTTACAGACTGGAATCTAATCGAGGGGTTCGGGGTGGTTTATATATAAAATAACAGATACCCGGGAGTGAGTTACAGACTGGAATCTAATCGAGGGGTTCAGGATAGTTTTCTACAGAATAACAGATACCCGGGAGTGAGTTACAGACTGGAATCTAATCGAGGGATTCGGGGTGGTTTATATATAGAATAACAGATACCCGGGGGTGAGGAACAGACTGCAATCTAATCGAGGGGTTCGGAGTAGTTTATATATAGAATGACAGATACCCGGGGGTGAGTTACAGACTGGAATCTAATCGAGGGGTTCAGGGTGGTTTATATATAGAATAACAGATACCCGGGAGTGAGTTACAGACTGGAATCTAATTGAGGGGTTCGGGGTGGTTTATATATAGAATAACAGATACCCGGGAGTGAGTTACAGACTGGAATCTAATCGAGGGTTTTGGGGTGGTTTATGTATAGAATAACAGATACCCGGGAGTGAGTTACAGACTGGAATCTAATCGAGGGCCTCAGGGTGGTTTATATATAGAATAACAGATACCCGGGAGTGAGTTACAGACTAGAATCTAATCGAGGGGTTCAGGGTGTGTTATATACAGAATAACAGATACCCAGGAGTGAGTTACAGACTGCAATCTAATCGAGGGGTTCGGATGGTTTATAAAGAGAATAACAGATACCCGGGAGTGAGTAACAGAATGGAATCTAATCGAGGGGATCAGGATAGTTTATACACAGAATAACAGATACCCGGGAGTGAGTTACAGACTGGAATCTAATCGAGGGGTTCGGGGTGGTTTATATATAGAATAACAGATACCCGGGAATGAGTTACAGACTGGAATATAATCAAGGGGTTTGGTGTGGTTTATATATAGAATAACAGATACCCGGGAGTGAGTTACAGACTGGAATATAATCAAGGGGTTTGGTGTGGTTTATATATAGAATAACAGATACCCGGGAATGAATTACTGACTGGAATCTAATCGAGGGATTCAGGGAGGTTTATATATAGAATAACAGACACCCGGGAGTGAGTTACAGACTGGAATCTAATCGAGGGCCTCAGGGTGGTTTATATAGAGAATAACAGATACCCGGGAGTGAGTTACAGACTGGAATCTAATCGAGGGGTTCGGGGTGGTTTATATATAGAATAACAGATACCCGGGAGTGAGTTGCAGACTGGAATCTAATCGAGGGGTTCAGGGTGGTTTATATATAGAATAACAGATACCCGGGAGTGAGATACAGACTGGAATCTAATTGAGGAGTTCGGGGTGGTTTATATATTGAATAACAGATAGCCGGGAGTGAGTTACAGACTGGAATCTAATCGAGGGGTTCGGGGTGGTTTATATATAGAATAACAGATACCCGGGAGTGAGTTACAGACTGGAATCTAATCGAGGGGTTCGGGGTGGTTTATATATAGAGTAACAGATACCCGGGAGTGAGTTACAGACTGGAATCTAATCGAGGGGTTCGGGGTGGTTTATATATAGAATAACAGATACCCGGGAGTGAGTTACAGACTGGAATCTAATCGAGGGGTTCGGGGTGGTTTATATATAGAATAACAGATACCCGGGAGTGAGTTACAGACTGGAATATAATCGAGGGGTTCGGGGTGGTTTATCTCTAGAATAACAGATACCCGGGAGTGAGTTACAGACTGGTATCTAATTGAGGGGTTCGGGGTGGTTTATATATAGAATAACAGATATCCGGGAGTGAGTTACAGACTGGAATCTAATCGAGGGGTTCGGGGTGGTTTATATATTGAATAACAGATATCCGGGAGTGAGATACAGACTGGAATCTAATCGAGGGGTTCGGGGTGGTTTATATATAGAATAACAGATACCCGGGAGTGAGTTACAGACTGGAATATAATCGAGGGATTCGGGGTGGTTTATATATAGGGTAACAGATACCCGGGCGTGAGTTACAGACTGGAATCTAAGCGAGGGGTTCGGGGTGGTTTATATATAGAATAACAGATACCCGGGAGTGAGTTACAGACTGGAATCTAATCGAGGGGTTCGGGGTGGTTTACATATAGAGTAACAGATACCCGGGAGTGAGTTACAGACTGGAATCTAATCGAGGGGTTCGGGGTGGTTTATATATAGAATAACAGATACCCGGGGGTGAGTTACAGACTGGAATCTAATCGAGGGGTTCGGGGTGGTTTATATATAGAATAACAGATACCCGGGAGTGAGTTACAGACTGGAATCTAATCGAGGGGTTCGGGGTGGTTTATATATAGAATAACAGATACCCGGGAGTGAGTTACAGACTGGAATCTAATCGAAGGTTCCGGGTGGTTTATATATAGAATAACAGATACTCAGGAGTGAGTTACAGACTGGAATCTAATCGAGGGGTTCGGGGTGGTTTATATATAGAATAACAGATACCCGGGAGTGAGTTACAGACTGGAATCTAATCGAGGGGTTCGGTGTGGTTTGTGTCTAGAATATCAGATACCCAGGAGTGAGTTACAGACTGGAATCTAATTGAGGGGTTCAGGATAGTTTATATACAGAATAACAGATACCCGGGAGTGAGTTACTGACTGGAATCTAATCGAGGAGTTCGGGGTGGTTTATATATAGAATAACAGATACCCGGGAGTGAGTTACAGACTGGAATCTAATCGAGGGGTTCGGGGTGGTTTATATATAGAATAACAGATGCCTGGGAGTGAGTTACAGACTGGAATCTAATCAAGGGGTTTGGAATGGTTTATATACAGAATAACAGATACCCGGGACTGAGTTACAGACTGGAATCTAATCGAGGCGTTTGGAGTGGTTTATATATAGAATAACAGATACCCGGGAGTGAGTTACAGACTGGAATCTAATCGAGGGGTTCGGGGTGGTTTATATATAGAGTAACAGATACCAGGGAGTGAGTTACTGACTGGAATCTAATCGAGGGGTTTGGGGTGGTTTATATACAGAATAACAGATACCCGGGAGTGGGTTACAGACTGGAATCTAATCGAGGGGTTCGGGGCGGTTTATATATAGAATAACAGATACCCGGGCGTGAGTTACAGACTGGAATCTAATCGAGGTGTTCAGGGTGCTTTATATATAGAATAACAGATACCCGGGAGTTAGTTACAGACTGGAATCTAATCGAGGTGTTCAGCGTGGTGTATATATAGAAGAACAGATACCCGGGAGTTAGTTACAGACTGGAATCTAATCGAGGGGTTCGGGATGGTTTATATATAGAATAACAGATACCCTGGAGTGAGTTACTGACTGGAATCTAATCGAGGTGTTCGGGGTGGTTTATATATAGAATAACAGATACCCGGGAGTGAGTTACAGACTGGAATATAATCGTGGGATTCGGGGTGGTTTATATATAGAATAACAGATACCCGGGCGTGAGTTACAGACTGGAATCTAAGCGAGGGGTTCGGGGTGGTTTATATATAGAATAACAGATACCCGGGAGTGAGTTACAGACTGGAATCTAATCGAGGGGTTCGGGGTGGTTTACATATAGAGTAACAGATACCCGGGAGTGAGTTACAGACTGGAATCTAATTGAAGGTTCGGGGTGGTTTATATATAGAATAACAGATACCCGGGAGTGAGTTACAGACTGGAATCTAATCGAGGGGTTCGGGATGGTTTATATACAGAATAACAGATACCCAGGAGTGAGTTGCAGATTGGAATCTAATCGAGGTGTTCGGGGTGGTTTATATATAGAATAACAGATACCCGGGAGTGATGTACAGACTGGAATCTAATCGAGGGGTTCGGGGTGGTTTATATATAGAATAACAGATACCCGGGAGTGAGGTACAGACTGGAATCTAATCGAGGGGTTCGGGGTGGTTTATATATAGAATAACAGATACCCGGGAGAGAGTTACAGACTGGAATCTAATCGAGGGGTTGGGGATGGTTTATATATAGAATAACAGATACCCGGGAGTGAGTTACAGACTGGAATCTAATCGAGGGGTTCGGGGTGGTTTATATATAGAATAACAGATACGCGGGAGTGCGTTACAGACTGGAATCTAATCGAGGGGTTGGGGATGGTTTATATATAGAATAACAGATACCCGGGAGTGAGTTACAGACTGGAATCTAATCGATGGGTTCGGGGTGGTGTATATATAGAATAACAGATACCCGGGAGAGAGTTACAGACTGGAATCTAATCGAGAGGTTCGGGGTGGTTTATATACAGAATAACAGATACCCGGGAGTGAGTTACAGACTGGAATCTAATCGAGGGTTTCGGGATGGTTTATATATAGAATAACTGATACCCGGGAGTGAGTTACAGACTGGTATCTAATCGAGGGGTTCGGGATGGTTTATATATAGAATAACAGATACCCGGGAGTGAGTTACAGACTGGAATCTAATCGAGGGTTTCAGGATGGTTTATATATAGAATAACTGATACCCGGGAGTGAATTACAGACTGGTATCTAATCGAGTGGTTCGGGATGGTTTATATATAGAATAACAGATACCCGGGAGTGAGTTACAGAATGGAATCAAATCGAGGGATTCGGGGTGGGTTATATATAGAATAACAGATACCCGGGAGTGAGTTACAGACTGGAATCTAATCGAGGGGTTCGGGGTGGTTTATATATAGAATAACAGATACCCGGGAGTGAGTTACAGACTGGAATCAAATCGAGGGATTCGGGGTGGGTTATATATAGAATAACAGATACCCGGGAGAGAGTTACAGACTGGAATCTAATCGAGGGGTTGGGGATGGTTTATATATAGAATAACAGATACCCGGGAGTGAGTTACAGACTGGAATCTAATCGAGGGGTTCGGGGTGGTTTATATATAGAATAACAGATACGCGGGAGTGCGTTACAGACTGGAATCTAATCGAGGGGTTGGGGATGGTTTATATATAGAATAACAGATACCCGGGAGTGAGTTACAGACTGGAATCTAATCGATGGGTTCGGGGTGGTGTATATATAGAATAACAGATACCCGGGAGAGAGTTACAGACTGGAATCTAATCGAGAGGTTCGGGGTGGTTTATATACAGAATAACAGATACCCGGGAGTGAGTTACAGACTGGAATCTAATCGAGGGTTTCGGGATGGTTTATATATAGAATAACTGATACCCGGGAGTGAGTTACAGACTGGTATCTAATCGAGGGGTTCGGGATGGTTTATATATAGAATAACAGATACCCGGGAGTGAGTTACAGACTGGAATCTAATCGAGGGTTTCAGGATGGTTTATATATAGAATAACTGATACCCGGGAGTGAATTACAGACTGGTATCTAATCGAGTGGTTCGGGATGGTTTATATATAGAATAACAGATACCCGGGAGTGAGTTACAGAATGGAATCAAATCGAGGGATTCGGGGTGGGTTATATATAGAATAACAGATACCCGGGAGTGAGTTACAGACTGGAATCTAATCGAGGGGTTCGGGGTGGTTTATATATAGAATAACAGATACCCGGGAGTGAGTTACAGACTGGAATCAAATCGAGGGATTCGGGGTGGGTTATATATAGAATAACAGATACCCGGGAGTGAGTTACAGACTGGAATCTAATCGAGGGGTTCGGGGTGGTTTCTATATAGAATAACAGATACCCGGGAGTGAGTTACAGACTGGAATCTAATCGAGGGGTTCGGGGTGGTTTATATATAGAGTAACAGATACCAGGGAGTGAGTTACTGACTGGAATCTAATCGAGGGGTTTGGGGTGGTTTATATACAGAATAACAGATACCCGGGAGTGGGTTACAGACTGGAATCTAATCGAGGGGTTCGGGGCGGTTTATATATAGAATAACAGATACCCGGGCGTGAGTTACAGACTGGAATCTAATCGAGGTGTTCAGGGTGCTTTATATATAGAATAACAGATACCCGGGAGTGAGTTACAGACTGGTATCTAATTGAGGGGGTTGGGTGGTTTATATATTGAATAACAGATATCCGGGAGTGAGATACAGACTGGAATCTAATCGAGGGGTTCGGGGTGGTTTATATATAGAATAACAGATACCCGGGAGTGAGTTACAGACTGGAATATAATCGAGGGATTCGGGGTGGTTTATATATAGGGTAACAGATACCCGGGCGTGAGTTACAGACTGGAATCTAAGCGAGGGGTTCGGGGTGGTTTATATATAGAATAACAGATACCCGGGAGTGAGTTACAGACTGGAATCTAATCGAGGGGTTCGGGGTGGTTTACATATAGAGTAACAGATACCCGGGAGTGAGTTACAGACTGGAATCTAATCGAGGGGTTCGGGGTGGTTTATACATAGAATAACAGATACCCGGGGGTGAGTTACAGACTGGAATCTAATCGAGGGGTTCGGGGTGGTTTATATATAGAATAACAGATACCCGGGAGTGAGTTACAGACTGGAATCTAATCGAGGGGTTCGGGGTGGTTTATATATAGAATAACAGATACCCGGGAGTGAGTTACAGACTGGAATCTAATCGAAGGTTCCGGGTGGTTTATATATAGAATAACAGATACTCAGGAGTGAGTTACAGACTGGAATCTAATCGAGGGGTTCGGGGTGGTTTATATATAGAATAACAGATACCCGGGAGTGAGTTACAGACTGGAATCTAATCGAGGGGTTCGGTGTGGTTTGTGTCTAGAATATCAGATACCCAGGAGTGAGTTACAGACTGGAATCTAATTGAGGGGTTCAGGATAGTTTATATACAGAATAACAGATACCCGGGAGTGAGTTACTGACTGGAATCTAATCGAGGAGTTCGGGGTGGTTTATATATAGAATAACAGATACCCGGGAGTGAGTTACAGACTGGAATCTAATCGAGGGGTTCGGGGTGGTTTATATATAGAATAACAGATGCCTGGGAGTGAGTTACAGACTGGAATCTAATCAAGGGGTTTGGAATGGTTTATATACAGAATAACAGATACCCGGGACTGAGTTACAGACTGGAATCTAATCGAGGCGTTTGGAGTGGTTTATATATAGAATAACAGATACCCGGGAGTGAGTTACAGACTGGAATCTAATCGAGGGGTTCGGGGTGGTTTATATATAGAGTAACAGATACCAGGGAGTGAGTAACTGACTGGAATCTAATCGAGGGGTTTGGGGTGGTTTATATACAGAATAACAGATACCCGGGAGTGGGTTACAGACTGGAATCTAATCGAGGGGTTCGGGGCGGTTTATATATAGAATAACAGATACCCGGGCGTGAGTTACAGACTGGAATCTAATCGAGGTGTTCAGGGTGCTTTATATATAGAATAACAGATACCCGGGAGTTAGTTACAGACTGGAATCTAATCGAGGTGTTCAGCGTGGTGTATATATAGAAGAACAGATACCCGGGAGTTAGTTACAGACTGGAATCTAATCGAGGGGTTCGGGATGGTTTATATATAGAATAACAGATACCCTGGAGTGAGTTACTGACTGGAATCTAATCGAGGTGTTCGGGGTGGTTTATATATAGAATAACAGATACCCGGGAGTGAGTTACAGACTGGAATATAATCGTGGGATTCGGGGTGGTTTATATATAGAATAACAGATACCCGGGCGTGAGTTACAGACTGGAATCTAAGCGAGGGGTTCGGGGTGGTTTATATATAGAATAACAGATACCCGGGAGTGAGTTACAGACTGGAATCTAATCGAGGGGTTCGGGGTGGTTTACATATAGAGTAACAGATACCCGGGAGTGAGTTACAGACTGGAATCTAATCGAAGGTTCGGGGTGGTTTATATATAGAATAACAGATACCCGGGAGTGAGTTACAGACTGGAATCTAATCGAGGGGTTCGGGATGGTTTATATACAGAATAACAGATACCCAGGAGTGAGTTGCAGATTGGAATCTAATCGAGGTGTTCGGGGTGGTTTATATATAGAATAACAGATACCCGGGAGTGAGGTACAGACTGGAATCTAATCGAGGGGTTCGGGGTGGTTTATATATAGAATAACAGATACCCGGGAGTGAGGTACAGACTGGAATCTAATCGAGGGGTTCGGGGTGGTTTATATATAGAATAACAGATACCCGGGAGAGAGTTACAGACTGGAATCTAATCGAGGGGTTGGGGATGGTTTATATATAGAATAACAGATACCCGGGAGTGAGTTACAGACTGGAATCTAATCGAGGGGTTCGGGGTGGTTTATATATAGAATAACAGATACGCGGGAGTGCGTTACAGACTGGAATCTAATCGAGGGGTTGGGGATGGTTTATATATAGAATAACAGATACCCGGGAGTGAGTTACAGACTGGAATCTAATCGATGGGTTCGGGGTGGTGTATATATAGAATAACAGATACCCGGGAGAGAGTTACAGACTGGAATCTAATCGAGAGGTTCGGGGTGGTTTATATATAGAATAACAGATACCCGGGAGTGAGTTACAGACTGGAATCTAATCGAGGGTTTCGGGATGGTTTATATATAGAATAACTGATACCCGGGAGTGAGTTACAGACTGGTATCTAATCGAGGGGTTCGGGATGGTTTATATATAGAATAACAGATACCCGGGAGTGAGTTACAGACTGGAATCTAATCGAGGGTTTCAGGATGGTTTATATATAGAATAACTGATACCCGGGAGTGAATTACAGACTGGTATCTAATCGAGTGGTTCGGGATGGTTTATATATAGAATAACAGATACCCGGGAGTGAGTTACAGAATGGAATCAAATCGAGGGATTCGGGGTGGGTTATATATAGAATAACAGATACCCGGGCGTGAGTTACAGACTGGAATCTAATCGAGGTGTTCAGGGTGCTTTATATATAGAATAACAGATACCCGGGAGTTAGTTACAGACTGGAATCTAATCGAGGTGTTCAGCGTGGTGTATATATAGAAGAACAGATACCCGGGAGTTAGTTACAGACTGGAATCTAATCGAGGGGTTCGGGATGGTTTATATATAGAATAACAGATACCCTGGAGTGAGTTACTGACTGGAATCTAATCGAGGTGTTCGGGGTGGTTTATATATAGAATAACAGATACCCGGGAGTGAGTTACAGACTGGAATATAATCGTGGGATTCGGGGTGGTTTATATATAGAATAACAGATACCCGGGCGTGAGTTACAGACTGGAATCTAAGCGAGGGGTTCGGGGTGGTTTATATATAGAATAACAGATACCCGGGAGTGAGTTACAGACTGGAATCTAATCGAGGGGTTCGGGGTGGTTTACATATAGAGTAACAGATACCCGGGAGTGAGTTACAGACTGGAATCTAATCGAAGGTTCGGGGTGGTTTATATATAGAATAACAGATACCCGGGAGTGAGTTACAGACTGGAATCTAATCGAGGGGTTCGGGATGGTTTATATACAGAATAACAGATACCCAGGAGTGAGTTGCAGATTGGAATCTAATCGAGGTGTTCGGGGTGGTTTATATATAGAATAACAGATACCCGGGAGTGAGGTACAGACTGGAATCTAATCGAGGGGTTCGGGGTGGTTTATATATAGAATAACAGATACCCGGGAGTGAGGTACAGACTGGAATCTAATCGAGGGGTTCGGGGTGGTTTATATATAGAATAACAGATACCCGGGAGAGAGTTACAGACTGGAATCTAATCGAGGGGTTGGGGATGGTTTATATATAGAATAACAGATACCCGGGAGTGAGTTACAGACTGGAATCTAATCGAGGGGTTCGGGGTGGTTTATATATAGAATAACAGATACGCGGGAGTGCGTTACAGACTGGAATCTAATCGAGGGGTTGGGGATGGTTTATATATAGAATAACAGATACCCGGGAGTGAGTTACAGACTGGAATCTAATCGATGGGTTCGGGGTGGTGTATATATAGAATAACAGATACCCGGGAGAGAGTTACAGACTGGAATCTAATCGAGAGGTTCGGGGTGGTTTATATATAGAATAACAGATACCCGGGAGTGAGTTACAGACTGGAATCTAATCGAGGGTTTCGGGATGGTTTATATATAGAATAACTGATACCCGGGAGTGAGTTACAGACTGGTATCTAATCGAGGGGTTCGGGATGGTTTATATATAGAATAACAGATACCCGGGAGTGAGTTACAGACTGGAATCTAATCGAGGGTTTCAGGATGGTTTATATATAGAATAACTGATACCCGGGAGTGAATTACAGACTGGTATCTAATCGAGTGGTTCGGGATGGTTTATATATAGAATAACAGATACCCGGGAGTGAGTTACAGAATGGAATCAAATCGAGGGATTCGGGGTGGGTTATATATAGAATAACAGATACCCGGGAGTGAGTTACAGACTGGAATCTAATCGAGGGGTTCGGGGTGGTTTATATATAGAATAACAGATACCCGGGAGTGAGTTACAGACTGGAATCAAATCGAGGGATTCGGGGTGGGTTATATATAGAATAACAGATACCCGGGAGTGAGTTACAGACTGGAATCTAATCGAGGGGTTCGGGGTGGTTTCTATATAGAATAACAGATACCCGGGAGTGAGTTACAGACTGGAATCTAATCGAGGGGTTCGGGGTGGTTTATATATAGAGTAACAGATACCAGGGAGTGAGTTACTGACTGGAATCTAATCGAGGGGTTTGGGGTGGTTTATATACAGAATAACAGATACCCGGGAGTGGGTTACAGACTGGAATCTAATCGAGGGGTTCGGGGCGGTTTATATATAGAATAACAGATACCCGGGCGTGAGTTACAGACTGGAATCTAATCGAGGTGTTCAGGGTGCTTTATATATAGAATAACAGATACCCGGGAGTTAGTTACAGACTGGAATCTAATCGAGGTGTTCAGCGTGGTGTATATATAGAAGAACAGTTACCCGGGAATTAGTTACAGACTGGAATCTAATCGAGGGGTTCGGGATGGTTTATATATAGAATAACAGATACCCGGGAGTGAGTTACTGACTGGAATCTAATCGAGGTGTTCGGGGTGGTTTATATATAGAATAACAGATACCCGGGAGTGAGTTACAGACTGGAATATAATCGAGGGATTCGGGGTGGTTTATATATAGAGTAACAGATACCCGGGAGTGAGTTACAGACTGGAATCTAATCGAGGGGTTCGGGGTGGTTTATATATAGAATAACAGATACCCGGGGGTGAGTTACAGACTGGAATCTAATCGAGGGGTTCGGGGTGGTTTATATATAGAATAACAGATACCCGGGAGTGAGTTACAGACTGGAATCTAATCGAGGGGTTCGGGGTGGTTTATATATAGAATAACAGATACCCGGGAGTGAGTTACAGACTGGAATCTAATCGAAGGTTCCGGGTGGTTTATATATAGAATAACAGATACTCAGGAGTGAGTTACAGACTGGAATCTAATCGAGGGGTTCGGGGTGGTTTATATATAGAATAACAGATACCCGGGAGTGAGTTACAGACTGGAATCTAATCGAGGGGTTCGGTGTGGTTTGTCTCTAGAATATCAGATACCCAGGAGTGAGTTACAGACTGGAATCTAATTGAGGGGTTCAGGATAGTTTATATATAGAATAACAGATACCCGGGAGTGAGTTACAGACTGGAATCTAATTGAGGGGTTCAGGATAGTTTATATATAGAATATCAGATACCCAGGAGTGAGTTACAGACTGGAATCTAATTGAGGGGTTCAGGGTGGTTTATATATAGAATAACAGATACCCGGGAGTGAGTTACTGACTGGAATCTAATCGAGGAGTTCGGGGTGGTTTATATATAGAATAACAGATACCCGGGAGTGAGTTACAGACTGGAATCTAATCGAGGGGTTCGGGGTGGTTTATATATAGAATAACAGATACCTGGGAGTGAGTTACAGACTGGAATCTAATCAAGGGGTTTGGAATGGTTTATATACAGAATAACAGATACCCGGGACTGAGTTACAGACTGGAATATAATCAAGGGGTTCGGTGTGGTTTATATATAGAATAACAGATACCCGGGAGTGAGTAACAGACTGTAATCTAATCGAGGGGTTCGGGGTGGTTTATATATAGAATAACAGATACCCGAGAGTGAGTAACAGACTGGAATCTAATCGAGGGGTTTGGGGTGGATTATATATAGAATAACAGATATCTGGGAGTGAGTTACAGACTGGAATCTAATCGAGGGCCTCAGAGTGGTTTATATGTAGAATAACAGATACCCGGGAGTGAGTTACAGACTGGAATCTAATCGAGGCGTTCGGAGTGGTTTATATATAGAATAACAGATACCCGGGAGTGAGTTACAGACTGGAATCTAATCGAGGGGTTCGGGGTTGTTTATATATAGAGTAACAGATACCAGGGAGTGAGTTACTGACTGGAATCTAATCGAGGGGTTAGGGGTGGTTTATATACAGAATAACAGATACCCGGGAGTGGGTTACAGACTGGAATCTAATCGAGGGGTTCGGGGCGGTTTATATATAGAATAACAGATACCCGGGCGTGAGTTACAGACTGGAATCTAATCGAGGTGTTCAGGGTGCTTTATATATAGAATAACAGATACCCGGGAGTTAGTTACAGACTGGAATCAAATCGAGGTGTTCAGCGTGGTGTATATATAGAAGAACAGTTACCCGGGAGTTAGTTACAGACTGGAATCTAATCGAGGGGTTCGGGATGGTTTATATATAGAATAACAGATACCCGGGAGTGAGTTACTGACTGGAATCTAATCGAGGTGTTCGGGGTGGTTTATATATAGAATAACAGATACCCGGGAGTGAGTTACAGACTGGAATATAATCGTGGGATTCGGGGTGGTTTATATATAGAATAACAGATACCCGGGCGTGAGTTACAGACTGGAATCTAAGCGAGGGGTTCGGGGTGGTTTATATATAGAATAACAGATACCCGGGAGTGAGTTACAGACTGGAATCTAATCGAGGGGTTCGGGGTGGTTTACATATAGAGTAACAGATACCCGGGAGTGAGTTACAGACTGGAATCTAATCGAAGGTTCGGGGTGGTTTATATATAGAATAACAGATACCCGGGAGTGAGTTACAGACTGGAATCTAATCGAGGGGTTCTGGATGGTTTATATACAGAATAACAGATACCCAGGAGTGAGTTGCAGACTGGAATCTAATCGAGGTGTTCGGGGTGGTTTATATATAGAATAACAGATACCCGGGAGTGAGGTACAGACTGGAATCTAATCGAGGGGTTCGGGGTGGTTTATATATAGAATAACAGATACCCGGGAGTGAGGTACAGACTGGAATCTAATCGAGGGGTTCGGGGTGGTTTATATATAGAATAACAGATACCCGGGAGAGAGTTACAGACTGGAATCTAATCGAGGGGTTGGGGATGGTTTATATATAGAATAACAGATACCCGGGAGTGAGTTACAGACTGGAATCTAATCGAGGGGTTCGGGGTGGTTTATATATAGAATAACAGATACGCGGGAGTGCGTTACAGACTGGAATCTAATCGAGGGGTTGGGGATGGTTTATATATAGAATAACAGATACCCGGGAGTGAGTTACAGACTGGAATCTAATCGATGGGTTCGGGGTGGTGTATATATAGAATAACAGATACCCGGGAGAGAGTTACAGACTGGAATCTAATCGAGAGGTTCGGGGTGGTTTATATATAGAATAACAGATACCCGGGAGTGAGTTACAGACTGGAATCTAATCGAGGGTTTCGGGATGGTTTATATATAGAATAACTGATACCCGGGAGTGAGTTACAGACTGGTATCTAATCGAGGGGTTCGGGATGGTTTATATATAGAATAACAGATACCCGGGAGTGAGTTACAGACTGGAATCTAATCGAGAGGTCAGGGGTTTATATACAGAATAACAGATACCCGGGAGTGAGTTACAGAATGGAATCTAATCGAGGGATTCGGGGTGGGTTATATATAGAATAACAGATACCCGGGAGTGAGTTACAGACTGGAATCAAATCGAGGGATTCGGGGTGGGTTATATATAGAATAACAGATACCCGGGAGTGAGTTACAGACTGGAATCTAATCGAGGGGTTCGGGGTGGTTTATATATAGAATAACAGATACCCGGGAGTGAGTTACAGACTGGAATCTAATCGAGGGATTCGGGGTGGGTTATATATAGAATAACAGATACCCGGGAGTGAGTTACAGACTGGAATCTAATCGAGGCGTTCGGGGTGGTTTATATATAGAATAACAGATACCCGGGAGTGAGTTACAGACTGGAATCAAATCGAGGGATTCAGGGTGGGTTATATATAGAATAACAGATACCCGGGAGTGAGTTACAGACTGGAATCTAATCGAGGGGTTCGGGGTGGTTTATATACAGAATAACAGATACCCGGGAGTGTGTTACAGACTGGAATCTAATCGAGGGGTTCGGTGTGGTTTATATATAGAATCACAGATACCCGGGTGTGAGTTACAGACTTGAATCTAATCGGGGGATTCGTGGTGGTTTATATACAGAATAACAGATACCCGGGAGTGAGTTAAAGACTGGAATCTAATCGAGGGGTTCGGGGTGGTTTACAGAAAGAATAACAGATACCCGGGTGTGAGTTACAGACTGGAATCTAATCGAGGGGTTCGGGGTGGTTTGTATACAGAATAACCGATACCCGGGATTGAGTTAAACTGAAATCTAATCGAGGGGTTCAGGATGGTTTATATATAGAATAACAGATACCCGGGAGTGAGTTGCAGACTGGAATCTAATCGAGGGGTTTGGGGTGGTTTATATATAGAATAACAGATACCCGGGAGTGAGTTGCAGACTGGAATCTAATCGAGGGGTTCGGGGTGGTTTATGTATAGAATAACAGATACCCGGGAGTGAGTTACAGACTAGAATCTAATCGAGGGGTTTGGGATGGTATATATATAGAATAACAGATACCCGGGAGTGGGTTACAGACTGGAATCTAATCGAGGGGTTCGGGGTGGTTTATATATAGAATAACAGATACCGGGGAGTGAGTTACAGACTGGAATCTAATCCAGGGGTTCGGGGTGGTTTATATATAGAATAACAGATACCCGGGAGTGAGTTACAGACTGGAATCTAATCGAGGGGTTCGGGATGGTTTATATATAGAATAACAGATACCCGGGAGTGAGTTACAGACTCGAATCTAATCGAGGGTTTCGGGGTGGTTTATACATAGAATAACAGATACCCGGGAGTGAGTTACAGACTGGAATCTAATCGAGGGGTTCGGGGTGGTTTATATATAGAATAACAGATACCCGGGAGTGAGTTACAGACTGGAATCTAATCGAGGGGTTCGGGATGGTTTATACATAGAATAACAGATACCCGGGAGTGAGTTACAGACTGGAATCTAATCGAGGGGTTCAGGGTGGTTTATATATAGAATAACAGAAACCCGGGAGTGAGTTACAGACTGGAATCTAATCGAGGGGTTCGGGGTGGTTTCTATATAGAATAACAGATACCCGGGAGTGAGTTACAGACTGGAATGTAATCGAGGGGTTCAGGGTGGTTGATATATGGAATAACAGATACCCGGGAGTGAGTTACAGACTGGAATCTAATCGAGGGGTTCGGGGTGGTTTATATATAGAGTAACAGATACCCGGGAGTGAGTTACAGACTGGAATCTAATCGAAGGTTCGGGGTGGTTTATATATAGAATATCAGATACCCGGGAGTGAGTTACAGACTGGAATCTAATCGAGGCGTTCGGGATGGTTTATATACAGAATAACAGATACCCAGGAGTGAGTTACAGTCTGGAATCTAATCGAGGTGTTCGGGGTGGTTTATATATAGAATAACAGATACCCGGGAGTGAGGTACAGACTGGAATCTAAGCGAGGGGTTCGGGGTGGTTTATATATAGAATAACAGGTACCCGGGAGTGAGGTACAGACTGGAATCTAATCGAGGGGTTCGGGGTGGTTTATATATAGAATAACAGATACCCGGGAGAGAGTTACAGACTGGAATCTAATCGAGGGGTTGGGGATGGTTTATATATAGAATAACAGATACCCGGGAGTGAGTTACAGACTGGAATCTAATCGAGTGGTTCGGGGTGGTTTATATATAGAATAACAGATACCCGGGAGTGAGTTTCAGACTGGAATCTAATCGAGGTGTTGGGGATGGTTTATATATAGAATAACAGATACCCGGGAGGGAGTTACAGACTGGAATCTAATCGATGGGTTCGGGGTGGTGTATATATAGAATAACAGATACCCGGGAGAGAGTTACAGACTGGAATCTAATCGAGAGGTTCGGGGTGGTTTATATATAGAATAACAGATACCCGGGAGTGAGTTACAGACTGGAATCTAATCGAGGGTTTCGGGATGGTTTATATATAGAATAACTGATACCCGGGAGTGTGTTACAGACTGGAATCTAATCGAGGGGTTCGGGGTGGTTTATATACAGAATAACAGATACCCGGGAGTGTGTTACAGACTGGAATCTAATCGAGGGGTTCGGTGTGGTTTATATATAGAATCACAGATACCCGGGTGTGAGTTACAGACTGGAATCTAATCGGGGGATTCGTGGTGGTTTATATACAGAATAACAGATACCCGGGAGTGAGTTAAAGACTGGAATCTAATCTTGGGGTTCGGGGTGGTTTACAGAAAGAATAACAGATACCCGGGTGTGAGTTACAGACTGGAATCTAATCGAGGGGTTCGGGGTGGTTTGTATACAGAATAACCGATACCCGGGATTGAGTTAAACTGAAATCTAATCGAGGGGTTCAGGATGGTTTATATATAGAATAACAGATACCCGGGAGTGAGTTGCAGACTGGAATCTAATCGAGGGGTTTGGGGTGGTTTATATATAGAATAACAGATACCCGGGAGTGAGTTGCAGACTGGAATCTAATCGAGGGGTTCGGAGTGGTTTATGTATAGAATAACAGATACCCGGGAGTGAGTTACAGACTAGAATCTAATCGAGGGGTTTGGGATGGTTTATATATAGAATAACAGATACCCGGGAGTGGGTTACAGACTGGAATCTAATCGAGGGGTTCGGGGTGGTTTATATATAGAATAACAGATACCCGGGAGTGAGTTACAGACTGGAATCTAGTCCAGGGGTTCGGGGTGGTTTATATATAGAATAACAGATACCCGGGAGTGAGTTACAGACTGGAATCTCATCGAGGGGTTCGGGATGGTTTATATATAGAATAACAGATACCCGGGAGTGAGTTACAGACTCGAATCCAATCGAGGGTTTCGGGGTGGTTTATACATAGAATAACAGATACGCGGGAGTGAGTTACAGACTGGAATCTAATCGAGGGGTTCGGGGTGGTTTATATATAGAATAACAGATACCCGGGAGTGAGTTACAGACTGGAATCTAATCGAGGGGTTCGGGATGGTTTATACATAGAATAACAGATACCCGGGAGTGAGTTACAGACTGGAATCTAATCGAGGGGTTCAGGGTGGTTTATATATAGAATAACAGAAACCCGGGAGTGAGTTACAGACTGGAATCTAATCGAGGGGTTCGGGGTGGTTTCTCTATAGAATAACAGATACCCGGGAGTGAGTTACAGACTGGAATGTAATCGAGGGGTTCAGGGTGGTTTATATATGGAATAACAGATACCCGGGAGTGAGTTACAGACTGGAATCTAATCGAGGGGTTCGGGGTGGTTTATATATAGAGTAACATATACCCGGGAGTGAGTTACAGACTGGAATCTAATCGAAGGTTCGGGGTGGTTTATATATAGAATAACAGATACCCGGGAGTGAGTTACAGACTGGAATCTAATCGAGGCGTTCGGGATGGTTTATATACAGAATAACAGATACCCAGGAGTGAGTTACAGTCTGGAATCTAATCGAGGTGTTCGGGGTGGTTTATATATAGAATAACAGATACCCGGGAGTGAGGTACAGACTGGAATCTAAGCGAGGGGTTCGGGGTGGTTTATATATAGAATAACAGGTACCCGGGAGTGAGGTACAGACTGGAATCTAATCGAGGGGTTCGGGGTGGTTTATATATAGAATAACAGATACCCGGGAGAGAGTTACAGACTGGAATCTAATCGAGGGGTTGGGGATGGTTTATATATAGAATAACAGATACCCGGGAGTGAGTTACAGACTGGAATCTAATCGAGGGGTTCGGGGTGGTTTATATATAGAATAACAGATACCCGGGAGTGAGTTACAGACTGGAATCTAATCGAGGTGTTGGGGATGGTTTATATATAGAATAACAGATACCCGGGAGGGAGTTACAGACTGGAATCTAATCGATGGGTTCGGGGTGGTGTATATATAGAATAACAGATACCCGGGAGAGAGTTACAGACTGGAATCTAATCGAGAGGTTCGGGGTGGTTTATATATAGAATAACAGATACCCGGGAGTGAGTTACAGACTGGAATCTAATCGAGGGTTTCGGGATGGTTTATATATAGAATAACTGATACCCGGCAGTGAGTTACAGACTGGTATCTAATCGAGGGGTTCGGGATCGTTTATATATAGAATAACAGATACCCGGGAGTGAGTTACAGACTGGAATCTAATCGAGGGTTTCGGGATGGTTTATATATAGAATAACTGATACCCGGGAGTGAGTTACAGACTGGTATCTAATCGAGGGGTTCGGGATGGTTTATATATAGAATAACAGATACCCGGGAGTGAGTTACAGACTGGAATCTAATCGAGGGGTTCGGGGTGGTTTATATATAGAATAACAGATACCCGGGAGAGAGTTACAGACTGGAATCTAATCGAGGGGTTGGGGATGGTTTATATATAGAATAACAGATACCCGGGAGTGAGTTACAGACTGGAATCTAATCGAGGGGTTCGGGGTGGTTTATATATAGAATAACAGACACGCGGGAGTGCGTTACAGACTGGAATCTAATCGAGCGGTTGGGGATGGTTTATATATAGAATAACAGATACCCGGGAGTGAGTTACAGACTGGAATCTAATCGATGGGTTCGGGGTGGTGTATATATAGAATAACAGATACCCGGGAGAGAGTTACAGACTGGAATCTAATCGAGAGGTTCGGGGTGGTTTATATATAGAATAACAGATACCCGGGAGTGAGTTACAGACTGGAATCTAATCGAGGGTTTCGGGATGGTTTATATATAGAATAACTGATACCCGGGAGTGAGTTACAGACTGGTATCTAATCGAGGGGTTCGGGATGGTTTATATATAGAATAACAGATACCCGGGAGTGAGTTACAGACTGGAATCTAATCGAGGGTTTCAGGATGGTTTATATATAGAATAACTGATACCCGGGAGTGAATTACAGACTGGTATCTAATCGAGTGGTTCGGGATGGTTTATATATAGAATAACAGATACCCGGGAGTGAGTTACAGACTGGAATCAAATCGAGGGGTTCGGGGTGGTTTATATATAGAATAACAGATACCAGGGAGTGAGTTACAGACTGGAATCAAATCGAGGGATTCAGGGTGGGTTATATATAGAATAACAGATACCCGGGAGTGAGTTACAGACTGGAATCTAATCGAGGGGTTCGGGGTGGTTTATATCCAGAATATCAGATACCCGGGAGTGTGTTACAGACTGGAATCTAATCGAGGGGTTCGGTGTGGTTTATATATAGAATCACAGATACCCGGGTGTGAGTTACAGACTGGAATCTAATCGGGGGATTCGTGGTGGTTTATATACAGAATAACAGATACCCGGGAGTGAGTTAAAGACTGGAATCTAATCGAGGGGTTCGGGGTGGTTTACAGAAAGAATAACAGATAGCCGGGTGTGAGTTACAGACTGGAATCTAATCGAGGGGTTCGGGGTGGTTTGTATACAGAATAACCGATACCCGGGATTGAGTTAAACTGAAATCTAATCGAGGGGTTCAGGATGGTTTATATATAGAATAACAGATACCCGGGAGTGAGTTGCAGACTGGAATCTAATCGAGGGGTTCAGGGTGGTTTATATATAGAATAACAGAAACCCGGGAGTGAGTTACAGACTGGAATCTAATCGAGGGGTTCAGGGTGGTTTCTATATAGAATAACAGATACCCGGGAGTGAGTTACAGACTGGAATGTAATCGAGGGGTTCAGGGTGGTTGATATATGGAATAGCAGATACCCGGGAGTGAGTTACAGACTGGAATCTAATCGAGGGGTTCGGGGTGGTTTATATATAGAGTAACAGATACCCGGGAGTGAGTTACAGACTGGAATCTAATCGAAGGTTCGGGGTGGTTTATATATAGAATAACAGATACCCGGGAGTGAGTTACAGACTGGAATCTACTCGAGGCGTTCGGGATGGTTTATATACAGAATAACAGATACCCAGGAGTGAGTTACAGTCTGGAATCTAATCGAGGTGTTCGGGGTGGTTTATATATAGAATAACAGTTACCCGGGAGTGAGGTACAGACTGGAATCTAAGCGAGGGGTTCGGGGTGGTTTATATATAGAATAACAGGTACCCGGGAGTGAGGTACAGACTGGAATCTAATCGAGGGGTTCGGGGTGGTTTATATATAGAATAACAGATACCCGGGAGAGAGTTACAGACTGGAATCTTATCGAGGGGTTGGGGATGGTTTATATATAGAATAACAGATACCCGGGAGTGAGTTACAGACTGGAATCTAATCGAGTGGTTCGGGGTGGTTTATATATAGAATAACAGATACCCGGGAGTGAGTTACAGACTGGAATCTAATCGAGGTGTTGGGGATGGTTTTTATATAGAATAACAGATACCCGGGAGGGAGTTACAGACTGGAATCTAATCGATGGGTTCGGGGTGGTGTATATATAGAATAACAGATACCCGGGAGAGAGTTACAGACTGGAATCTAATCGAGAGGTTCGGGGTGGTTTATATATAGAATAACAGATACCCGGGAGTGAGTTACAGACTGGAATCTAATCGAGGGTTTCGGGATGGTTTATATATAGAATAACTGATACCCGGGAGTGTGTTACAGACTGGAATCTAATCGAGGGGTTCGGGGTGGTTTATATACAGAATAACAGATACCCGGGAGTGTGTTACAGACTGGAATCTAATCGAGGGGTTCGGTGTGGTTTATATATAGAATCACAGATACCCGGGTGTGAGTTACAGACTGGAATCTAATCGGGGGATTCGTGGTGGTTTATATACAGAATAACAGAAACCCGGGAGTGAGTTAAAGACTGGAATCTAATCGAGGGGTTCGGGGTGGTTTACAGAAAGAATAACAGATACCCGGGTGTGAGTTACAGACTGGAATCTAATCGAGGGGTTCGGGGTGGTTTGTATACAGAATAACCGATACCCGGGATTGAGTTAAACTGAAATCTAATCGAGGGGTTCAGGATGGTTTATATATAGAATAACAGATACCCGGGAGTGAGTTGCAGACTGGAATCTAATCGAGGGGTTTGGGGTGGTTTATATATAGAATAACAGATACCCGGGAGTGAGTTGCAGACTGGAATCTAATCGAGGGGTTCGGAGTGGTTTATGTATAGAATAACAGATACCCGGGAGTGAGTTACAGACTAGAATCTAATCGAGGGGTTTGGGATGGTTTATATATAGAATAACAGATACCCGGGAGTGGGTTACAGACTGGAATCTAATCGAGGGGTTCGGGGTGGTTTATATATAGAATAACAGATACCCGGGAGTGAGTTACAGACTGGAATCTAATCCAGGGGTTCGGGGTGGTTTATATATAGAATAACAGATACCCGGGAGTGAGTTACAGACTGGAATCTAATCGAGGGGTTCGGGATGGTTTATATATAGAATAACAGATACCCGGGAGTGAGTTACAGATTCGAATCTAATCGAGGGTTTCGGGGTGGTTTATACATAGAATAACAGATACGCGGGAGTGAGTTACAGACTGGAATCTAATCGAGGGGTTCGGGGTGGTTTATATATAGAATAACAGATACCCGGGAGTGAGTTACAGACTGGAATCTAATCGAGGGGTTCGGGATGGTTTATACATAGAATAACAGATACCCGGGAGTGAGTTACAGACTGGAATCTAATCGAGGGGTTCAGGGTGGTTTATATATAGAATAACAGAAACCCGGGAGTGAGTTACAGACTGGAATCTAATCGAGGGGTTCGGGGTGGTTTCTCTATAGAATAACAGATACCCGGGAGTGAGTTACAGACTGGAATGTAATCGAGGGGTTCAGGGTGGTTTATATATGGAATAACAGATACCCGGGAGTGAGTTACAGACTGGAATCTAATCGAGGGGTTCGGGGTGGTTTATATAAAGAGTAACATATACCCGGGAGTGAGTTACAGACTGGAATCTAATCGAAGGTTCGGGGTGGTTTATATATAGAATAACAGATACCCGGGAGTGAGTTACAGACTGGAATCTAATCGAGGCGTTCGGGATGGTTTATATACAGAATAACAGATACCCAGGAGTGAGTTACAGTCTGGAATCTAATCGAGGTGTTCGGGGTGGTTTATATATAGAATAACAGATACCCGGGAGTGAGGTACAGACTGGAATCTAAGCGAGGGGTTCGGGGTGGTTTATATATAGAATAACAGGTACCCGGGAGTGAGGTACAGACTGGAATCTAATCGAGGGGTTCGGGGTGGTTTATATATAGAATAACAGATACCCGGGAGAGAGTTACAGACTGGAATCTAATCGAGGGGTTGGGGATGGTTTATATATAGAATAACAGATACCCGGGAGTGAGTTACAGACTGGAATCTAATCGAGGGGTTCGGGGTGGTTTATATATAGAATAACAGATACCCGGGAGTGAGTTACTGACTGGAATCTAATCGAGGTGTTGGGGATGGTTTATATATAGAATAACAGATACCCGGGAGGGAGTTACAGACTGGAATCTAATCGATGGGTTCGGGGTGGTGTATATATAGAATAACAGATACCCGGGAGAGAGTTACAGACTGGAATCTAATCGAGAGGTTCGGGGTGGTTTATATATAGAATAACAGATACCCGGGAGTGAGTTACAGACTGGAATCTAATCGAGGGTTTCGGGATGGTTTATATATAGAATAACTGATACCCGGCAGTGAGTTACAGACTGGTATCTAATCGAGGGGTTCGGGATCGTTTATATATAGAATAACAGATACCCGGGAGTGAGTTACAGACTGGAATCTAATCGAGGGTTTCGGGATGGTTTATATATAGAATAACTGATACCCGGGAGTGAGTTACAGACTGGTATCTAATCGAGGGGTTCGGGATGGTTTATATATAGAATAACAGATACCCGGGAGTGAGTTACAGACTGGAATCTAATCGAGGGGTTCGGGGTGGTTTATATATAGAATAACAGATACCCGGGAGAGAGTTACAGACTGGAATCTAATCGAGGGGTTGGGGATGGTTTATATATAGAATAACAGATACCCGGGAGTGAGTTACAGACTGGAATCTAATCGAGGGGTTCGGGGTGGTTTATATATAGAATAACAGACACGCGGGAGTGCGTTACAGACTGGAATCTAATCGAGCGGTTGGGGATGGTTTATATATAGAATAACAGATACCCGGGAGTGAGTTACAGACTGGAATCTAATCGATGGATTCGGGGTGGTTTATATATAGAATAACAGATACCCGGGAGAGAGTTACAGACTGGAATCTAATCGAGAGGTTCGGGGTGGTTTATATATAGAATAACAGATACCCGGGAGTGAGTTACAGACTGGAATCTAATCGAGGGTTTCGGGATGGTTTATATATAGAATAACTGATACCCGGCAGTGAGTTACAGACTGGTATCTAATCGAGGGGTTCGGGATGGTTTATATATAGAATAACAGATACCCGGGAGTGAGTTACAGACTGGAATCTAATCGAGGGTTTCAGGATGGTTTATATATTGAATAACTGATACCCGGGAGTGAATTACAGACTGGTATCTAATCGAGTGGTTCGGGATGGTTTATATATAGAATAACAGATACCCGGGAGTGAGTTACAGACTGGAATCAAATCGAGGGATTCGGGGTGGGTTATATATAGAATAACAGATACCCGAGAGTGAGTTACAGACTGGATTCTAATCGAGGGGTTCGGGGTGGTTTATCTATAGAATAACAGATACCCGGGAGTGAGTTACAGACTGGAATCAAATCGAGGGATTCAGGGTGGGTTATATATAGAATAACAGATACCCGGGAGTGAGTTACAGACTGGAATCTAATCGAGGGGTTCGGGGTCGTTTATATACAGAATAACAGATACCCGGGAGTGTGTTACAGACTGGAATCTAATCGAGGAGTTCGGTGTGGTTTATATATAGAATCACAGATACCCGGGTGTGAGTTACAGACTGGAATCTAATCGGGGGATTCGTGGTGGTTTATATACAGAATAACAGATACCCGGGAGTGAGTTAAAGACTGGAATCTAATCGAGGGGTTCGGGATGGTTTATATATAGAATAACAGATACCCGGGAGTGAGTTACAGACTCGAATCTAATCGAGGGTTTCGGGGTGGTTTACACATAGAATAACAGATACCCGGGAGTGAGTTACAGACTGGAATCTAATCGAGCGGTTCGGGGTGGTTTATATATAGAATAACAGATACCCGGGAGTGAGTTACAGACTGGAATCTAATCGAGGGGTTCAGGATGGTTTATACATAGAATAACAGATACCCGGGAGTGGGTTACAGACTGGAATCTAATCGAGGGGTTCAGGGTGGTATATATATAGAATAACAGAAACCCGGGAGTGAGTTACAGACTGGAATCTAATCGAGGGGTTCGGGGTGGTTTCTATATAGAATAACAGATACCCGGGAGTGAGTTACAGACTGGAATGTAATCGAGGGGTTCAGGGTGGTTTATATATGGAATAACAGATACCCGGGAGTGAGTTACAGACTGGAATCTAATCGAGGGGTTCGGGGTGGTTTATATATAGAGTAACAGATACCCGGGAGTGAGTTACAGACTGGAATCTAATCGAAGATTCGGGGTGGTTTATATATAGAATAACAGATACCCGGGAGTGAGTTACAGTCTGGAATCTAATCGAGGCGTTCGGGATGGTTTATATACAGAATAACAGATACCCAGGAGTGAGTTACAGTCTGGAATCTAATCGAGGTGTTCGGGGTGGTTTATATATAGAATAACAGATACCCGGGATTGAGGTACAGACTGGAATCTAATCGAGGGGTTCGGGGTGGTTTATATATAGAATAACAGGTACCCGGGAGTGAGGTACAGACTGGAATCTAATCGAGGGGTTTGGGGTGGTTTATATATAGAATAACAGATACCCGGGAGAGAGTTACAGACTGGAATCTAATCGAGGGGTTGGGGATGGTTTATATATAGAATAACAGATACCCGGGAGTGAGTTACAGACTGGAATCTAATCGAGGGGTTCGGGGTGGTTTATATATAGAATAACAGATACCCGGGAGTGAGTTACAGACTGGAATCTAATCGAGGTGTTGGGGATGGTTTATATATAGAATAACAGATACCCGGGAGGGAGTTACAGACTGGAATCTAATCGATGGGTTCGGGGTGGTGTATATATAGAATAACAGATACCCGGGAGAGAGTTACAGACTGGAATCTAATCGAGAGGTTCGGGGTGGTTTATATATAGAATAACAGATACCCGGGCGTGAGTTACAGACTGGAATCTAATCGAGGGTTTCGGGATGGTTTATATATAGAATAACTGATACCCGGGAGTGAGTTACAGACTGGTATCTAATCGAGGGGTTCGGGATGGTTTATATATAGAATAACAGATACCCGGGAGTGAGTTACAGACTGGAATCTAATCGAGGGTTTCGGGATGGTTTATATATAGAATAACTGATACCCGGGAGTGAGTTACAGACTGGTATCTAATCGAGGGGTTCGGGATGGTTTATATATAGAATAACAGATACCCGGGAGTGAGTTACAGACTAGAATCTAATCGAGGGGTTCAGGGTGGTTTATATATAGAATAACAGATACCTGGGAGTGAGTTACAGACCGGAATCTAATCGAGGGGTTCAGGGTGGTTTATATATAGAATAACAGATACCAGGGAGTGAGTTACAGACTGGAATCTAATCGAGGGGTTCGGGGTGGTTTATATATAGAATAACAGATACCCGGGAGTGAGTTACAGACTGGAATCTAATCGAGAGGTTCCGGGTGGTTTATATATAGAATAACAGATACCCGGGAGTGAGTTACAGACTGGAATCTAATCGAGGGGTTCGGGGTGGTTTATATATAGAATAACAGATACCCGGGAGTGAGTTGCTGACTGGAATCTAATCGAGGGATTCGGGGTGGGTTATATATAGAATAACAGATACCCGGGACTGAGTTACAGACTGGAATCTAATTGAGGGGTTCGGGGTGGTTTATATATAGAATACCAGATACCCGGGAGTGAGTTACAGACTGGAATCTAATCGAGGTGTTCGGGGTGGTTTATATATAGAATAACAGATACCCGGGAGTGAGTTACAGACGGGAATCTAATCGAGGTGTTCAGGGTGGTTTATATATAGAATAACAGATACCCGGGAGTGAGTTACAGACTGGAATCAAATCGAGGGGTTCGGGGTGGTGTACATATAGGATAACAGATACCCGGGTGTGAGTTACAGACTGGAATCTAATCGAGGGGTTTCAGGGTGGTATATATATAGAATAACAGATACCCGGGAGTGAGTTACAGACTGGAATCTAATCGAGGGGTTCGCATGGTTTATATATAGAATAACAGATACCCGGGAGTGAGTTACAGACTGGAATCTAATCGAGGTTCGGGGTGGTTTATATATAGAATAACAGATACCCGGTAGTGAGTTACAAACTGGAATCTAATCGAGGAATTCAGGCTGGTTTATATATAGAATAACAGATACCCGGGAGTGAGTTACAGACTGGAATGTAATTTGTTGGCGATCTGATGTGTTGTTGTTTGTTGTTAGGGTAATTGTGAATTGAGGTAGACATCCCCGCCATGTCGTCTGATGAATTTGATGTCGTGATTGAGGCAATGCTGGAGGCCCCCTACAAGAAAGAGGTGGGTGTGTTGTGAAGGGGAGGGCAAAATTTGCCTCCGGGTCACCCATATTTCGCATCCTGGCCATCATGCCCCGGCGTTTTCTACCTTTAAGGCACAGTTTCATAAATCTTGGCCATTTTTGCAGTGTGAATTTGCGATGTCAATAGTTCCCTTTGAACATTTTCCATGTCAACCGTCACATTACATTACAGCGGCAGCCACTGGCCACCGGATGGCGACATTCTCCCTGCATTGGTGATCAAGAGGAGGCATTGGCTTTAGAATTCTGGGTTAGAATCATCGTGACATCTGTGCCATTCACCTGAGATGGTGTAGGAACCTATATCCCAATTGAAAAACTACAGCTCCGACAGTGCGGCACTCCCTCAGTACTGACCCTCTGACAGTGCGGCACTCCCTCAGTACTGACCCTCAGACAGTGCGGCACTCCCTCAGTACTGACCCTCTGACAGTGCGGCACTCCCTCAGTACTGACCCTCTGACAGTGCGGCACTCCCTCAGTACTGACCCTCTGACAGTGCGGCACTCCCTCAGTACCGACCCTCTGACAGTGCGGCACTCCCTCAGTACTGACCCTCTGACAGTGCGGCGCTCCCTCAGTACTGACCCTCTGACAGTGCGGCGCTCCCTCAGTACTGACCCTCTGACAGTGCGGCACTCCCTCAGTCCTGACCCTCTGACAATTGCGGTGCTCCCTCAGTACTGACCCCCTGACAGTGCGGCACTCCCTCAGTACTGACCCTTTGACAGTGCGGCACTCCCTCAGTACTGACCCTCTGACAGAGCAGCACTCCCTCAGTACTGACCCTCTGACAGTGCGGCACTCCCTCAGTACTGACCCTCTGACAGTGCAGCACTCCCTCAGTACTGACCCTCTGACAGTGCGGCACTCCCTCAGTACTGACCCTCTGACAGTGCGGCACTCCCTCAGTACTGACCCTCTGACAGTGCGGCACTCCCTCAGCACTGACCCTCTGACAGTGCGGCGCTCCCTCAGTACTGACCCTCTGTCAGTGTGGCACTCCCTCAGTACTGACCCTCTGACAGTGCAGCACTCCCTCAGTACTGACCCTCTGACAGTGCAGCACTCACTCAGTACTGACTCTTTGACAGTGCAGCACTCCCTCAGTACTGACCCTCTGACAGTGCAGCACTCCCTCAATACTGACCCTCTGACAGTGCGGCACTCCCTCAGTACTGACCCTCTGACAGTGCGGCGCTCCCTCAGTACTGACCCTCTGACAGTGCGGCACTCCCTCAGTACTGACCCTCTGACAGTGCAGCACTCCCTCAGTACTGACCCTCTGACAGTGCGGCACTCCCTCAGTACTGACCCTCTGACAGTGCGGCACTCCCTCAGTACTGACCCTCTGACAGTGCGGCACTCCCTCAGTACTGACCCTCTGACAGTGCGGCACTCCCTCAGTACTGACCCTCTGACAGTGCGGCGCTCCCTCAGTACTGACCCTCTGACAGTGCGGCGCTCCCTCAGTACTGACCCTCTGACAGTGCGGCACTCCCTCAGTCCTGACCCTCTGACAGTGCGGTGCTCCCTCAGTTCTGACCACCTGACAGTGCGGCACTCCCTCAGTACTGACCCTCTGACAGTGCGGCACTCCCTCAGTACTGACCCTCTGACAGAGCAGCACTCCCTCTGTACTGACCCTCTGACAGTGCAGCACTCCCTCAGTACTGACCCTCTGACAGTGCAGCACTCCCTCAGTACTGAACCTCTGACAGTGCGGCACTCCCTCAGTACTGACCCTCTGACAGTGCGGCACTCCCTCAGTACTGACCCTCTGACAGTGCGGCACTCCCTCAGCACTGACCCTCTGACAGTGCGGCGCTCCCTCAGTACTGACCCTCTGTCAGTGTGGCACTCCCTCAGTACTGACCCTCTGACAGTGCAGCACTCCCTCAGTACTGACCCTCTGACAGTGCAGCACTCACTCAGTACTGACCCTCTGACAGTGCGGCACTCCCTCAGTACTGACCCTCTGACAGTGCGGCACTCCCTCAGTACTGACCCTCTGACAGTGCGGCGCTTCCTCAGTACTGACCCTCTGACAGTGCGGCAGTCCCTCAGTACTGACCCTGTGACAGTGCGGCACTCCCTCAGTACTGACCCTCTGACAGTGCAGCACCTCCTCAGTACTGTCCCTCTGACAGTGCGGCACTCCCTCAGTACTGACCCTCTGACAGTGCAGCACCTCCTCAGTACTGACCCTCTGACAGTGCGGCACTCCCTCAGTACTGAACCTCTGACAGTGTGGCACTCCCTCAGTACTGAGCCTCTGACAGTGCGGCACTCCCTCAGTACTGACCCTCTGACAGTGCGGCGCTCCCTCAGTACTGACTCTCTGACAGTGCTGCACTCCCTCAGTACTGACCCTCTGACAGTGCGGCACTCCCTCAGTACTGACCCTCTGACAGTGCTGCACTCCCTCAGTACTGACCCTCCGACAGTGAGGCACTCCCTCATTACTGACCCTCTGACAGTGAGGCACTCCCTCAGTACTGACCCTCTGACAGCGCGGCACTCCCTCAGTACTGACCCTCTGACAGTGCGGCACTCCCTCAGTACTGACCCTCTGACAGTGCGGCACTCCCTCAGTACTGAGCCTCTGACAGTGCGGCACTCCCTCAGTACTGACCCTCTGATAGTGCAGCACTCCTTCAGTGCTGACCCTCTGACAGTGCGGCACTCCCTCAGTACTGACCCTCTGACAGTGCGGCACTCCCTCAGTACTGACGCTCTGACAGTGCGGCACTCCCTCAGTACTGACCCTCTGACAGTGCGGCACTCCCTCAGTACTGACCCTCTGATAGTGCAGCACTCCTTCAGTGCTGACCCTCTGACAGTGCGGCACTCCCTCAGTACTGACCCTCTGACAGTGCGGCACTCCCTCAGTACTGACGCTCTGACAGTGCGGCACTCCCTCAGTACTGACCGTCTGACAGTGCGGCACTCCCTCAGTGCTGACCCTCTGACAGTGCGGCACTCCCTCAGTACTGACCCTCTGACAGTGCGGCACTCCCTCAGTACTGACCCTCCGACAGTGAGGCACTCCCTCAGTACTGACCCTCTGACAGTGCAGCACTCCCTCAGTACTGACCCTCTGATAGTGCAGCGCTCCCTCAGTACTGACCCTCTGACAGTGAGGCACTCCCTCAGTACTGAGCCTCTGACAGTGCGGCACTCCCTCAGTACTGACCCTCTGACAGTGCGGCACTCCCTCAGTACTGACCCTCTGACAGTGCGGCACTCCCTCAGCACTGACCCTCTGACAGTGCGGCGCTCCCTCAGTACTGACCCTCTGTCAGTGTGGCACTCCCTCAGTACTGACCCTCTGACAGTGCAGCACTCCCTCAGTACTGACCCTCTGACAGTGCAGCACTCACTCAGTACTGACTCTTTGACAGTGCGGCACTCCCTCAGTACTGACCCTCTGACAGAGCAGCACTCCCTCAGTACTGACCCTCTGACAGTGCGGCACTCCCTCAGTACTGACCCTCTGACAGTGCGGCACTCCCTCAGTACTGACCCTCTGACAGTGCGGCGCTTCCTCAGTAATGACCCTCTGACAGTGCGGCAGTCCCTCAGTACTGACCCTGTGACAGTGCGGCACTCCCTCAGTACTGACCCTCTGACAGTGCAGCACCTCCTCAGTACTGACCCTCTGACAGTGCGGCACTCCCTCAGTACTGACCCTCTGACAGTGCAGCACCTCCTCAGTACTGACCCTCTGACAGTGCGGCACTCCCTCAGTACTGAACCTCTGACAGTGTGGCACTCCCTCAGTACTGAGCCTCTGACAGTGCGACACTCCCTCAGTACTGACCCTCTGACAGTGCAGCACTCCTTCAGTGCTGACCCTCTGACAGTGCGGCACTCACTCAGTACTGACCCTCTGACAGTGCAGCACTCCCTCAGTACTGACCCTCTGACAGTGCGGCGCTCCCTCAGTACTGACTCTCTGACAGTGCTGCACTCCCTCAGTACTGACCCTCTGACAGTGCGGCACTCCCTCAGTACTGACCCTCTGACAGTGCTGCACTCCCTCAGTACTGACCCTCCGACAGTGAGGCACTCCCTCATTACTGACCCTCTGACAGTGAGGCACTCCCTCAGTACTGACCCTCTGACAGCGCGGCACTCCCTCAGTACTGACCCTCTGACAGTGCGGCACTCCCTCAGTACTGACCCTCTGACAGTGCGGCACTCCCTCAGTACTGAGCCTCTGACAGTGCGGCACTCCCTCAGTACTGACCCTCTGATAGTGCAGCACTCCTTCAGTGCTGACCCTCTGACAGTGCGGCACTCCCTCAGTACTGACCCTCTGACAGTGCGGCACTCCCTCAGTACTGACGCTCTGACAGTGCGGCACTCCCTCAGTACTGACCCTCTGACAGTGCGGCACTCCCTCAGTACTGACCCTCTGATAGTGCAGCACTCCTTCAGTGCTGACCCTCTGACAGTGCGGCACTCCCTCAGTACTGACCCTCTGACAGTGCGGCACTCCCTCAGTACTGACGTTCTGACAGTGCGGCACTCCCTCAGTACTGACCCTCTGACAGTGCGGCACTCCCTCAGTGCTGACCCTCTGACAGTGCGGCACTCCCTCAGTACTGACCCTCTGACAGTGCGGCACTCCCTCAGTACTGACCCTCCGACAGTGAGGCACTCCCTCAGTACTGACCCTCTGACAGTGCAGCACTCCCTCAGTACTGACCCTCTGATAGTGCAGAGCTCCCTCAGTACTGACCCTCTGACAGTGAGGCACTCCCTCAGTACTGAGCCTCTGACAGTGCGGCACTCCCTCAGTACTGACCCTCTGACAGTGCGGCACTCCCTCAGTACTGACCCTCTGACAGTGCGGCACTCCCTCAGCACTGACCCTCTGACAGTGCGGCGCTCCCTCAGTACTGACCCTCTGTCAGTGTGGCACTCCCTCAGTACTGACCCTCTGACAGTGCAGCACTCCCTCAGTACTGACCCTCTGACAGTGCAGCACTCACTCAGTACTGACTCTTTGACAGTGCGGCACTCCCTCAGTACTGACCCTCTGACAGAGCAGCACTCCCTCAGTACTGACCCTCTGACAGTGCGGCACTCCCTCAGTACTGACCCTCTGACAGTGCGGCACTCCCTCAGTACTGACCCTCTGACAGTGCGGCGCTTCCTCAGTACTGACCCTCTGACAGTGCGGCAGTCCCTCAGTACTGACCCTGTGACAGTGCGGCACTCCCTCAGTACTGACCCTCTGACAGTGCAGCACCTCCTCAGTACTGACCCTCTGACAGTGCGGCACTCCCTCAGTACTGACCCTCTGACAGTGCAGCACCTCCTCAGTACTGACCCTCTGACAGTGCGGCACTCCCTCAGTACTGAACCTCTGACAGTGTGGCACTCCCTCAGTACTGAGCCTCTGACAGTGCGGCACTCCCTCAGTACTGACCCTCTGACAGTGCAGCACTCCTTCAGTGCTGACCCTCTGACAGTGCGGCACTCACTCAGTACTGACCCTCTGACAGTGCAGCACTCCCTCAGTACTGACCCTCTGACAGTGCGGCGCTCCCTCAGTACTGACTCTCTGACAGTGCTGCACTCCCTCAGTACTGACCCTCTGACAGTGCGGCACTCCCTCAGTACTGACCCTCTGACAGTGCTGCACTCCCTCAGTACTGACCCTCCGACAGTGAGGCACTCCCTCATTACTGACCCTCTGACAGTGAGGCACTCCCTCAGTACTGACCCTCTGACAGCGCGGCACTCCCTCAGTACTGACCCTCTGACAGTGCGGCACTCCCTCAGTACTGACCCTCTGACAGTGCGGCACTCCCTCAGTACTGAGCCTCTGACAGTGCGGCACTCCCTCAGTACTGACCCTCTGATAGTGCAGCACTCCTTCAGTGCTGACCCTCTGACAGTGCGGCACTCCCTCAGTACTGACCCTCGGACAGTGCGGCACTCCCTCAGTACTGACGCTCTGATAGTGCGGCACTCCCTCGGTACTGACCCTCTGACAGTGCGGCACTCCCTCAGTACTGACGCTCTGACAGTGCGGCACTCCCTCAGTACTGACCCTCTGACAGTGCGGCACTCCCTCAGTACTGACCCTCTGATAGTGCAGCACTCCTTCAGTGCTGACCCTCTGACAGTGCGGCACTCCCTCAGTACTGACCCTCTGACAGTGCGGCACTCCCTCAGTACTGACGCTCTGACAGTGCGGCACTCCCTCAGTACTGACCCTCTGACAGTGCGGCACTCCCTCAGTGCTGACCCTCTGACAGTGCGGCACTCCCTCAGTACTGACCCTCTGACAGTGCGGCACTCCCTCAGTACTGACCCTCCGACAGTGAGGCACTCCCTCAGTACTGACCCTCTGACAGTGCAGCACTCCCTCAGTACTGACCCTCTGACAGTGCAGCGCTCCCTCAGTACTGACCCTCTGACAGTGAGGCACTCCCTCAGTACTGATCCTCTGTCAGTGCAGCACTCCCTCAGTACTGACCCTCTGACAGTGCGGCACTCCCTCAGTACTGACCCTCTGACAGTGCGGCACTCCCTCAGTACTGACCCTCTGACAGTGCAGCACTCCCTCAGTACTGACCCTCTGACAGTGCGGCACTCCCTCAGTACTGACGCTCTGACAGTGCGGCACTCCCTCAGTACTGACCCTCTGACAGTGCGGCATTCCCTCAGTGCTGACCCTCTGACAGTGCGGCACTCCCTCAGTACTGACCCTCCGACAGTGAGGCACTCCCTCAGTACTGACCCTCTGACAGTGCGGCACTCCCTCAGTACTGACCCTCTGACAGTGCGGCACTCCCTCAGCACTGACCCTCTGACAGTGCGGCGCTCCCTTAGTACTGACCCTCTGTCAGTGTGGCACTCCCTCAGTACTGACCCTCTGACAGTGCAGCACTCCCTCAGTACTGACCCTCTGACAGTGCAGCACTCACTCAGTACTGACTCTTTGACAGTGCGGCACTCCCTCAGTACTGACCCTCTGACAGAGCAGCACTCCCTCAGTCCCTCAGTACTGACCCTCTGACAGTGCGGCACTCCCTCAGTACTGACCCTCTGACAGTGCGGCACTCCCTCAGTACTGACCCTCTGACAGTGCGGCGCTTCCTCAGTACTGACCCTCTGACAGTGCGGCAGTCCCTCAGTACTGACCCTGTGACAGTGCGGCACTCCCTCAGTACTGACCCTCTGACAGTGCAGCACCTCCTTTGTACTGACCCTCTGACAGTGCGGCACTCCCTCAGTACTGACCCTCTGACAGTGCAGCACCTCCTCAGTACTGACCCTCTGACAGTGCGGCACTCCCTCAGTACTGAACCTCTGACAGTGTGGCACTCCCTCAGTACTGAGCCTCTGACAGTGCGGCACTCCCTCAGTACTGACCCTCTGACAGTGCAGCACTCCTTCAGTGCTGACCCTCTGACAGTGCGGCACTCACTCAGTACTGACCCTCTGACAGTGCGGCACTCCCTCAGTACTGACCCTCTGACAGTGCAGCACTCCCTCAGTACTGACCCTCTGACAGTGCGGCACTCCCTCAGTACTGACCCTCTGACAGTGCGGCACTCCCTCAGTACTGACCCTCTGACAGTGCTGCACTCCCTCAGTACTGACCCTCCGACAGTGAGGCACTCCCTCATTACTGACCCTCTGACAGTGAGGCACTCCCTCAGTACTGACCCTCTGACAGCGCGGCACTCCCTCAGTACTGACCCTCTGACAGTGCGGCACTCCCTCAGTACTGACCCTCTGACAGTGCGGCACTCCCTCAGTACTGAGCCTCTGACAGTGCGGCACTCCCTCAGTACTGACCCTCTGATAGTGCAGCACTCCTTCAGTGCTGACCCTCTGACAGTGCGGCACTCCCTCAGTACTGACCCTCTGACAGTGCGGCACTCCCTCAGTACTGACGCTCTGACAGTGCGGCACTCCCTCAGTACTGACCCTCTGACAGTGCGGCACTCCCTCAGTACTGACCCTCTGATAGTGCAGCACTCCTTCAGTGCTGACCCTCTGACAGTGCGGCACTCCCTCATGACTGACCCTCTGACAGTGCGGCACTCCCTCAGTACTGACGCTCTGACAGTGCGGCACTCCCTCAGTACTGACCCTCTGACAGTGCGGCACTCCCTCAGTGCTGACCCTCTGACAGTGCGGCACTCCCTCAGTACTGACCCTCTGACAGTGCGGCACTCCCTCAGTACTGACCCTCCGACAGTGAGGCACTCCCTCAGTACTGACCCTCTGACAGTGCAGCACTCCCTCAGTACTGACCCTCTGACAGTGCAGCGCTCCCTCAGTACTGACCCTCTGACAGTGAGGCACTCCCTCAGTACTGATCCTCTGTCAGTGCAGCACTCCCTCAGTACTGACCCTCTGACAGTGAGGCACTCCCTCAGTACTGACCCGCTGACAGTGCGGCACTCGCTCAGTACTGACCCTCTGACAGTGCGGCACTCCCTCAGTACTGACTCTCTGACAGTGCGGCGCTCCCTCAGTACTGACCCTCTGACAGTGCTGCACTCCCTCAGTACTGACCCTCTGACAGTGCGGCACTCCCTCAGTACTGACCCTCTGACAGTGCTGCACTCCCTCAGTACTGACCCTCCGACAGTGAGGCACTCCCTCATTACTGACCCTCTGACAGTGAGGCACTCCCTCAGTACTGACCCTCTGACAGCGCGGCACTCCCTCAGTACTGACCCTCTGACAGTGCGGCACTCCCTCAGTACTGACCCTCTGACAGTGCGGCACTCCCTCAGTACTGAGCCTCTGACAGTGCGGCACTCCCTCAGTACTGACCCTCTGATAGTGCAGCACTCCTTCAGTGCTGGCCCTCTGACAGTGCGGCACTCCCTTAGTACTGACCCTCTGACAGTGCGGCACTCCCTCAGTACTGACGCTCTGACAGTGCGGCACTCCCTCAGTACTGACCCTCTGACAGTGCGGCACTCCCTCAGTACTGACCCTCTGATAGTGCAGCACTCCTTCAGTGCTGACCCTCTGACAGTGCGGCACTCCCTCAGTACTGACCCTCTGACAGTGCGGCACTCCCTCAGTACTGACGCTCTGACAGTGCGGCACTCCCTCAGTACTGACCCTCTGACAGTGCGGCACTCCCTCAGTGCTGACCCTCTGACAGTGCGGCACTCCCTCAGTACTGACCCTCTGACAGTGCGGCACTCCCTCAGTACTGACCCTCCGACAGTGAGGCACTCCCTCAGTACTGACCCTCTGACAGTGCAGCACTCCCTCAGGACTGACCCTCTGACAGTGCAGCGCTCCCTCAGTACTGACCCTCTGACAGTGAGGCACTCCCTCAGTACTGATCCTCTGTCAGTGCAGCACTCCCTCAGTACTGACCCTCTGACAGTGCGGCACTCCCTCAGTACTGACCCTCTGACAGTGCGGCACTCCCTCAGTACTGACCCTCTGACAGTGCAGCACTCCCTCAGTACTGACCCTCTGACAGTGCGGCACTCCCTCAGTACTGACCCTCTGACAGTGCGGCACTCCCTCAGTACTGACCCTCTGACAGTGCGGCATTCCCTCAGTGCTGACCCTCTGACAGTGCGGCACTCCCTCAGTACTGACCCTCTGACAGTGCGGCAGTCCCTCAGTACTGACCCTCTGACAGTGCGGCACTCCCTCAGTACTGACCCTGTGACAGTGCGGCACTCCCTCAGTACTGACCCTCTGACAGTGCGGCACTCCCTCAGTACTGACCCTCTGACAGTGCAGCACCTCCTTTGTACTGACCCTCTGACAGTGCGGCACTCCCTCAGTACTGACCCTCTGACAGTGCAGCACCTCCTCAGTACTGACCCTCTGACAGTGCGGCACTCCCTCAGTACTGAACCTCTGACAGTGTGGCACTCCCTCAGTACTGAGCCTCTGACAGTGCGGCACTCCCTCAGTACTGACCCTCTGACAGTGCAGCACTCCTTCAGTGCTGACCCTCTGACAGTGCGGCACTCACTCAGTACTGACCCTCTGACAGTGCAGCACTCCCTCAGTACTGACCCTCTGACAGTGCGGCGCTCCCTCAGTACTGACTCTCTGACAGTGCTGCACTCCCTCAGTACTGACCCTCTGACAGTGCGGCACTCCCTCAGTACTGACCCTCTGACAGTGCTGCACTCCCTCAGTACTGACCCTCCGACAGTGAGGCACTCCCTCATTACTGACCCTCTGACAGTGAGGCACTGCCTCAGTACTGAGCCTCTGACAGTGCGGCACTCCCTCAGTACTGACCCTCTGACAGTGCAGCACTCCTTCAGTGCTGACCCTCTGACAGTGCGGCACTCACTCAGTACTGACCCTCTGACAGTGCAGCACTCCCTCAGTACTGACCCTCTGACAGTGCGGCGCTCCCTCAGTACTGACTCTCTGACAGTGCTGCACTCCCTCAGTACTGACCCTCTGACAGTGCGGCACTCCCTCAGTACTGACCCTCTGACAGTGCTGCACTCCCTCAGTACTGACCCTCCGACAGTGAGGCACTCCCTCAGTCCTGACCCTCTGACAGTGCGGCACTCCCTCAGTACTGACCCTCTGACAGTGCTGCACTCCCTCAGTACTGACCCTCCGACAGTGAGGCACTCCCTCATTACTGACCCTCTGACAGTGAGGCACTCCCTCAGTACTGACCCTCTGACAGCGCGGCACTCCCTCAGTACTGACCCTCTGACAGTGCGGCACTCCCTCAGTACTGACCCTCTGACAGTGCGGCACTCCCTCAGTACTGAGCCTCTGACAGTGCGGCACTCCCTCAGTACTGACCCTCTGATAGTGCAGCACTCCTTCAGTGCTGACCCTCTGACAGTGCGGCACTCCCTCAGTACTGACCCTCTGACAGTGCGGCACTCCCTCAGTACTGACGCTCTGACAGTGCGGCACTCCCTCAGTACTGACCCTCTGACAGTGCGGCACTCCCTCAGTACTGACCCTCTGATAGTGCAGCACTCCTTCAGTGCTGACCCTCTGACAGTGCGGCACTCCCTCAGTACTGACCCTCTGACAGTGCGGCACTCCCTCAGTACTGACGCTCTGACAGTGCGGCACTCCCTCAGTACTGACCGTCTGACAGTGCGGCACTCCCTCAGTGCTGACCCTCTGACAGTGCGGCACTCCCTCAGTACTGACCCTCTGACAGTGCGGCACTCCCTCAGTACTGACCCTCCGACAGTGAGGCACTCCCTCAGTACTGACCCTCTGACAGTGCAGCACTCCCTCAGTACTGACCCTCTGATAGTGCAGCGCTCCCTCAGTACTGACCCTCTGACAGTGAGGCACTCCCTCAGTACTGAGCCTCTGACAGTGCGGCACTCCCTCAGTACTGACCCTCTGACAGTGCGGCACTCCCTCAGTACTGACCCTCTGACAGTGCGGCACTCCCTCAGCACTGACCCTCTGACAGTGCGGCGCTCCCTCAGTACTGACCCTCTGTCAGTGTGGCACTCCCTCAGTACTGACCCTCTGACAGTGCAGCACTCCCTCAGTACTGACCCTCTGACAGTGCAGCACTCACTCAGTACTGACTCTTTGACAGTGCGGCACTCCCTCAGTACTGACCCTCTGACAGAGCAGCACTCCCTCAGTACTGACCCTCTGACAGTGCGGCACTCCCTCAGTACTGACCCTCTGACAGTGCGGCACTCCCTCAGTACTGACCCTCTGACAGTGCGGCGCTTCCTCAGTAATGACCCTCTGACAGTGCGGCACTCCCTCAGTACTGACCCTCTGACAGTGCAGCACCTCCTCAGTACTGACCCTCTGACAGTGCGGCACTCCCTCAGTACTGAACCTCTGACAGTGTGGCACTCCCTCAGTACTGAGCCTCTGACAGTGCGACACTCCCTCAGTACTGACCCTCTGACAGTGCAGCACTCCTTCAGTGCTGACCCTCTGACAGTGCGGCACTCACTCAGTACTGACCCTCTGACAGTGCAGCACTCCCTCAGTACTGACCCTCTGACAGTGCGGCGCTCCCTCAGTACTGACTCTCTGACAGTGCTGCACTCCCTCAGTACTGACCCTCTGACAGTGCGGCACTCCCTCAGTACTGACCCTCTGACAGTGCTGCACTCCCTCAGTACTGACCCTCCGACAGTGAGGCACTCCCTCATTACTGACCCTCTGACAGTGAGGCACTCCCTCAGTACTGACCCTCTGACAGCGCGGCACTCCCTCAGTACTGACCCTCTGACAGTGCGGCACTCCCTCAGTACTGACCCTCTGACAGTGCGGCACTCCCTCAGTACTGAGCCTCTGACAGTGCGGCACTCCCTCAGTACTGACCCTCTGATAGTGCAGCACTCCTTCAGTGCTGACCCTCTGACAGTGCGGCACTCCCTCAGTACTGACCCTCTGACAGTGCGGCACTCCCTCAGTACTGACGCTCTGACAGTGCGGCACTCCCTCAGTACTGACCCTCTGACAGTGCGGCACTCCCTCAGTACTGACCCTCTGATAGTGCAGCACTCCTTCAGTGCTGACCCTCTGACAGTGCGGCACTCCCTCAGTACTGACCCTCTGACAGTGCGGCACTCCCTCAGTACTGACGTTCTGACAGTGCGGCACTCCCTCAGTACTGACCCTCTGACAGTGCGGCACTCCCTCAGTGCTGACCCTCTGACAGTGCGGCACTCCCTCAGTACTGACCCTCTGACAGTGCGGCACTCCCTCAGTACTGACCCTCCGACAGTGAGGCACTCCCTCAGTACTGACCCTCTGACAGTGCAGCACTCCCTCAGTACTGACCCTCTGATAGTGCAGTGCTCCCTCAGTACTGACCCTCTGACAGTGAGGCACTCCCTCAGAACTGAGCCTCTGACAGTGCGGCACTCCCTCAGTACTGACCCTCTGACAGTGCGGCACTCCCTCAGTACTGACCCTCTGACAGTGCGGCACTCCCTCGGTACTGACTCTTTGACAGTGCGGCACTCCCTCAGGACTGACCCTCTGACAGAGCAGCACTCCCTCAGTACTGACCCTCTGACAGTGCGGCACTCCCTCAGTACTGACCCTCTGACAGTGCGGCACTCCCTCAGTACTGACCCTCTGACAGTGCGGCGCTTCCTCAGTACTGACCCTCTGACAGTGCGGCAGTCCCTCAGTACTGACCCTGTGACAGTGCGGCACTCCCTCAGTACTGACCCTCTGACAGTGCAGCACCTCCTCAGTACTGACCCTCTGACAGTGCGGCACTCCCTCAGTACTGACCCTCTGACAGTGCAGCACCTCCTCAGTACTGACCCTCTGACAGTGCGGCACTCCCTCAGTACTGAACCTCTGACAGTGTGGCACTCCCTCAGTACTGAGCCTCTGACAGTGCGGCACTCCCTCAGTACTGACCCTCTGACAGTGCAGCACTCCTTCAGTGCTGACCCTCTGACAGTGCGGCACTCACTCAGTACTGACCCTCTGACAGTGCAGCACTCCCTCAGTACTGACCCTCTGACAGTGCGGCGCTCCCTCAGTACTGACTCTCTGACAGTGCTGCACTCCCTCAGTACTGACCCTCTGACAGTGCGGCACTCCCTCAGTACTGACCCTCTGACAGTGCTGCACTCCCTCAGTACTGACCCTCCGACAGTGAGGCACTCCCTCATTACTGACCCTCTGACAGTGAGGCACTCCCTCAGTACTGACCCTCTGACAGCGCGGCACTCCCTCAGTACTGACCCTCTGACAGTGCGGCACTCCCTCAGTACTGACCCTCTGACAGTGCGGCACTCCCTCAGTACTGAGCCTCTGACAGTGCGGCACTCCCTCAGTACTGACCCTCTGATAGTGCAGCACTCCTTCAGTGCTGACCCTCTGACAGTGCGGCACTCCCTCAGTACTGACCCTCTGACAGTGCGGCACTCCCTCAGTACTGACGCTCTGACAGTGCGGCACTCCCTCAGTACTGACCCTCTGACAGTGCGGCACTCCCTCAGTACTGACCCTCTGATAGTGCAGCACTCCTTCAGTGCTGACCCTCTGACAGTGCGGCACTCCCTCAGTACTGACCCTCTGACAGTGCGGCACTCCCTCAGTACTGACGCTCTGACAGTGCGGCACTCCCTCAGTACTGACCCTCTGACAGTGCGGCACTCCCTCAGTGCTGACCCTCTGACAGTGCGGCACTCCCTCAGTACTGACCCTCTGACAGTGCGGCACTCCCTCAGTACTGACCCTCCGACAGTGAGGCACTCCCTCAGTACTGACCCTCTGACAGTGCAGCACTCCCTCAGTACTGACCCTCTGACAGTGCAGCGCTCCCTCAGTACTGACCCTCTGACAGTGAGGCACTCCCTCAGTACTGATCCTCTGTCAGTGCAGCACTCCCTCAGTACTGACCCTCTGACAGTGCGGCACTCCCTCAGTACTGACCCTCTGACAGTGCGGCACTCCCTCAGTACTGACCCTCTGACAGTGCAGCACTCCCTCAGTACTGACCCTCTGACAGTGCGGCACTCCCTCAGTACTGACGCTCTGACAGTGCGGCACTCCCTCAGTACTGACCCTCTGACAGTGCGGCATTCCCTCAGTGCTGACCCTCTGACAGTGCGGCACTCCCTCAGTACTGACCCTCCGACAGTGAGGCACTCCCTCAGTACTGACCCTCTGACAGTGCGGCACTCCCTCAGTACTGACCCTCTGACAGTGCGGCACTCCCTCAGCACTGACCCTCTGACAGTGCGGCGCTCCCTTAGTACTGACCCTCTGTCAGTGTGGCACTCCCTCAGTACTGACCCTCTGACAGTGCAGCACTCCCTCAGTACTGACCCTCTGACAGTGCAGCACTCACTCAGTCCTGACTCTTTGACAGTGCGGCACTCCCTCAGTACTGACCCTCTGACAGAGCAGCACTCCCTCAGTACTGACCCTCTGACAGTGCGGCACTCCCTCAGTACTGACCCTCTGACAGTGCGGCACTCCCTCAGTACTGACCCTCTGACAGTGCGGCGCTTCCTCAGTACTAACCCTCTGACAGTGCGGCAGTCCCTCAGTACTGACCCTGTGACAGTGCGGCACTCCCTCAGTACTGACCCCCTGACAGTGCGGCACTCCCTCAGTACTGACCCTCTGACAGTGCGGCAGTCCCTCAGTACTGACCCTGTGACAGTGCGGCACTCCCTCAGTACTGACCCTCTGACAGTGCAGCACCTCCTTTGTACTGACCCTCTGACAGTGCGGCACTCCCTCAGTACTGACCCTCTGACAGTGCAGCACCTCCTCAGTACTGACCCTCTGACAGTGCGGCACTCCCTCAGTACTGAACCTCTGACAGTGTGGCACTCCCTCAGTACTGAGCCTCTGACAGTGCGGCACTCCCTCAGTACTGACCCTCTGACAGTGCAGCACTCCTTCAGTGCTGACCCTCTGACAGTGCGGCACTCACTCAGTACTGACCCTCTGACAGTGCAGCACTCCCTCGGTACTGACTCTTTGACAGTGCGGCACTCCCTCAGGACTGACCCTCTGACAGAGCAGCACTCCCTCAGTACTGACCCTCTGACAGTGCGGCACTCCCTCAGTACTGACCCTCTGACAGTGCGGCACTCCCTCAGTACTGACCCTCTGACAGTGCGGCGCTTCCTCAGTACTGACCCTCTGACAGTGCGGCAGTCCCTCAGTACTGACCCTGTGACAGTGCGGCACTCCCTCAGTACTGACCCTCTGACAGTGCGGCACTCCCTCAGTACTGACCCTCTGACAGTGCGGCACTCCCTCAGTACTGACGCTCTGACAGTGCGGCACTCCCTCAGTACTGACCGTCTGACAGTGCGGCACTCCCTCAGTGCTGACCCTCTGACAGTGCGGCACTCCCTCAGTACTGACCCTCTGACAGTGCGGCACTCCCTCAGTACTGACCCTCCGACAGTGAGGCACTCCCTCAGTACTGACCCTCTGACAGTGCAGCACTCCCTCAGTACTGACCCTCTGATAGTGCAGCGCTCCCTCAGTACTGACCCTCTGACAGTGAGGCACTCCCTCAGTACTGAGCCTCTGACAGTGCGGCACTCCCTCAGTACTGACCCTCTGACAGTGCGGCACTCCCTCAGTACTGACCCTCTGACAGTGCGGCACTCCCTCAGCACTGACCCTCTGACAGTGCGGCGCTCCCTCAGTACTGACCCTCTGTCAGTGTGGCACTCCCTCAGTACTGACCCTCTGACAGTGCAGCACTCCCTCAGTACTGACCCTCTGACAGTGCAGCACTCACTCAGTACTGACTCTTTGACAGTGCGGCACTCCCTCAGTACTGACCCTCTGACAGAGCAGCACTCCCTCAGTACTGACCCTCTGACAGTGCGGCACTCCCTCAGTACTGACCCTCTGACAGTGCGGCACTCCCTCAGTACTGACCCTCTGACAGTGCGGCGCTTCCTCAGTAATGACCCTCTGACAGTGCGGCACTCCCTCAGTACTGACCCTCTGACAGTGCAGCACCTCCTCAGTACTGACCCTCTGACAGTGCGGCACTCCCTCAGTACTGAACCTCTGACAGTGTGGCACTCCCTCAGTACTGAGCCTCTGACAGTGCGACACTCCCTCAGTACTGACCCTCTGACAGTGCAGCACTCCTTCAGTGCTGACCCTCTGACAGTGCGGCACTCACTCAGTACTGACCCTCTGACAGTGCAGCACTCCCTCAGTACTGACCCTCTGACAGTGCGGCGCTCCCTCAGTACTGACTCTCTGACAGTGCTGCACTCCCTCAGTACTGACCCTCTGACAGTGCGGCACTCCCTCAGTACTGACCCTCTGACAGTGCTGCACTCCCTCAGTACTGACCCTCCGACAGTGAGGCACTCCCTCATTACTGACCCTCTGACAGTGAGGCACTCCCTCAGTACTGACCCTCTGACAGCGCGGCACTCCCTCAGTACTGACCCTCTGACAGTGCGGCACTCCCTCAGTACTGACCCTCTGACAGTGCGGCACTCCCTCAGTACTGAGCCTCTGACAGTGCGGCACTCCCTCAGTACTGACCCTCTGATAGTGCAGCACTCCTTCAGTGCTGACCCTCTGACAGTGCGGCACTCCCTCAGTACTGACCCTCTGACAGTGCGGCACTCCCTCAGTACTGACGCTCTGACAGTGCGGCACTCCCTCAGTACTGACCCTCTGACAGTGCGGCACTCCCTCAGTACTGACCCTCTGATAGTGCAGCACTCCTTCAGTGCTGACCCTCTGACAGTGCGGCACTCCCTCAGTACTGACCCTCTGACAGTGCGGCACTCCCTCAGTACTGACGTTCTGACAGTGCGGCACTCCCTCAGTACTGACCCTCTGACAGTGCGGCACTCCCTCAGTGCTGACCCTCTGACAGTGCGGCACTCCCTCAGTACTGACCCTCTGACAGTGCGGCACTCCCTCAGTACTGACCCTCCGACAGTGAGGCACTCCCTCAGTACTGACCCTCTGACAGTGCAGCACTCCCTCAGTACTGACCCTCTGATAGTGCAGTGCTCCCTCAGTACTGACCCTCTGACAGTGAGGCACTCCCTCAGAACTGAGCCTCTGACAGTGCGGCACTCCCTCAGTACTGACCCTCTGACAGTGCGGCACTCCCTCAGTACTGACCCTCTGACAGTGCGGCACTCCCTCGGTACTGACTCTTTGACAGTGCGGCACTCCCTCAGGACTGACCCTCTGACAGAGCAGCACTCCCTCAGTACTGACCCTCTGACAGTGCGGCACTCCCTCAGTACTGACCCTCTGACAGTGCGGCACTCCCTCAGTACTGACCCTCTGACAGTGCGGCGCTTCCTCAGTACTGACCCTCTGACAGTGCGGCAGTCCCTCAGTACTGACCCTGTGACAGTGCGGCACTCCCTCAGTACTGACCCTCTGACAGTGCAGCACCTCCTCAGTACTGACCCTCTGACAGTGCGGCACTCCCTCAGTACTGACCCTCTGACAGTGCAGCACCTCCTCAGTACTGACCCTCTGACAGTGCGGCACTCCCTCAGTACTGAACCTCTGACAGTGTGGCACTCCCTCAGTACTGAGCCTCTGACAGTGCGGCACTCCCTCAGTACTGACCCTCTGACAGTGCAGCACTCCTTCAGTGCTGACCCTCTGACAGTGCGGCACTCACTCAGTACTGACCCTCTGACAGTGCAGCACTCCCTCAGTACTGACCCTCTGACAGTGCGGCGCTCCCTCAGTACTGACTCTCTGACAGTGCTGCACTCCCTCAGTACTGACCCTCTGACAGTGCGGCACTCCCTCAGTACTGACCCTCTGACAGTGCTGCACTCCCTCAGTACTGACCCTCCGACAGTGAGGCACTCCCTCATTACTGACCCTCTGACAGTGAGGCACTCCCTCAGTACTGACCCTCTGACAGCGCGGCACTCCCTCAGTACTGACCCTCTGACAGTGCGGCACTCCCTCAGTACTGACCCTCTGACAGTGCGGCACTCCCTCAGTACTGAGCCTCTGACAGTGCGGCACTCCCTCAGTACTGACCCTCTGATAGTGCAGCACTCCTTCAGTGCTGACCCTCTGACAGTGCGGCACTCCCTCAGTACTGACCCTCTGACAGTGCGGCACTCCCTCAGTACTGACGCTCTGACAGTGCGGCACTCCCTCAGTACTGACCCTCTGACAGTGCGGCACTCCCTCAGTACTGACCCTCTGATAGTGCAGCACTCCTTCAGTGCTGACCCTCTGACAGTGCGGCACTCCCTCAGTACTGACCCTCTGACAGTGCGGCACTCCCTCAGTACTGACGCTCTGACAGTGCGGCACTCCCTCAGTACTGACCCTCTGACAGTGCGGCACTCCCTCAGTGCTGACCCTCTGACAGTGCGGCACTCCCTCAGTACTGACCCTCTGACAGTGCGGCACTCCCTCAGTACTGACCCTCCGACAGTGAGGCACTCCCTCAGTACTGACCCTCTGACAGTGCAGCACTCCCTCAGTACTGACCCTCTGACAGTGCAGCGCTCCCTCAGTACTGACCCTCTGACAGTGAGGCACTCCCTCAGTACTGATCCTCTGTCAGTGCAGCACTCCCTCAGTACTGACCCTCTGACAGTGCGGCACTCCCTCAGTACTGACCCTCTGACAGTGCGGCACTCCCTCAGTACTGACCCTCTGACAGTGCAGCACTCCCTCAGTACTGACCCTCTGACAGTGCGGCACTCCCTCAGTACTGACGCTCTGACAGTGCGGCACTCCCTCAGTACTGACCCTCTGACAGTGCGGCATTCCCTCAGTGCTGACCCTCTGACAGTGCGGCACTCCCTCAGTACTGACCCTCCGACAGTGAGGTACTCCCTCAGTACTGACCCTCTGACAGTGCGGCACTCCCTCAGTACTGACCCTCTGACAGTGCGGCACTCCCTCAGCACTGACCCTCTGACAGTGCGGCGCTCCCTTAGTACTGACCCTCTGTCAGTGTGGCACTCCCTCAGTACTGACCCTCTGACAGTGCAGCACTCCCTCAGTACTGACCCTCTGACAGTGCAGCACTCACTCAGTCCTGACTCTTTGACAGTGCGGCACTCCCTCAGTACTGACCCTCTGACAGAGCAGCACTCCCTCAGTACTGACCCTCTGACAGTGCGGCACTCCCTCAGTACTGACCCTCTGACAGTGCGGCACTCCCTCAGTACTGACCCTCTGACAGTGCGGCGCTTCCTCAGTACTGACCCTCTGACAGTGCGGCAGTCCCTCAGTACTGACCCTGTGACAGTGCGGCACTCCCTCAGTACTGACCCCCTGACAGTGCGGCACTCCCTCAGTACTGACCCTCTGACAGTGCGGCAGTCCCTCAGTACTGACCCTGTGACAGTGCGGCACTCCCTCAGTACTGACCCTCTGACAGTGCAGCACCTCCTTTGTACTGACCCTCTGACAGTGCGGCACTCCCTCAGTACTGACCCTCTGACAGTGCAGCACCTCCTCAGTACTGACCCTCTGACAGTGCGGCACTCCCTCAGTACTGAACCTCTGACAGTGTGGCACTCCCTCAGTACTGAGCCTCTGACAGTGCGGCACTCCCTCAGTACTGACCCTCTGACAGTGCAGCACTCCTTCAGTGCTGACCCTCTGACAGTGCGGCACTCACTCAGTACTGACCCTCTGACAGTGCAGCACTCCCTCAGTACTGACCCTCTGACAGTGCGGCGCTCCCTCAGTACTGACTCTCTGACAGTGCTGCACTCCCTCAGTACTGACCCTCTGACAGTGCGGCACTCCCTCAGTACTGACCCTCTGACAGTGCTGCACTCCCTCAGTACTGACCCTCCGACAGTGAGGCACTCCCTCATTACTGACCCTCTGACAGTGAGGCACTCCCTCAGTACTGACCCTCTGACAGCGCGGCACTCCCTCAGTACTGACCCTCTGACAGTGCGGCACTACCTCAGTACTGACCCTCTGACAGTGCGGCACTCCCTCAGTACTGAGCCTCTGACAGTGCGGCACTCCCTCAGTACTGACCCTCTGATAGTGCAGCACTCCTTCAGTGCTGACCCTCTGACAGTGCGGCACTCCCTCAGTACTGACCCTCTGACAGTGCGGCACTCCCTCAGTACTGACGCTCTGACAGTGCGGCACTCCCTCAGTACTGACCCTCTGACAGTGCGGCACTCCCTCAGTACTGACCCTCTGATAGTGCAGCACTCCTTCAGTGCTGACCCTCTGACAGTGCGGCACTCCCTCATGACTGACCCTCTGACAGTGCGGCACTCCCTCAGTACTGACGCTCTGACAGTGCGGCACTCCCTCAGTACTGACCCTCTGACAGTGCGGCACTCCCTCAGTGCTGACCCTCTGACAGTGCGGCACTCCCTCAGTACTGACCCTCTGACAGTGCGGCACTCCCTCAGTACTGACCCTCCGACAGTGAGGCACTCCCTCAGTACTGACCCTCTGACAGTGCAGCACTCCCTCAGTACTGACCCTCTGACAGTGCAGCGCTCCCTCAGTACTGACCCTCTGACAGTGAGGCACTCCCTCAGTACTGATCCTCTGTCAGTGCAGCACTCCCTCAGTACTGACCCTCTGACAGTGAGGCACTCCCTCAGTACTGACCCGCTGACAGTGCGGCACTCGCTCAGTACTGACCCTCTGACAGTGCGGCACTCCCTCAGTACTGACTCTCTGACAGTGCGGCGCTCCCTCAGTACTGACCCTCTGACAGTGCTGCACTCCCTCAGTACTGACCCTCTGACAGTGCGGCACTCCCTCAGTACTGACCCTCTGACAGTGCTGCACTCCCTCAGTACTGACCCTCCGACAGTGAGGCACTCCCTCATTACTGACCCTCTGACAGTGAGGCACTCCCTCAGTACTGACCCTCTGACAGCGCGGCACTCCCTCAGTACTGACCCTCTGACAGTGCGGCACTCCCTCAGTACTGACCCTCTGACAGTGCGGCACTCCCTCAGTACTGAGCCTCTGACAGTGCGGCACTCCCTCAGTACTGACCCTCTGATAGTGCAGCACTCCTTCAGTGCTGACCCTCTGACAGTGCGGCACTCCCTCAGTACTGACCCTCTGACAGTGCGGCACTCCCTCAGAACTGACGCTCTGACAGTGCGGCACTCCCTCAGTACTGACCCTCTGACAGTGCGGCACTCCCTCAGTACTGACCCTCTGATAGTGCAGCACTCCTTCAGTGCTGACCCTCTGACAGTGCGGCACTCCCTCAGTACTGACCCTCTGACAGTGCGGCACTCCCTCAGTACTGACGCTCTGACAGTGCGGCACTCCCTCAGTACTGACCCTCTGACAGTGCGGCACTCCCTCAGTGCTGACCCTCTGACAGTGCGGCACTCCCTCAGTACTGACCCTCTGACAGTGCGGCACTCCCTCAGTACTGACCCTCCGACAGTGAGGCACTCCCTCAGTACTGACCCTCTGACAGTGCAGCACTCCCTCAGTACTGACCCTCTGACAGTGCAGCGCTCCCTCAGTACTGACCCTCTGACAGTGAGGCACTCCCTCAGTACTGATCCTCTGTCAGTGCAGCACTCCCTCAGTACTGACCCTCTGACAGTGCGGCACTCCCTCAGTACTGACCCTCTGACAGTGCGGCACTCCCTCAGTACTGACCCTCTGACAGTGCAGCACTCCCTCAGTACTGACCCTCTGACAGTGCGGCACTCCCTCAGTACTGACGCTCTGACAGTGCGGCACTCCCTCAGTACTGACCCTCTGACAGTGCGGCATTCCCTCAGTGCTGACCCTCTGACAGTGCGGCACTCCCTCAGTACTGACCCTCCGACAGTGAGGCACTCCCTCAGTACTGACCCTCTGACAGTGCGGCACTCCCTCAGTACTGACCCTCTGACAGTGCGGCACTCCCTCAGCACTGACCCTCTGACAGTGCGGCGCTCCCTTAGTACTGACCCTCTGTCAGTGTGGCACTCCCTCAGTACTGACCCTCTGACAGTGCAGCACTCCCTCAGTACTGACCCTCTGACAGTGCAGCACTCACTCAGTACTGACTCTTTGACAGTGCGGCACTCCCTCAGTACTGACCCTCTGACAGAGCAGCACTCCCTCAGTACTGACCCTCTGACAGTGCGGCACTCCCTCAGTACTGACCCTCTGACAGTGCGGCACTCCCTCAGTACTGACCCTCTGACAGTGCGGCGCTTCCTCAGTACTGACCCTCTGACAGTGCGGCAGTCCCTCAGTACTGACCCTGTGACAGTGCGGCACTCCCTCAGTACTGACCCTCTGACAGTGCAGCACCTCCTTTGTACTGACCCTCTGACAGTGCGGCACTCCCTCAGTACTGACCCTCTGACAGTGCAGCACCTCCTCAGTACTGACCCTCTGACAGTGCGGCACTCCCTCAGTACTGAACCTCTGACAGTGTGGCACTCCCTCAGTACTGAGCCTCTGACAGTGCGGCACTCCCTCAGTACTGACCCTCTGACAGTGCAGCACTCCTTCAGTGCTGACCCTCTGACAGTGCGGCACTCACTCAGTACTGACCCTCTGACAGTGCAGCACTCCCTCAGTACTGACCCTCTGACAGTGCGGCGCTCCCTCAGTACTGACTCTCTGACAGTGCTGCACTCCCTCAGTACTGACCCTCTGACAGTGCGGCACTCCCTCAGTACTGACCCTCTGACAGTGCTGCACTCCCTCAGTACTGACCCTCCGACAGTGAGGCACTCCCTCATTACTGACCCTCTGACAGTGAGGCACTCCATCAGTACTGACCCTCTGACAGCGCGGCACTCCCTCAGTACTGACCCTCTGACAGTGCGGCACTCCCTCAGTACTGACCCTCTGACAGTGCGGCACTCCCTCAGTACTGAGCCTCTGACAGTGCGGCACTCCCTCAGTACTGACCCTCTGATAGTGCAGCACTCCTTCAGTGCTGACCCTCTGACAGTGCGGCACTCCCTCAGTACTGACCCTCTGACAGTGCGGCACTCCCTCAGTACTGACGCTCTGACAGTGCGGCACTCCCTCAGTACTGACCCTCTGACAGTGCGGCACTCCCTCAGTACTGACCCTCTGATAGTGCAGCACTCCTTCAGTGCTGACCCTCTGACAGTGCGGCACTCCCTCATGACTGACCCTCTGACAGTGCGGCACTCCCTCAGTACTGACGCTCTGACAGTGCGGCACTCCCTCAGTACTGACCCTCTGACAGTGCGGCACTCCCTCAGTGCTGACCCTCTGACAGTGCGGCACTCCCTCAGTACTGACCCTCTGACAGTGCGGCACTCCCTCAGTACTGACCCTCCGACAGTGAGGCACTCCCTCAGTACTGACCCTCTGACAGTGCAGCACTCCCTCAGTACTGACCCTCTGACAGTGCAGCGCTCCCTCAGTACTGACCCTCTGACAGTGAGGCACTCCCTCAGTACTGATCCTCTGTCAGTGCAGCACTCCCTCAGTACTGACCCTCTGACAGTGAGGCACTCCCTCAGTACTGACCCGCTGACAGTGCGGCACTCGCTCAGTACTGACCCTCTGACAGTGCGGCACTCCCTCAGTACTGACTCTCTGACAGTGCAGCACTCCCTCAGTACTGACCCTCTGACAGTGCAGCACTCCCTCAGTACTGACCCTCTGACAGTGCGGCGCTCCCTCAGTACTGACCCTCTGACAATGCGGCACTCCCTCAGTACTGACCCTCTGACAGTGCAGCACTTCCTCAGTACTGAGCCTCTGACAGTGCGGCACTCCCTCAGTACTGACCCTCTGACAGTGCGGCACTCCCTCAGTACTGACCCTCTGATAGTGCAGCGCTCCCTCAGTACTGACCCTCTGACAGTGCAGCACTCCCTCAGTACTGACCCTCTGACAGTGCGGCACTCCCTCAGTACTGACCCTCTGATAGTGCAGCTCTCCCTCAGTACTGACCCTCTGACAGTGCGGCACTCCCTCAGTACTGACCCTCTGATAGTGCAGCACTCCTTCAGTGCTGACCTTGGGGACTTACTGATCCATTCAATCCACTTAATATGATGTTGCCATTTTTCTGTCCATCAACAGCTTGGCTACTTGCAGTAACAATAATATATTTTGTTCCTTTCGCAGAACAACAAGTTCCGGGCCAAAGTTTACAACAAGGCAAAAAGCAGCAGGTAAACACTCCCAGGACAGGTAGACCACGGGGTTAGATACAGAGTAAAACTCCCTCTACACTGTCCACATCAAACATTCCCAGGACAGGTACAGCACGGGGTTAGATACAGAGTAAAGCTCCCTCTACACTGTCCACATCAAACACTCCCAGGACAGGTACAGCACGGGGTTAGATACAGAGTAAAGCTCCCTCTACACTGTCCCCATCAAACACTCCCAGGACAGGTACAGCACGGGGTTAGATACAGAGTAAAGCTCCCTCTACACTGTCCCCATCAAACACTCCCAGGGCAGGTACAGCACGGGGTTAGATACAGAGTAAAGCTCCCTCTACACTGTCCCCATCAAACACTCCCCGGACAGGTACAGCACAGGGTTAGATACAGAGTAAAGCTGCCTCTACACTGTCCCCATCAAACACTCCCAGGACAGGTACAGCACGGGGTTAGATACAGAGTAAAACTCCCTCTACACTGTCCACATCAAACACTCCCAGGACAGGTACAGCACGGGGTTAGATGCAGAGTAAAGCTCCCTCTACACTGTCCCCATCAAACACTCCCAGGACAGGTACAGCACGGGGTTAGATACAGAGTAAAGCTCCCTCTACACTGTCCCCATCAAACACTCCCAGGGCAGGTACAGCACGGGGTTAGATACAGAGTAAAGCTCCCTCTACACTGTCCCCATCAAACACTCCCAGGACAGGTACAGCACGGGGTTAGATACAGAGTAAAACTCCCTCTACACTGTCCCCATCAAACACTCCCAGGACAGGTACAGCACGGGATTAGATACAGAGAAAAGCTCCCTCTACACTGGCCCCATCAAACACTCCCAGGACAGGTACAGCACGGGGTTAGATACAGAGTAAAGCTCCCTCTACACTGTCCCCATCAAACACTCCCAGGACAGGTACAGCACGGGGTTAGATACAGAGTAAAGCTCCCTCGGCACTGTCCCCATCAAACACTCCCAGGACAGGTACAGCACGGGGTTAGATACAGAGTAAAGCTCCCTCTGCACTGTCCCCATCAAACACTCCCAGGACACGTACAGCACGGGGTTAGATACAGAGTAAAGCTCCCTCTACACTGTCCCCATCAAACACTCCCAGGACACGTACAGCAGGGGGTTAGATACAGAGTAAAGCTCCCTCTACACTGTCCCCACCAAACACTCCCAGGACAGGTACAGCACGGGGTTAGATACAGAGTAAAGCTCCCTCCACTGTCCCCATCAAACACTCCCAGGACAGGTACAGCACGTGGTTAGATACAGCGTAAAGCTCCCTGTACACTGTCCCCATCAAACACTCGCAGGACAGGTACAGCACGGGGTTAGATACAGAGTAAAGCTCCCTCTACACTGTCCCCACCAAACACTCCCAGGACAGGTACAGCACGGGGTTAGACACAGAGTAAAGCTCCCTCTACTCTGTCCCCATCAAACACTCCCAGGACAGGTACAGCACGGGATTAGATACAGAGTAAAGCTCCATCTACACTGTCCCTGTCAAACACTCCCAGGAAGTGGCTGGAGGCGATTACAGAGATAGGCACTGTTGTAGAGACTGGAGGAGGTTACAGAGATAGGAAGGGTTGTCGGGGCTGGAGGAGGTTACAGAGACAGGGAGGGTTGTAGGGGCTGGAGGAGGATACGGAGACATGGAGGGTTGTAGGGGGTAGAGGAGGTTACAGAGATAGAGTGGGTTGTAGGGGCTACAGGAGGTTACGGAAATAGGGAGGATTGGTGGGACTGGTGGAGGTTACAGAGATAGGGAGGGTTGTAGGGTCTGCAGGTGGTTAGAGAGACAGGGAGGGTTGTAGGTGCTGGAGGAGGTTTCAGAGATAGCGAGGGCTGTAGTGGCTGGTGGAGGTTACAGAGATAGGGAGGGTTGTAGTGGGCTGGAGAAGGTTCCAAAGATAGGGACGGTTGAAGGGGGCTGGAGGAGGTTACAGAGATTCGGAGGGTTGTAGGGGTATAGGTGGTTACAGAGATAGGGAGGATTGGTGGGACTGGTGGACGTTACAGAGATAGGGTGTGTTGTAGGGGCTGCAGGAGGTTAGAGAGACAGGGAGGGTTATCGGAGCTGGAGGAGGTTACAAAGATAGGGAGTGTTTTAGGGGGCTGGAGGAGTTTACAGAGATCGGGAGGGTTGTAGGGGCTGGACGAGGTTACAGAGATAGGGAAGGTTGTCGGGGCTGGAGGAGGTTACAGAGAGAGGGAGGGTTGTAGGGGCTGGAGGAGGTGACAGAGATAGGGAGGGTTGTAGGTTCTGGGGAGTTACAGAGATAGGGAGGGGTGTAGGGACTGGAGGAGGTTACAGATAGGGAGGGTTGTAGGAGCTGGAGGAGGTGAGAGAGATAGGGACGGATGAAGGGGGCTGGAGGAGGTTACAGAGATTTGGAGGGTTGTAGGAGCTATAGGTGGTTACAGAGATAGGGAGGATTGGTGGGACTGGTGGAGGTTACAGAGATAGGGTGTGTTGTAGGGGCTGCAGGAGGTTAGAGAGATAGGGAGGGTTATCGGAGCTCGAGGAGGTTACAAAAATAGGGAGGGTTGTAGCTCCTGGAGGAGGTTCCAGAGTTAGGGAGTGTTGTAGGGGGGCTGGAGGAGTTTACAGAGATCGGGAGGGTTGAAGGGGGCTTGAGGAGGTTACAGAGATAGGGAGGGTTGTAGGGGCTGGAGGAGGTTACAGAGATAGGGAGGGTTGTCGGGGCTGGAGTAGGTTACAGAGATGGGGAGTGTTGTAGGACTCGAGGAGGTTACAGAGATAGGGAGGTTTGTAGACGCTGGAGGAGGTTCCCGAGATAGGGAAGGTTGAAGCGGGCTGGACGAGATTACAGAGATAGGGAAGTATGTAGGGACTGGAGGAGGTTACAGAGAGAGGGAGGGATGTAGGGGCTGGAGGAGGTGACAGAGATTGGGAGGGATGTAGGTGCTGGGGAGGTTACAGAGATAGGGAGGGTTGTAGGGGGCTGGAGGAGTTTACAGAGATAGGGAGGGGTGTAGGGGCTGGAGAAGGTTACAGAGATAGGGAGGGTTGTAGGGGCTGGAGGAGTTTACAGAGAGAAGGAGGGTTGTAGGGGGCTGGAGGAGGTTACAGAGATAGGGAGGATTGTAGGGGCTGGGGGAGGTTACAGAGATAGGGAGGGGTGTAGGAGCTGGAGAAGGTTACAGATATAGGGGCGGTTGTTGGGACTGGAGGAGGTTACAGAAGGGAGGGTTGTAGGAGCTGGAGGAGGTTTCAGAGATAGGGAGTGTTGGTCGGGCTGGAGGAGGTTTTAGAGATAGGGAGAATTCTAGGGGCTGGAGGAGGTTTCAGAGAGAGGGAGGGTTGTAGAGGGCTGGAGGAGGTTCTAGAGATCGGGAGGGTTGTAGGGGGCTGGAGGAGGTTACAGAGATAGGGAGAATTGTGGGGGCTGGAGGAGGTTACAGAGATAGGGAGGGTTGTAGGTGCTGGAGGAGGTTACAGAGAGGGAGGGTTCATAGGGCTGGAGGAGGTTATAGAGACAGGGAGAATTCTAGAGGCTGGAGGAGGTTTCAGAGATAGGGAGGGTTGTAGGGTGCTGGAGGAGGTTACAGAGACAGGGAGGGTTGTAGGGGGCTGGAGGAGGTTACAGAGATAGGGAGAATTGTGGGGGCTGGAGGAGGTTACAAAGATAGGGAGGGTTGTAGGGGCTGGAGGAGGTTGCAGATAGGGAGGGTTGTAGGAGCTGGAGGAGGTTACAGAGATAGGGAGTCTTGGTAGGGCTGGAGTAGGTTACAGAGATAGGAAGGTTTGTAGGGGGCTGGAGGAGGTTCTCGAGATAGGGAGGGTTGTAGGGGGCTGGAGGAGGTTACAGAGATAGGCAGGGTTGTAGGGTGCTGGAGGTGGTTACAGAGATAGGGAGGGTTGTAGGGGCTGGAGGAGGTTACAGAGATAGGGTGGGGTGTAGGGGCTGAAGGAGGTTACAGAGATAGGGAGGTTTGTAGGGGCTGGAGGAGGTTACAGAGATAGGGAGGGTTGTAGGGGGCTGGAGGCGGCTACAGAGATAGGGAGAATTGTGGGGGCTGGAGGAGGTTACAGAGATAGGGAGGGGTGTAGGGGCTGGAGGAGGTTACAGAGATAGGGAGTGTTGGTCGGGCTGGAGGAGGTTTTAGAGATAGGGAGAATTGTGGGGGCTGGAGGAGGTTACAGAGATAGGGAGGGTTGTAGGTGCTGGAGGAGGTTACAGAGAGGGAGGGTTGATAGGGCTGGAGGAGGTTATAGAGACAGGGAGAATTCTAGAGGCTGGAGGAGGTTTCAGAGATAGGGAGGGTTGTAGGGTGCTGGAGGAGGTTACAGAGACAGGGAGGGTTGTAGGGGGCTGGAGGAGGTTACAAAGATAGGGAGGGTTGTAGGGGCTGGAGGAGGTTGCAGATAGGGAGGGTTGTAGGAGCTGGAGGAGGTTACAGAGATAGGGTGGGGTGTAGGGGCTGAAGGAGGTTACAGAGATAGGGAGGGTTGTAGGGGCTGGAGGAGGTTACAGAGATAGGGAGGGTTGTAGGGGGCTGGAGGCGGCTACAGAGATAGGGAGAATTGTGGGGGCTGGAGGAGGTTACAGAGATAGGGAGGGGTGTCGGGGCTGGAGGAGGTTACAGAGATAGGGAGGTTTGTAGGGGCTGGAGGAGGTTACAGAGATAGGGAGGGTTGTAGGGGCTGGAGGAGGTTACAGAGATAGGGAGGGGTGTAGGGGCTGGAGGAGGTGACAGAGATAGGGAGGGTTGTAGGGGCTGGAGGAGGTTACAGAGATAGGGAGGTTTGTAGGGGCTGGAGGAGGTTACAGAGATAGGGAGGGTTGTAGGGGCTGGAGGAGGTTACAGAGATAGGGAGGGGTGTAGGGGGCTGGAGGAGGTTACAGAGATAGGGAGGGTTGTAGGGGCTGGAGGAGGTTACAGAGATAGGGAGGGTTGTAGCGGGCTGGAGGAGGTTACAGAGATAGGGAGGGTTGTAGGGGCTGGAGGAGGTTACAGAGATAGGGAGGGTTGTAGGGGCTGGAGGAGGTTACAGAGATAGGGAGGGGTGTAGGGGCTGAAGGAGGTTACAGAGATAGGGAGGGTTGTAGGGGCTGGAGGAGGTTACAGAGATAGGGAGGGTTGTAGGGGGCTGGAGGCGGCTACAGAGATAGGGAGAATTGTGGGGGCTGGAGGAGGTTACAGAGATAGGGAGGGGTGTCGGGGCTGGAGGAGGTTACAGAGATAGGGAGGTTTGTAGGGGCTGGAGGAGGTTACAGAGATAGGGAGGGTTGTAGGGGCTGGAGGAGGTTACAGAGATAGGGAGGGGTGTAGGGGCTGGAGGAGGTGACAGAGATAGGGAGGGTTGTAGGGGCTGGAGGAGGTTACAGAGATAGGGAGGTTTGTAGGGGCTGGAGGAGGTTACAGAGATAGGGAGGGTTGTAGGGGCTGGAGGAGGTTACAGAGATAGGGAGGGTTGTAGGGGCTGGAGGAGGTGACAGAGATAGGGAGGGGGTGTAGGGGCTGGAGGAGGTTACAGAGATAGGGAGGGTTGTAGGGGCTGGAGGAGGTTACAGAGATAGGGAGGGTTGTAGGGGCTGGAGGAGGTTACAGAGATAGGGAGGGGTGTAGGGGCTGGAGGAGGTTACAGAGATTGGGAGGGGTGTAGGGGCTGGAGGAGGTTACAGAGATAGGGAGAGTTGTAGGGGCTGGAGGAGGTGACAGAGATAGGGAGGGTTGTAGGGGCTGGAGGAGGTTACAGAGATAGGGAGAGTTGTAGGGGGCTGGAGGAGGTTACAGAGATAGGGAGGGTTGTAGGGGCTGGAGGAGGTGACAGAGATAGGGAGGGTTGTAGGGGCTGGAGGAGGTGACAGAGATAGGGAGGGTTGTAGGGGCTGGAGGAGGTGACAGAGATAGGGAGGGTTGGTGGGACAGTGGTGGGAGTCTATGTCGGCAATATGTAGTCATTGAATTGTCGATGTGGGATTGACAATTGCACAATCTGTTTCCAGTACCAGATGCAGTGGGGCAGGACTACAAACTCTCTCTCACTTGACTGTTCCTGCGCCTTCTAGCGAGAGTCGGGAGGCAACAGACAGCCGCAGCCAAAGTCATGAAGATAGCAGCAGGTAGGTCACCTCTCCACTCAGACCTCCCTCTCTCAGGGAGATATCTGTACACTGACTGGTGTCTCTGAGTCCCCCTCTCTCTCAGGGAGATATCTGTACACTGACTGGTGTCTCTCAGTCCCCTCTCTCTCAGGGAGATATCTGTACACTGACTGGTGTCTCTCAGTCCCCCTCTCTCTCTCAGGGAGATATCTGTACACTGACTGGTGTCTCTCAGTCCCCTCTCTCTCTCAGGGAGATATCTGTACACTGACTGGTGTCTCTCAGTCCCCTCTCTCTCAGGGAGATATCTGTACACTGACTGGTGTCTCTCAGTCCCCTCTCTCTCTCTCAGGGAGATATCTGTACACTGACTGGTGTCTCTCAGTCCCCTCTCTCTCTCAGGGAGATATCTGTACACTGACTGGTGTCTCTCAGTCCCCTCTCTCTCAGGGAGATATCTGTACACTGACTGGTGTCTCTCAGTCCCCCTCTCTCTCAGGGAGATATCTGTACACTGACTGGTGTCTCTCAGTCCCCTCTCTCTCAGGGAGATATCTGTACACTGACTGGTGTCTCTCAGTCCTCTCTCTCAGGGAGATATCTGTACACTGACTGGTGTTTCTCTGTCCCCTCTCTCTCAGGGAGATATCTGTACACTGACTGGTGTCTCTCAGTCCCCCTCTCTCTCAGGGAGATATCTGTACACTGACTGGTGTCTCTCAGTCCTCTCTCTCTCAGGGAGATATCTGTACACTGACTGGTGTCTCTCAGTCCCCTCTCTCTCAGGGAGATATCTGTACACTGACTGGTGTCTCTCAGTCCCCTCTCTCTCTCAGGGAGATATCTGTACACTGACTGGTGTCTCTCAGTCCCCTCTCTCTCAGGGAGATATCTGTACACTGACTGGTGTCTCTCAGTCCCCTCTCTCTCTCAGGGAGATATCTGTACACTGACTGGTGTCTCTCAGTCCCCTCTCTCTCTCAGGGAGATATCTGTACACTGACTGGTGTCTCTCAGTCCCCTCTCTCTCAGGGAGATATCTGTACACTGACTGGTGTCTCTCAGTCCCCTCTCTCTCAGGGAGATATCTGTACACTGACTGGTGTCTCTCAGTCCCCTCTCTCTCAGGGAGATATCTGTACACTGACTGGTGTCTCTCAGTCCCCTCTCTCTCTCAGGGAGATATCTGTACACTGACTGGTGTCTCTCAGTCCCCTCTCTCTCTCAGGGAGATATCTGTACACTGACTGGTGTCTCTCAGTCCCCTCTCTCTCAGGGAGATATCTGTACACTGACTGGTGTCTCTCAGTCCCCTCTCTCTCTCAGGGAGATATCTGTACACTGACTGGTGTCTCTCAGTCCCCTCTCTCTCAGGGAGATATCTGTACACTGACTGGTGTCTCTCAGTCCCCTCTCTCTCTCAGGGAGATATCTGTACACTGACTGGTGTCTCTCAGTCCCCTCTCTCTCTCAGGGAGATATCTGTACACTGACTGGTGTCTCTCAGTCCCCTCTCTCTCAGGGAGATATCTATACACTGACTGGTGTCTCTCAGTCCCCTCTCTCAGGGAGGTATCTGTACACTGACTGGTGTCTCTCAGTCCCCTCTCTCTCTCAGGGAGATATCTGTACACTGACTGGTGTCTCTCAGTCCCCTCTCTCTCTCAGGGAGATATCTGTACACTGACTGGTGTCTCTCAGTCCGCTCTCTCTCTCAGGGAGATATCTGTACACTGACTGGTGTCTCTCTGTCCCCTCTCACTCTCAGGGAGATATCTATATACTGACTGGTGTCTCTCAGTCCCCTCTCTCTCAGGGAGATATCTGTACACTGACTGGTGTCTCTCTGTCCCCCCTCTCTCTCAGGGAGATATCTGTACACTGACTGGTGTCTCTCAGTCCCTTCTCTCTCAGGGAGATATCTGTACACTGACTGGTGTCTCTCAGTCCCCTCTCTCTCTCAGGGAGATATCTGTACACTGACTGGTGTCTCTCAGTCCTCTCTCTCTCTCAGGGAGATATCTGTACACCGACAGGTGTCTCTCAGTCCCTTCTCTCTCAGGGAGATATCTATACACTGACTGGTGTCTCTCAGTCTTCTCTCTCTCAGGGAGATATCTATACACTGACTGGTGTCTCTCAGTCCCTTCTCTCTCAGGGAGATATCTGTACACTGACTGGTGTCTCTCAGTCTTCTCTCTCTCAGGCAGATATCTGTACACTGACTGGTATCTCTCAGTCCCCTCTCTCTCTCAGGGAGATATCTGTACACTGACTGGTGTCTCTCAGTCCTCTCTCTCTCAGGGAGATATCTGTACACTGACTGGTGTCTCTCAGTCCCCTCTCTCTCTCAGGGAGATATCTGTACACTGACTGGTGTCTCTCAGTCCTCTCTCTCTCAGGGAGATATCTGTACACTGACTGGTGTCTCTCAGTCCCTTCTCTCTCAGGGAGATATCTATACACTGACTGGTGTCTCTCAGTCCCTTCTCTCTCAGGGAGATATCTGTACACTGACTGGTGTCTCTCAGTCTTCTCTCTCTCAGGCAGATATCTGTACACTGACTGGTATCTCTCAGTCCCCTCTCTCTCTCAGGGAGATATCTGTACACTGACTGGTGTCTCTCAGTCCTCTCTCTCTCAGGGAGATATCTGTACACTGACTGGTGTCTCTCAGTCCCCTCTCTCTCTCAGGGAGATATCTGTACACTGACTGGTATCTCTCAGTCCCCTCTCTCTCTCTCTCAGGGAGATATCTGTCCACTGACTGGTGTCTCTCAGTCCCCTCTCTCTCAGGGAGATATCTGTACACTGACTGGTGTCTCTCAGTCCCCTCTCTCTCAGGGAGATATCTGTACACTGACTGGTGTCTCTCAGTCCCCTCTCTCTCTGGGAGATTTCTGTACACTGACTGGTGTCTCTCAGTCCCCTCTCTCTCAGGGAGATATCTGTACACTGACTGGTGTCTCTCAGTCCCCTCTCTCTCAGGGAGATATCTGTACACTGACTGGTATCTCTCAGTCCCCTCTCTCTCTCTCTCAGGGAGATATCTGTCCACTGACTGGTGTCTCTCAGTCCCCTCTCTCTCAGGGAGATATCTGTACACTGACTAGTGTCTCTCAGTCCCCTCTCTCTCTCAGGGAGATATCTGTACACTGACTGGTGTCTCTCAGTCCCCTCTCTCTCAGGGAGATATCTGTACACTGACTGGTGTCTCTCAGTCCACTCTCTCTCAGGGAGATATCTGTACACTGACTGGTGTCTCTCAGTCCCCCTCTCTCTCTCAGGGAGATATCTGTACACTGACTGGTGTCTCTCAGTCCCCTCTCTCTCAGGGAGATATCTGTACACTGACTGGTGTCTCTCAGTCCCCTCTCTCTCAGGGAGATATCTGTACACTGACTGGTGTCTCTCAGTCCTCTCTCTCTCAGGGAGATATCTGTATACTGACTGGTGTCTCTGAGTCCCCTCTCTCTCTCAGGGAGATATCTGTACACTGACTGGTGTCTCTCAGTCCCTGTCTCTCTCAGGGAGATATCTGTACACTGACTGGTGTCTCCCAGTCCTCTCTCTCTCAGGGAGATATCTGTACACTGACTGGCGTCTCTCAGTCCTCTCTCTCTCAGGGAGATATCTGTACACTGACTGGTGTCTCTCAGTCCCTCTCTCTCTCAGGGAGATATCTGTACACTGACTGGTGTCTCTCAGTCCTCTTATCTCTCAGGGAGATATCTGTACACTGACTGGTGTCTCTCAGTCCCCTCTCTCTCTCAGGGAGATATCTGTACACAGACTGGTGTCTCTCAGTCCCCTCTCTCTCAGGGAGATATCTGTACACTGACTGGTGTCTCTCTGTCCCCTCTCTCTCAGGGAGATATCTGTACACTGACTGGTGTCTCTCAGTCCCCCCTCTCTCTCAGGGAGATATCTGTACACTGACTGCTGTCTCTCAGTCCCCCCTCTCTCTCAGGGAGATATCTGTACACTGACTGGTGTCTCTCAGTCCCCTCTCTCTCTCAGGGAGATATCTGTACACTGACTGGTGTCTCTCAATCCCCTCTATGTCTCAGGGAGATATCTGTACACTGACTGGTGTCTCTCAGTCCCCCCTCTCTCTCTCAGGGAGATATCTGTACACTGACTGGTGTCTCTCAGTCCCCTCTCTCTCAGGGAGATATCTGTACACTGACTGGTGTCTCTCAGTCCCCCTCTCTCTCTCAGGCAGATATCTGTACACTGACTGGTGTCTCTCAGTCCCCTCTCTCTCTCTCAGGGAGATATCTGTACACTGACTGGTGTCTCTCAGTCCCCCTCTCTCTCAGGTAGATATCTGTACACTGACTGGTGTCTCTCAGCCCCCCCTCTCTCTCTCAGGGAGATATCTGTACACTGACTGGTGTCTCTCAGTCCCCTCTCCCTCTCTCAGGGAGATTTCTGTACACTGACTGGTGTCTCTCTGTCCTCTCTCTCTCAGGGAGATATCTGTACACTGACTGGTGTCTCTCAATCCCCTCTATGTCTCAGGGAGATATCTGTACACTGACTGGTGTCTCTCAGTCCCCTCTCTCTCAAGGAGATATCTGTACACTGACTGGTGTCTCTCAATCCCCTCTATGTCTCAGGGAGATATCTGTACACTGACTGGTGTCTCTCAGTCCCCTCTCTCTCAGGGAGATATCTGTACACTGACTGGTGTCTCTCAGTCCTCTCTCTCTCTCAGGGAGATATCTGTACACTGACTGGTGTCTCTCAGTCCCTCTCTCTCTCAGGGAGATATCTGTACACTGACTGGTGTCTCTCAGTCCCCTCTCTCTCTCAGGGAGATATCTGTACACTGACTGGTGTCTCTCAATCCCCTCTCTCTCTCAGGGAAATATCTGTGCACTGACTGGTGTCTCTCAGTCCCCTCTCTCTCAGGGAGATTTCTGTACACTGACTGGTGTCTCTCAGTCCCCCTCTCTCTCAGGGAGATATCTGTACACTGACTGGTGTCTCTCAGTCCCCTCTCTCTCAGGGAGATATCTGCACACTGACTGGTGTCTCTCAGTCCCCCCCCCCTCTCTCAGGGAGATATCTGTACACTGACTGGTGTCTCTCAGTCCCCTCTCTCTCTCAGGGAGATATCTGTGCACTGACTGGTGTCTCTCAGTCCCCTCTCTCTCAGGGAGATTTCTGTACACTGACTGGTGTCTCTCAGTCCCCCCCCCCCTCTCTCAGGGTGATATCTGTACACTGACTGGTGTCTCTCAGTCCCCTCTCTCTCTCAGGGAGATATCTGTACCCTGACTGGTGTCTCTCAGTCCCCTCTCTCTCTCAGGGAGATATCTGTACACTGACTGGTATCTCTCAGTCCCCTCTCTCTCTCTCAGGGAGATATCTGTACACTGACTGGTGTCTCTCAGTCCCCTTCTCTCTCAGGGAGATATCTGTACACTGACTGGTGTCTCTCAGTCCCCCTCTCTCTCATGGAGATATCTGTACACTGACTGGTGTCTCTCAGTCCCCTCTCTCTCTCAGGGAGATATCTGTACACTGACTGGTGTCTCTCAGTCCCCTCTCTCTCAGGGAGATATCTGTACACTGACTGGTGTCTCTCTGTCCTCTCTCTCTCAGGGAGATATCTGTATACTGACTGGTATCTCTCAGTCCCTTCTCTCTCAGGGAGATATCTGTACACTGATTGGTGTCTCTCAGTCCCCTCCCTCTCTCAGGGAGATATCTGTACACTGACTGGTGTCTCTCAGTCCCCTCTCTCTCTCAGGGAGATTTCTGTACACTGACTGGTGTCTCTCAGTCCCCTCTCTCTCAGGGAGATATCTGTACACTGACTGGTGTTTCTCTGTCCACTCTCTCTCTCAGGGAGATATCTGTACACTGACTGGTGTCTCTCAGTCCCCTCTCTCTCAGGGAGATATCTGTACACTGACTGGTGTCTCTCAGTCCCCCGCTCTCTCAGGGAGATATCTGTACACTGACTGGTGTCTCTCAGTCCCCTCTCTCTCAGGGAGATATCTGTAAACTGACTGGTGTCTCTCAGTCCCCTCTCTCTCTCTGGGAGATATCTGTACACTGACTGGTGTCTCTCAGTCCCCTCTCTCTCAGGGAGATATCTGTAAACTGACTGGTGTCTCTCAGTCCCCCCTCTCTCTCAGGGAGATATCTGTACACTGACTGGTGTCTCTCAGTCCTCTCTCTCTCAGGGAGATATCTGTACACTGACTGGTGTCTCTCAGTCCTCTCTCTCTCTCAGGCAGATATCTGTACACTGACTGGTGTCTCTCAGTCCTCTCTCTCTCTCAGGGAGATATCTGTACACTGACTGGTGTCTCTCAGTCCCCTCTCTCTCTCTGGGAGATATCTGTACACTGACTGGTGTCTCTCAGTCCCCTCTCTCTCAGGGAGATATCTGTAAACTGACTGGTGTCTCTCAGTCCCCCCTCTCTCTCAGGGAGATATCTGTACACTGACTGGTGTCTCTCAGTCCTCTCTCTCTCAGGGAGATATCTGTACACTGACTGGTGTCTCTCAGTCCCCTCTCTCTCAGGGAGATATCTGTACATTGACTGGTTTCTCTCAGTCCCCTCTCTCTCAGGGAGATATCTGTACACTGACTGGTGTCTCTCTGTCCTCTCTCTCTCAGGGAGATATCTGTACACTGACTGGTATCTCTCAGTCCCTTCTCTCTCAGGGAGATATCTGTACACTGACTGGTGTCTCTCAGTCCCCTCCCTCTCTCAGGGAGATATCTGTACACTGACTGGTGTCTCTCAGTCCTCTCTCTCTCTCAGGGAGATATCTGTACACTGACTGGTGTCTCTCAGTCCCCTCCCTCTCTCAGTGAGATATCTGTACACTGACTGGCATCTCTCAGTCCCCTCTCTCTCAGGGAGATATCTGTACACTGACTGGTGTCTCTCAGTCCTCTCTCTCTCTCAGGGAGATATCTGTACACTGATTGGTGTCTCTCAATCCCCTCTTTGTCTCAGGAGATATCTGTACACTGACTGGTGTCTCTCAGTCCCCCTCTCTCTCTCAGGGAGATAACTGTACACTGACTGGTGTCTCTCAGTCCTCTCTCTCTCAGGGAGATATCTGTACACTGACTGGTGTCTCTCTGTCCTCTCTCTCTCAGGGAGATATCTGTACACTGACTGGTATCTCTCAGTCCCTTCTCTCTCAGGGAGATATCTGTACACTGACTGGTGTCTCTCAATCCCCTCTTTGTCTCAGGGAGATATCTGTACATTGACTGGTTTCTCTCAGTCCCCTCTCTCTCAGGGAGATATCTGTGCACTGACTGGTGTCTCTCTGTCCTCTCTCTCTCAGGGAGATATCTGTACACTGACTGGTATCTCTCAGTCCCTTCTCTCTCAGGGAGATATCTGTACACTGACTGGTGTCTCTCAGTCCCCTCCCTCTCTCAGGGAGATATCTGTCCACTGACTGGTGTCTCTCAGTCCTCTCTCTCTCAGGGTGATATCTGTACACTGACTGGTGTTTCTCTGTCCACTCTCTCTCTCAGGGAGATATCTGTACACTGACTGGTGTCTCTCAGTCCTCTCTCTCTCAGGGAGATATCTCTACACTGTCTGGTGTCTCTCAGTCCCCCGCTCTCTCAGGGAGATATCTGTACACTGACTGGTGTCTCTCAGTCCTCTCTCTCTCAGGGAGATATCTGTACACTGACTGGTGTCTCTCAGTCCCCTCCCTCTCTCAGGGAGATATCAGTACACTGACTGATATCTCTCAGTCCCTTCTCTCACAGGTAGATATCTGTACACTGACCGGTGTCTCTCAGTCCCCCTCTCTCTCAGGGAGATATCTGTACACTGACTGGTGTCTCTCAGTCCCCTCTCTCTCTCAGGGAGATATCTGTACACTGACTGTTGTCTCTCAGTCCTCTCTCTCTCAGGGAGATATCTGTACACTGACTGGTGTCTCTCAGTCCCCTCTCTCTCTCAGGGAGATATCTGTACACTGACTGGTGTCTCTCAGTCCCCCTCTCTCTCAGGGAGATATCTGTACACTGACTGGTGTCTCTCAGTCCCCTCTCTCTCTCAGGGAGATATCTGTACACTGACTGGTGTCTCTCAGTCCCCTCTCTCTCAGGGAGATTTCCGTACACTGACTGGTGTCCCTCAGTCCCCTCTCTCTCTCTCAGGGAGATATCTGGCACTGACTGGTGTCTCTCAGTCCCCTCTCTCTCAGGGAGATATCTGTACACTGACTGGTGTCTCTCAGTCCCCCGCTCTCTGAGGGAGATATCTGTACACTGGCTGGTGTCTCTCAGTCCCCCGCTCTCTGAGGGAGATATCTGTACACTGACAGGTGTCTCTCATCCCCCTCTCTCTCAGGGAGATATCTGTACACTGACTGGTATCTCTCAGTCCCCCTCTCTCTCAGGGAGATATCTGTACACTGACTGGTGTCTCTCAGTCCCCCCTCTCTCTCAGGGAGATATCTGTACACTGACTGGTGTCGCTCAGTCCCCTCTCAGGGAGATATCTGTACACTGACAGGTGTCTCTCATCCCCCTCTCTCTCAGGGAGATATCTGTACACTGACTGGTGTCTCTCAGTCCCCTCTCTCTCTCAGGGAGATATCTGTACACTGACTGGTGTCTCTCATTCCCCTCTCTCTCAGGGAGATATCTGTACACTGATTGGTGTCTCTCAGTCCCCTCTCTCTCACAGGGAGATATCTGTACACCGACAGGTGTCTCTCAGTCCTCTCTCTCTCTCAGGGAGATATCTGTACACTGACTGGTGTCTCTCAGTCCTCTCTCTCTCTCAGGGAGATATCTGTACACTGACTGGTGTCTCTCAGTACCCTCTCTCTCAGGGAGATTTCCGTACACTGACTGGTGTCTCTCAGTCCCTCTCTCTCTCAGGGAGATATCTGGCACTGACTGGTGTCTCTCAGTCCCCTCTCTCTCAGGGAGATATCTGTACACTGACTGGTGTCTCTCAGTCCCCCCCCCCTCTCTCAGGGAGATATCTGTACACTGACTGGTGTCTCTCAGTCCCCTCTCTCTCTCAGGGAGATATCTGTGCACTGACTGGTGTCTCTCAGTCCCCTCTCTCTCAGGGAGATTTCTGTACACTGACTGGTGTCTCTCAGTCCCCCCCCCCCCTCTCTCAGGGTGATATCTGTACACTGACTGGTGTCTCTCAGTCCCCTCTCTCTCTCAGGGAGATATCTGTACCCTGACTGGTGTCTCTCAGTCCCTCTCTCTCTCAGGGAGATATCTGTACACTGACTGGTATCTCTCAGTCCCCTCTCTCTCTCTCAGGGAGATATCTGTACACTGACTGGTGTCTCTCAGTCCCCTTCTCTCTCAGGGAGATATCTGTACACTGACTGGTGTCTCTCAGTCCCCCTCTCTCTCATGGAGATATCTGTACACTGACTGGTGTCTCTCAGTCCCCTCTCTCTCTCAGGGAGATATCTGTACACTGACTGGTGTCTCTCAGTCCCCTCTCTCTCAGGGAGATATCTGTACACTGACTGGTGTCTCTCTGTCCTCTCTCTCTCAGGGAGATATCTGTATACTGACTGGTATCTCTCAGTCCCTTCTCTCTCAGGGAGATATCTGTCCACTGATTGGTGTCTCTCAGTCCCCTCCCTCTCTCAGGGAGATATCTGTACACTGACTGGTGTCTCTCAGTCCCCTCTCTCTCTCAGGGAGATTTCTGTACACTGACTGGTGTCTCTCAGTCCCCTCTCTCTCAGGGAGATATCTGTACACTGACTGGTGTTTCTCTGTCCACTCTCTCTCTCAGGGAGATATCTGTACACTGACTGGTGTCTCTCAGTCCCCTCTCTCTCAGGGAGATATCTGTACACTGACTGGTGTCTCTCAGTCCCCCGCTCTCTCAGGGAGATATCTGTACACTGACTGGTGTCTCTCAGTCCCCTCTCTCTCAGGGAGATATCTGTAAACTGACTGGTGTCTCTCAGTCCCCTCTCTCTCTCTGGGAGATATCTGTACACTGACTGGTGTCTCTCAGTCCCCTCTCTCTCAGGGAGATATCTGTAAACTGACTGGTGTCTCTCAGTCCCCCCTCTCTCTCAGGGAGATATCTGTACACTGACTGGTGTCTCTCAGTCCTCTCTCTCTCAGGGAGATATCTGTACACTGACTGGTGTCTCTCAGTCCTCTCTCTCTCTCAGGCAGATATCTGTACACTGACTGGTGTCTCTCAGTCCTCTCTCTCTCTCAGGGAGATATCTGTACACTGACTGGTGTCTCTCAGTCCCCTCTCTCTCTCTGGGAGATATCTGTACACTGACTGGTGTCTCTCAGTCCCCTCTCTCTCAGGGAGATATCTGTAAACTGACTGGTGTCTCTCAGTCCCCCCTCTCTCTCAGGGAGATATCTGTACACTGACTGGTGTCTCTCAGTCCTCTCTCTCTCAGGGAGATATCTGTACACTGACTGGTGTCTCTCAGTCCCCTCTCTCTCAGGGAGATATCTGTACATTGACTGGTTTCTCTCAGTCCCCTCTCTCTCAGGGAGATATCTGTACACTGACTGGTGTCTCTCTGTCCTCTCTCTCTCAGGGAGATATCTGTACACTGACTGGTATCTCTCAGTCCCTTCTCTCTCAGGGAGATATCTGTACACTGACTGGTGTCTCTCAGTCCCCTCCCTCTCTCAGGGAGATATCTGTACACTGACTGGTGTCTCTCAGTCCTCTCTCTCTCTCAGGGAGATATCTGTACACTGACTGGTGTCTCTCAGTCCCCTCCCTCTCTCAGTGAGATATCTGTACACTGACTGGTATCTCTCAGTCCCCTCTCTCTCAGGGAGATATCTGTACACTGACTGGTGTCTCTCAGTCCTCTCTCTCTCTCAGGGAGATATCTGTACACTGATTGGTGTCTCTCAATCCCCTCTTTGTCTCAGGGAGATATCTGTACACTGACTGGTGTCTCTCAGTCCCCCTCTCTCTCTCAGGGAGATAACTGTACACTGACTGGTGTCTCTCAGTCCTCTCTCTCTCAGGGAGATATCTGTACACTGACTGGTGTCTCTCTGTCCTCTCTCTCTCAGGGAGATATCTGTACACTGACTGGTATCTCTCAGTCCCTTCTCTCTCAGGGAGATATCTGTACACTGACTGGTGTCTCTCAGTCCCCTCCCTCTCTCAGGGAGATATCTGTCCACTGACTGGTGTCTCTCAGTCCTCTCTCTCTCAGGGTGATATCTGTACACTGACTGGTGTTTCTCTGTCCACTCTCTCTCTCAGGGAGATATCTGTACACTGACTGGTGTCTCTCAGTCCTCTCTCTCTCAGGGAGATATCTCTACACTGTCTGGTGTCTCTCAGTCCCCCGCTCTCTCAGGGAGATATCTGTACACTGACTGGTGTCTCTCAGTCCTCTCTCTCTCAGGGAGATATCTGTACACTGACTGGTGTTTCTCTGTCCACTCTCTCTCTCAGGGAGATATCTGTACACTGACTGGTGTCTCTCAGTCCTCTCTCTCTCAGGGAGATATCTCTACACTGTCTGGTGTCTCTCAGTCCCCCGCTCTCTCAGGGAGATATCTGTACACTGACTGGTGTCTCTCAGTCCTCTCTCTCTCAGGGAGATATCTGTACACTGACTGGTGTCTCTCAGTCCCCTCCCTCTCTCAGGGAGATATCAGTACACTGACTGATATCTCTCAGTCCCTTCTCTCACAGGTAGATATCTGTACACTGACCGGTGTCTCTCAGTCCCCCTCTCTCTCAGGGAGATATCTGTACACTGACTGGTGTCTCTCAGTCCCCTCTCTCTCTCAGGGAGATATCTGTACACTGACTGTTGTCTCTCAGTCCTCTCTCTCTCAGGGAGATATCTGTACACTGACTGGTGTCTCTCAGTCCCCTCTCTCTCTCAGGGAGATATCTGTACACTGACTGGTGTCTCTCAGTCCCCCTCTCTCTCAGGGAGATATCTGTACACTGACTGGTGTCTCTCAGTCCCCTCTCTCTCTCAGGGAGATATCTGTACACTGACTGGTGTCTCTCAGTCCCCTCTCTCTCAGGGAGATTTCCGTACACTGACTGGTGTCCCTCAGTCCCCTCTCTCTCTCTCAGGGAGATATCTGGCACTGACTGGTGTCTCTCAGTCCCCTCTCTCTCAGGGAGATATCTGTACACTGACTGGTGTCTCTCAGTCCTCTCTCTCTCAGGGAGATATCTGTACACTGACTGGTGTCACTCAGTCCCCCGCTCTCTGAGGGAGATATCTGTACACTGGCTGGTGTCTCTCAGTCCCCTCTCTCCCAGGGAGATATCTGTACACTGGCTGGTGTCTCTCAGTCCCCTCTCTCTCAGGGAGATATCTGTACACTGACAGGTGTCTCTCATCCCCCTCTCTCTCAGGGAGATATCTGTACACTGACTGGTATCTCTCAGTCCCCCTCTCTCTCAGGGAGATATCTGTACACTGACTGGTGTCTCTCAGTCCCCCCTCTCTCTCAGGGAGATATCTGTACACTGACTGGTGTCGCTCAGTCCCCTCTCAGGGAGATATCTGTACACTGACAGGTGTCTCTCATCCCCCTCTCTCTCAGGGAGATATCTGTACACTGACTGGTGTCTCTCAGTCCCCTCTCTCTCTCAGGGAGATATCTGTACACTGACTGGTGTCTCTCATTCCCCTCTCTCTCAGGGAGATATCTGTACACTGATTGGTGTCTCTCAGTCCCCTCTCTCTCACAGGGAGATATCTGTACACCGACAGGTGTCTCTCAGTCCTCTCTCTCTCTCAGGGAGATATCTGTACACTGACTGGTGTCTCTCAGTCCTCTCTCTCTCTCAGGGAGATATCTGTACACTGACTGGTGTCTCTCAGTACCCTCTCTCTCAGGGAGATTTCCGTACACTGACTGGTGTCTCTCAGTCCCTCTCTCTCTCAGGGAGATATCTGGCACTGACTGGTGTCTCTCAGTCCCCTCTCTCTCAGGGAGATATCTGTACACTGACTGGTGTCTCTCAGTCCTCTCTCTCTCAGGGAGATATCTGTACACTGACTGGTGTCACTCAGTCCCCCGCTCTCTAAGGGAGATATCTGTACACTGACTGGTGTCTCTCAGTCCTCTCTCTCTCAGGGAGATATCTGTACACTGCCTGGTGTCTCTCAGTCCCCTCTCTCTCAGGGAGATATCTGTTCACTGACTGGTGTCGCTCAGTCCCCTCTCTCTCAGGGAGATATCTGTACACTGACTGGTGTCTCTCAGTCCCCTCTCTCTCTCAGGGAGATATCTGTACACTGACAGGTGTCTCTCATCCCCCTCTCTCTCAGGGAGATATCTGTACACTGACTGGTGTCTCTCAGTCCCTTCTCTCTCAGATAGATATCTGTACACTGACTGGTGTCTCTCAGTCCCCACTCTCTCTCAGGGAGATATCTGTACACTGACTGGTGTCTCTCAGTCCCCTCTCTCTCTCAGGGAGATATCTGTACACTGACTGGTGTCTCTCATTCCCCTCTCTCTCAGGGAGATATCTGTACACTGATTGGTGTCTCTCAGTCCCCTCTCTCTCACAGGGAGATATCTGTACACCGACAGGTGTCTCTCAGTCCTCTCTCTCTCTCAGGGAGATATCTGTACACTGACTGGTGTCTCTCAGTCCTGTCTCTCTCTGAGGGAGATATCTGTACACTGACTGGTGTTTCTCTGTCCCCTCTCTCTGTCAGGGAGATATCTGTACACTGACTGGTGTCTCTCAGTCCCCCTCTCTCTAAGGGAGATATCTGTACACTGACTGGTGTCTCTCTGTCCTCTCTCTCTCAGGGAGACATCTGTACACTGACTGGTGTCTCTCAGTCCTCTCTCTCTCAGGGAGATATCTGTACACTGACTGGTGTTTCTCTGTCCCCTCTCTATCTCAGGGAGATATCTGTACACTGACTGGTGTTTCTCTGTCCCCTCTCTATCTCAGGGAGATATCTGTACACTGACTGGTGTCTCTCAGTCCCCCCTCTCTCTCAGGGAGATATCTATACACTGACTGGTGTTTCTCTGTCCCCTCTCTCTCTCAGGGAGATATGTGTACACTGACGGGTGTCTCTCAGTCCCCTCTCTCAGGGATATATCTGTACACTGACTGGTGTCTCTCAGCCCTCTCTCTCTCTCAGGGAGATATCTGTACACTAACTGGTGTCTCTCATTTCCCTCTCTCTCAGGGAGAAATCTGTACACTGACTGGTGTCTCTCAGTCCCCTCTCTCTCTCTCAGGGAGATATCTGTATACTGACTGGTGTCTCTCAGTCCCCCGCTCTCTCAGGGTGATATCTGTACACTGACTGGTGTATCTCAGTCCCCTCTCTCTCAGGGAGATATCTGTACACTGACTGGTGTCTCTCAGTCCCCTCTCTCAGGGAGATATCTGTACACTGACTGGTGTCTCTCAGTCCTCTCTCTCTCTCAGGGAGATATCTGTACACTGACTGGTGTCTCTCATTCCCCTCTCTCTCAGGGAGATATCTGTACACTGACTGGTGTATCTCAGTCCCCTCTGTCTCTCTCAGGGAGATATCTGTGCACTGACTGGTGTCTCTCAGTCCCCTTTCTCAGGGAGATATCTGTACACTGACTGGTGTCTCTCAGTCCCCCTCTCTCTCAGGGAGATATCTGTACACTGACTGGTATCTCTCAGTCTTCTCTCTCTCAGGGAGATATAGAACATAGAACATAGAACAATACAGCGCAGTACAGGCCCTTCGGCCCACGATGTTGCACCGAAACAAAAGCCATCTAACCTACACTATGCCATTATCATCCATATGTTTATCCAATAAACTTTTAAATGCCCTCAATGTTGGCGAGTTCACCACTGTAGCAGGTAGGGCATTCCACGGCCTCACTACTCTTTGCGTAAAGAACCTACCTCTGACCTCTGTCCTATATCTATTACCCCTCAGTTTAAAGTTATGTCCCCTCGTGCCAGCCATATCCATCCGCGGGAGAAGGCTCTCACTGTCCACCCTATCCAACCCCCTGATCATTTTGTATGCCTCTATTAAGTCTCCTCTTAACCTTCTTCTCTCCAACGAAAACAACCTCAAGTCCATCAGCCTTTCCTCATAAGATTTTCCCTCCATACCAGGCAACATCCTGGTAAATCTCCTCTGCACCCGCTCCAAAGCCTCCACGTCCTTCCTATAATGCGGTGACCAGAACTGTACGCAATACTCCAAATGCGGCCGGACCAGAGTTCTGTACAGCTGCAACATGACCTCCCGACTCCGGAACTCAATCCCTCTACCAATAAAGGCCAACACTCCATAGGCCTTCTTCACAACCCTATCAACCTGGGTGGCAACTTTCAGGGATCTATGTACATGGACACCTAGATCCCTCTGCTCAGCCACACTTTCAAGAACTTTACCATTAGCCAAATATTCCGCATTCCTGTTATTCCTTCCAAAGTGAATCACCTCACACTTCTCTACATTAAACTCCATTTGCCACCTCTCAGCCCAGCTCTGCAGCTTATCTATATCCCTCTGTAACCTGCTGCATCCTTCCACACTATCGACAACACCACCGACTTTAGTATCGTCTGCAAATTTACTCACCCACCCTTCTGTGCCTTCCTCTAGGTCATTGATAAAAATGACAAACAGCAACGGCCCCAGAACAGATCCTTGTGGTACTCCACTTGTGACTGTACTCCATTCTGAACATTTCCCATCAACCACCACCCTCTGTCTTCTTTCAGCTAGCCAATTTCTGATCCACATCTCTAAATCACCCTCAATCCCCAGCCTCCGTATTTTTTGCAATAGCCTACCGTGGAGAACCTTATCAAACGCTTTGCTGAAATCCATATACACCACATCAACTGCTCTACCCTCGTCTACCTGTTCAGTCACCTTCTCAAAGAACTCAATAAGGTTTGTGAGGCATGACCTACCCTTCACAAAGCCATGCTGACTATCCCTGATCATATCATTCCTATCTAGATGATTATAAATCTTGTCCCTTATAATCCCCTCCAAGACTTTACCCACTACAGACGTGAGGCTCACCGGTCTATAGTTGCCGGGGTTGTCTCTGCTCCCCTTTTTGAACAAAGGGACCACATTTGCTGTCCTCCAGTCCTCTGGCACTATTCCTGTAGCCAATGATGACATAAAAATCAAAGCCAAAGGTCCAGCAATCTCTTCCCTGGCCTCCCATAGAATCCTAGGATAAATCCCATCAGGTCCCGGGGACTTATCTATTTTCAGCCTGTCCAGAATTGCCAACACCTCTTCCCTACGTACCTCAATGCCATCTATTCTATTAGCCTGGGGCTCAGCATTCTCCTCCACAACATTATCTTTTTCCTGAGTGAATACTGACGAAAAATATTCATTTAGTATCTCGCCTATCTCTTCAGACTCCACACACAATTTCCCATCCCTGTCCTTGACTGGTCCTACTCTTTCCCTAGTCATTCGCTTATTCCTGACATACCTATAGAAAGCTTTTGGGTTTTCCTTGATCCTTCCTGCCAAATACTTCTCATGTCCCCTCCTTGCTCGTCTTAGCTCTCTCTTTAGATCCTTCCTCGCTACCTTGTAACTATCCATCGCCCCAACCGAAACTTCACACTTCATCTTCACATAGGCCTCCTTCTTCCTCTTAACAAGAGATTCCACTTCCCTGGTAAACCACGGTTCCCTCGCTCGACGCCTTCCTCCCTGTCTGACCGGTACATACTTATCAAGAACACGCAGTAGCTGATCCTTGAACAAGCCCCACTTATCCAGTGTGCCCAACACTTGCAGCCTACTTCTCCACCTTATCCCCCCCAAGTCACGTCTAATGGCATCATAATTGCCCTTCCCCCAGCTATAACTCTTGCCCTGCGGTGTATACTTATCCCTTTCCATCATTAACGTAAACGTCACCGAATTGTGGTCACTGTCCCCAAAGTGCTCTCCTACCTCCAAATCCAACACCTGGCCTGGTTCATTACCCAAAACCAAATCCAACGTGGCCTCGCCTCTTGTTGGCCTGTCAACATATTGTTTCAGGAAACCCTCCTGCACACACTGTACAAAAAACGACCCATCTATTGTACTCGAACTATATCTTTTCCAGTCAATATTTGGAAAGTTAAAGTCTCCCATAATAACTACCCTGTTACTTTCGCTCATATCCAGAATGTGTCTCTCAGTCCCCTCTGTCTCTCTCAGGGAGATATCTGTGCACTGACTGGTGTCTCTCAGTCCCCTTTCTCAGGGAGATATCTTTACACTGACTGGTGTCTCTCAGTCCCCCTCTCTCTCAGGGAGATATCTGTACAATGACTGGTGTCTCTCAGTCCCCTCTCTCTCTCAGCGAGATATCTGTGCACTGACTGGTGTCTCTCAGTCCCCTTTCTCAGGGAGATATCTTTACACTGACTGGTGTCTCTCAGTCTTCTCTCTCTCAGGGAGATATCTGTACACTGCCTGGTGTCTCTCAGTTCCCTGTCTCTCAGGGCGATATCTGTACACTGACTGGTGTCTCTCAGTCCCATCTCTCTCTCAGGGAGATATCTGTACACTGACTGGTGTCTCTCAATCCCCTCTATGTCTCAGGGAGATATCTGTACACTGACTGGTGTCTCTCAGTCCCCTCTCTCTCTCTCAGGGAGATATCTGTACACTGACTGGTGTCTCTCAGTCCCCTCTCTCTCTCTCAGGGAGATATCTGTACACTGACTGGTGTCTCTCAGTCCCCTCTCTCTCTCAGGGAGATATCTGTACACTGACTGGTGTCTCTCAATCCCCTCTATGTCTCAGGGAGATATCTGTACACTGACTGGTGTCTCTCAGTCCCCTCTCTCTCTCTCAGGGAGATATCTGTACACTGACTGGTATCTCTCAGTCCTCTCTCTCTCAGGGAGATATCTGTACACTGACTGGTGTCTCTCAGTCCCCCCTCTCTCAGGGAGATATCTGTACACTGACTGGTGTCTCTCAGTCCCCTCTCTCTCTCAGGGAGATATCTGTACACTGACTGGTGTCTCTCAGTCCCCCCTCTCTCAGGGAGATATCTGTACACTGACTGGTGTCTCTCAGTCCCCCCTCTCTCTCAGGGAGATATCTGTACACTGACTGGTGTCTCTCAGTCCCCCCTCTCTCAGGGAGATATCTGTACACTGACTGGTGTCTCTCAGTCCCCTCTCTCTCTCAGGGACATATCTGTACACTGACTGGTGTCTCTCAATCCCCTCTATGTCTCAGGGGGATATCTGTACACTGACTGGTGTCTCTCAGTCCCCTCTCTCTCTCTCAGGGAGATATCTGTACACTGACTGGTGTCTCTCAGTCCCTTCTCTCTCAGGGAGATATCTGTACACTGACTGGTGTCTCTCAGTCCCCTCTCTCTCTCAGGGAGATATCTGTACACTGACTGGTGTCTCTCTGTCCTCTCTCTCTCAGGGAGATATCTGTACACTGACTGGTATCTCTCAGTCCCTTCTCTCTCAGGGAGATATCTGTACACTGACTGGTGTCTCTCAGTCCCCTCTCTCTCTCAGGGAGATATCTGTACACTGACTGGTGTCTCTCAGTCCCCTCTCTCTCTCAGGGAGATATCTGTACACTGACTGGTGTCTCTCAGTTCCCTCTCTCACTCTCAGGGAGATATCTGTACACTGACTGGTGTCTCTCAGTCCTCTCTCTCTCAGGGAGATATCTGTACACTGACTGGTGTCTCTCAGTCCCCTCCCTCTCTCAGGGAGATATCTGTACACTGACTGGTGTCTCTCAGTCCTCTCTCTCTCAGGGAGATATCTGTACACTGACTGGTGTTTCTCTGTCCACTCTCTCTCTCAGGGAGATATCTGTACACTGACTGGTGTCTCTCAGTCCTCTCTCTCTCAGGGAGATATCTCTACACTGTCTGGTGTCTCTCAGTCCCCCGCTCTCTCAGGGAGATATCTGTACACTGACTGGTGTCTCTCAGTCCTCTCTCTCTCAGGGAGATATCTGTACACTGACTGGTGTCTCTCAGTCCCCTCTCTCTCAGGGAGATATCTGTACACTGACTGGTGTCTCTCAGTCCTCTCTCTCTCAGGGAGGTATCTGTACACTGACTGGTGTCTCTCAGTCCTCTCTCTCCCAGGGAGGTATCTGTACACTGACTGGTGTCTCTCAGTTCCCTCTCTCTCTCAGGGAGATATCTGTACACTGACTGGTATCTCTCAGTCCCTTCTCTCACAGGGAGATATCTGTACACTGACTGGTGTCTCTCAGTCCTCTCTCTCTCAGGGAGATATCTGTACACTGACTGTTGTCTCTCAGTCCTCTCTCTCTCAGGGAGATATCTGTACACTGACTGGTGTCTCTCAGTCCCCCTCTCTCTCAGGGAGATATCTGTACACTGACTGGTGTCTCTCAGTCCCCTCTCTCTCTCAGGGAGATATCTGTACACTGACTGGTGTCTCTCAGTCCCCTCTCTCTCAGGGAGATTTCCGTACACTGACTGGTGTCTCTCAGTCCTCTCTCTCTCAGGGAGATATCTGTACACTGACTGGTATCTCTCAGTCCTCTCTCTCTCAGGGAGATATCTGTACACTGACAGGTGTCTCTCATCCCCCTCTCTCTCTCAGGGAGATATCTGTACACTGACTGGTGTCTCTCAGTCCTCCTCTCTCTCAGGGAGATATCTGTGCACTGACTGGTGTCTCTCAGTCCCCTCTCTCTCAGGGAGATATCTGTACACTGACTGGTGTCTCTCAGTCCCCTCTCTCTCACAGGGAGATATCTGTACACCGACAGGTGTCTCTCAGTCCTCTCTCTCTCTCAGGGAGATATCTGTACACTGACTGGTGTCTCTCAGTCCTCTCTCTCTCTCAGGGAGATATCTGTACACTGACTGGTGTTTCTCTGTCCCCTCTCTCTGTTTGGGAGATATCTGTACACTGACTGGTGTCTCTCAGTCCCCCCCTCTCTCAGGGAGATATCTGTACACTGACTGGTGTCTCTCAGTCCCCCTCTCTCTCAGGGAGATATCTGTACACTGACTGGTGTCTCTAAGTCCTCTCTATCTCTCAGGGAGATATCTGTACACTGACTGGTGTCTCTCAGTCCTCTCTCTCTGAGGGAGATATCTGTACACCGACTGGCATCACTCAGTCCTCTCTCTCTCTGGGAGAAAACTGTACACTGACTGGTGCCTCTCAGTCCCCTCTATCTCAGGGAGATATCTATACACTGACTGGTGTCTCTCAGTCCCCTCTCTCTCAGGGAGATATCTGTACACTGACTGCTGTCTCTCAGTCCCTTCTCTCTCTCAGGGAGATATCTGTACACTGACTGGTGTCTCTCAGTCCTCTCTCTCTCTCAGGTAGATATCTGTACACTGACTGGTGTCTCTCAGTCCCCTCTCTCTCAGGGAGATATCTGTACACTGACTGCTGTCTCTCAGTCCCTTCTCTCTCTCAGGGAGATATCTGTACACTGACTGGTGTCTCTCAGTCCTCTCTCTCTCTCAGGGAGATATCTGTACACTGACTGGTGTCTCTCAGTCCTCTCTCTCTCAGGGAGATATCTGTACACTGTCTGGTATCTCTCAGTCCCTTCTCTCTCAGGGAGATATATGTACACTGACTGGTGTCTCTCAGTCCCCCCTCTCTCAGGAAGATATCTGAACACTGACTGGTGTCTCTCAGTCCCTCTCTCTCTCAGGGAGATATCTGTACACTGACTGGTGTCTCTCTGTCCCTCTCTCTCTCAGGGAGATATCTGTACACTGACTGGTGTCTCTCTGTCCCCTCTCTCTCTCAGGTAGATATCTGTACACTGACTGGTGTCTCTCAGTCCCCCTCTCTCTCAGGGAGATATCTGTACACTGAGTGGTGTCTCTCAGTCCCGCTCTCTCTCAGGGAGATATCTGTACACTGATTGGTGTCTCTCAGTCCCCCTCTCTCTCACTGGAGAATATATGTACACTGACTGGTGTCTCTCAGACCCCTCTCTCTCTCTCAGGGAGATATCTGTACACTGACTGGTGTCTCTTAGTCCTCTCTCTCAGGGAGATATCTGTACACTGACTGGTATCTCTCAGTCCCTTCTCTCTCAGGGAGATATCTGTACACTGACCGGTGTCTCTCAGTCCTCCTGTCTCTCAGGGAGATATCTGTATACTGACTGGTGTCTCTCAGTCCTCTCTCTCTCAGGGAGATATCTGTACACTGACTGGTGTCTCTCATTCCCCTCTCTCTCAGGGAGATATCTGTACACTGACTGGTGTCTCTCAGTCCTCTCTCTCTCTCTCTCAGGGAGATATCTGTACACTGACTGGTGTCTCTCAGTCCCTCTCTCTCTCAGGGAGATATCTGTACACTGACTGGTGTCTCTCAGTCCCCTCTCTCAGGGAGATATCTGAACACTGACTGGTGTCTCTCAGTCCCCTCTCTCTCTCAGGGAGATATCTGTACACTGACTGGTGTCTCTCAGTCCCCCTCTCTCTCAGGTAGATATCTGTACACTGACTGGTATCTCTCATTCTTCTCTCTCTCAGGGAGATATCTGTACACTGCCTGGTGTCTCTCAGTTCCCTGTCTCTCAGGGAGATATCTGTACACTGACTGGTGTCTGTCAGTCCTCTCTCTCTCTCAGGGAGATATCTGTGCACTGACTGGTGTCTCTGAGTCCCCTCTCTCTCTCAGGGAGATATCTGTACACTGACTGGTATCTCTCAGTCTCTTCTCTCTCAGGGAGATATCTGTACACTGATTGGTGTCTCTCAGTCCCCCTCTCTCTCACTGGAGAATATATGTACACTGACTGGTGTCTCTCAGACCCCTCTCTCTCTCTCAGGGAGATATCTGTACACTGACTGGTGTCTCTTAGTCCTCTCTCTCAGGGAGATATCTGTACACTGACTGGTATCTCTCAGTCCCTTCTCTCTCAGGGAGATATCTGTACACTGACCGGTGTCTCTCAGTCCTCCTGTCTCTCAGGGAGATATCTGTACACTGACTGGTGTCTCTCAGTCCTCTCTCTCTCTCAGGGAGATATCTGTGCACTGACTGCTGTCTCTGAGTCCCCTCTCTCTCTCAGGGAGATATCTGTACACTGACTGGTATCTCTCAGTCCCTTCTCTCTCAGGGAGATATCTGTACACTGACTGGTGTCTCTCAGTCCCCTCTCTCTCTCAGGGAGATATCTGTACACTGACTGGTGTCTCTCAGTCCTCTATCTCTCAGGGAGATATCTGTACACTGACTGGTGTCTCTCAGTCCCCTCTCTCTCTCTCAGGGAGATATCTGTACATTGACTGGTGTCTCTCACTCCCCCTCTCTCTCAGGGAGATATCTGTACACTGACTGGTGTCTCTCTGTCCTCTCTCTCTCAGGGAGATATCTGTACACTGACTGGTATCTCTCAGTCCCTTCTCTCTCAGGGAGATATCTGTACACTGACTGGTGTCTCTCAGTCCCCTCCCTCTCTCAGGGAGATATCTGTACACTGACTGGTGAGTCTCAGTCCTCTCTCTCTCAGGGAGATATCTGTACACTGACTGGTGTTTCTCTGTCCCCTCTCTCTCTCAGGGAGATATCTGTACACTGACTGGTGTCTCTCAGTCCCCTCTCTCAGGGATATATCTGTACACTGACTGGTGTCTCTCAGTCCTCTCTCTCTCTCAGGGAGATATCTGTACACTAACGGGTGTCTCTCATTTCCCTCTCTCTCAGGGAGATATCTGTACACTGACTGGTGTCTCTCAGTCCCCTCTCTCTCTGTCAGGGAGACATCTGTATACTGACTGGTGTCTCTCAGTCCGCCGCTCTCTCAGGGAGATATCTGTACACTGACTGGTGTATCTCAGTCCCCCCTCTCTCAGGGAGATATCTGTACACTGACTGGTGTCTCTCAGTCCCCTCTCTCAGGGAGATATCTGTACACTGACTGGTGTCTCTCAGTCCTCTCTCTCTCTCAGGGAGATATCTGTACACTGACTGGTGTCTCTCATTCCCCTCTCTCTCAGGGAGATATCTGTACACTGACTGGTGTCTCTCAGTCCCCTCTCTCTCTCTCAGGGAGATATCTGTGCACTGACTGGTGTCTCTCAGTCCCCTTTCTCAGGGAGATATCTGTACACTGACTGGTGTCTCTCAGTCCCCCTCTCTCTCAGGGACATATCTGTACACTGACTGGTATCTCTCAGTCTTCTCTCTCTCAGGGAGATATCTGTACACTGACTGGTGTCTCTCAGTCCTCTCTATCTCTCAGGGAGATATCTGTACACTGACTGGTGTCTCTCAGTCCCCCTCTCTCTCAGGTAGATATCTGTACACTGACTGGTGTCTCTCAGTCCACCTCTCTCTCAGGGAGATATCTGTACACTGACTGGTGTGTCTCAGACCCCTCTCTCTCAGGGAGATATCTGTACACTGACTGGTGTCTCTCAGTCCCCCTCTCTCTCAGGTAGATATCTGTACACTGACTGGTGTCTCTCAGTCCCCTCTCTCTCGGGGAGATATCTGTACACTGATTGGTGTCTCCCAGTCCCCTCCCTCTCTCAGGGAGATATCTGTACACTGACTGGTGTCTCTCAGTCCTCTCTCTCTCAGGGAGATATCTGTACACTGATTGGTGTTTCTCTGTCCCCTCTCTCTCAGGGAGATAGCTGTACACTGACTGGTGTCTCTCAGCCCCCCACTCTCTCAGGGAGATATCTGTACACTGACTGGTGTCTCTCAGTCCTCTCTCTCTCAGGGAGATATCTGTACACTGACTGGTATCTCTCAGTCCCTTCTCTCTCAGGGAGATATCTGTACACTGACCGGTGTCTCTCAGTCCTCCTGTCTCTCAGGGAGATATCTGTACACTGACTGGTGTCTCTCAGTCCTCTCTCTCTCTCAGGGAGATATCTGTACACTGACTGGTGTCTCTCAGTCCCCTCTCTCTTTCAGGGAGATATCTGTACACTGACTGGTGTCTCTCATTCCCCTCTCTGAGGGAGATATCTGTACACTGACTGGTGTCTCTCAGTCCCCCTCTCTCTCAGGGAGATATCTGTACACTGACTGGTGTCTCTCAGTCCCCCTCTCTCTCAGGGAGATATCTGTACACTGACTGGTATCTCTCAGTCTTCTCTCTCTCAGGGAGATATCTGTACACTGACTGGTGTCTCTCAGTCCCCTCTCTCTCAGGGAGATATCTGTACACTGACTGGTGTCTCTCAGTCCCCTCTCTCTCTCTCAGGGAGATATCTGTACACTGACTGGTATCTCTCAGTCCCTTCTCTCTCTCAGGGAGATATCTGTACACTGACTGGTGTCTCTCAGTCCCCTCTCTCTCTCTCAGGGAGATATCTGTACACTGACTGGTGTCTCTCAGTCCCCTCTCTCTCAGGGAGATATCTGTACACTGACTGGTGTCTCTCTATCCTCTCTCAATCAGGGAGATATCTGTACACTGACTGGTATCTCTCAGTCCCTTCTCTCTCAGGGAGATATCTGTACACTGACTGGTGTCTCTCAGTCCCCTCCCTCTCTTAGGGAGATATCTGTACACTGACTGGTGTCTCTCAGTCCTCTCTCTCTCAGGGAGATATCTGTACACTGACTGGTGTTTCTCTGTCCCCTCTCTCTCTCAGGGAGATATCTGTACACTGACTGGTGTCTCTCAGTCCCCCCTCTCTCTCAGGGAGATATCTGTACACTGACTGGTGTTTCTCTGTCCCCTCTCTCTCTCAGGGAGATATCTGTACACTGACTGGTGTCTCTCAGTCCCCTCTCTCAGGGAGATATCTGTACACTGACTGGTGTCTCTCAGTCCTCTCTCTCTCTCAGGGAGATATCTGTACACTGACTGGTGTCTCTCATTCCCCTCTCTCTCAGGGAGATATCTGTACACTGACTGGTGTCTCTCAGTCCCCTCTCTCGCTCTCAGGGAGATATCTGTGCACTGACTGGTGTCTCTCAGTCCCCTTTCTCAGGGAGATATCTGTACACTGACTGGTGTCTCTCAGTCCCCCTCTCTCTCAGGGAGATATCTGTACACTGACTGGTGTCTCTCAATCCCCTCTATCTCTCACGGAGATATCTGTACACTGACTGGTGTCTCTCAGTCCCCTCTCTCTCTCTCAGGGAGATATCTGTACACTGACTGGTGTCTCTCAGTCATCTCTCTCTCAGGGAGATATCTGTACACTGACTGGTGTCTCTCAGTCCCCCGCTCTCTCAGGGAGATATCTGTACACTGACTGGTGTCTCTCAGTCCCCTCTCTCTCAGGGAGATATCTGTACACTGACTGGTGTCTCTCAGTCCTCTCTCTCTCAGGGAGATATCTGTACACTGACTGGTGTCTCTCAGTCCCCTCTCTCTCTCAGGGAGATATCTGTACACTGACTGTTGTCTCTCAGTCCTCTCTCTCTCAGGGAGATATCTGTACACTGACTGGTGTCTCTCAGTCCCCCTCTCTCTCAGGGTGATATCTGTACACTGACTGGTGTCTCTCAGTCCCCTCTCTCTCTCAGGGAGATATCTGTACACTGACTGGTGTCTCTCAGTCCCCTCTCTCTCAGGGAGATTTCCGTACACTGACTGGTGTCCCTCAGTCCCCTCTCTCTCTCTCAGGGAGATATCTGTGCACTGACTGGTGTCTCTCAGTCCCCTCTCTCTCAGGGAGATATCTGTACACTGACTGGTGTCTCTCAGTCCTCTCTCTCTCAGGGAGGTATCTGTACACTGACAGGTGTCTCTCATCCCCCTCTCTCTCAGGGAGATATCTGTACACTGACTGGTGTCTCTCAGTCCCCCTCTCTCTCAGGGTGATATCTGTACACTGACTGGTGTCTCTCAGTCCCCTCTCTCTCTCAGGGAGATATCTGTACACTGACTGGTGTCTCTCAGTCCCCTCTCTCTCAGGGAGATTTCCGTACACTGACTGGTGTCCCTCAGTCCCCTCTCTCTCTCTCAGGGAGATATCTGTGCACTGACTGGTGTCTCTCAGTCCCCTCTCTCTCAGGGAGATATCTGTACACTGACTGGTGTCTCTCAGTCCTCTCTCTCTCAGGGAGATATCTGTACACTGACAGGTGTCTCTCATCCCCCTCTCTCTCAGGGAGATATCTGTGCACTGACTGGTGTCTCTCAGTCCTCTCTCTCTCAGGGAGATATCTGTACACTGACAGGTGTCTCTCATCCCCCTCTCTCTCAGGGAGATATCTGTACACTGACTGGTGTCTCTCAGTCCCTTCTCTCTCAGGGAGATATCTGTACACTGACTGGTGTCTCTCAGTCCTCTCTCTCTCAGGGAGATATCTGTACACTGACAGGTGTCTCTCATCCCCCTCTCTCTCAGGGAGATATCTGTACACTGACTGGTGTCTCTCAGTCCCTTCTCTCTCAGGGAGATATCTGTACACTGACTGGTGTCTCTCAGTCCTCTCTCTCTCAGGGAGATATCTGTACACTGACAGGTGTCTCTCATCCCCCTCTCTCTCAGGGAGATATCTGTACACTGACTGGTGTCTCTCAGTCCCTTCTCTCTCAGGGAGATATCTGTACACTGACTGGTGTCTCTCTGTCCCCCTCTCTCTCAGGGAGATATCTGTACACTGATTGGTGTCTCTCAGTCCTCTCTCTCTCAGGGAGATATCTGTACACTGACTGGTGTCTCTCAGTCCTCTCTCTGTCAGGGAGATATCTGTACACTGACTGGTGTCTCTCAGTCCCCTCTCTCTCTCAGGGAGGTATCTGTACACTGACTGGTGTCTCTCAGTCCCCCTCTCTCTCAGGGAGATATCTGTACACTGACTGGTGTCTCTCAGTCCCCCTCTCTCTCAGGTAGATATCTGTACACTGACTGGTGTCTCTCAGTCCCCCTCTCTCTCAGGGAGATATCTGTACACTGACTGGTGTCTCTCAGTCCCCTCTCTCTCAGGGAGATATCTGTACACTGACTGGTGTCTCTCAGTCCTCTCTCTCTCAGGGAGATATCTGTACACTGACTGGTGTTTCTCTGTCCCCCCTCTCTCTCAGGGAGATATCTGTACACTGACTGGTGTCTCTCAGTCCCCTCTCTCTCTCAGGGAGATATCTGTACACTGACTGGTGTCTCTCAGTCCCCTCTCTCTCAGGGAGCTATCTGTACACTGACTGGTGTCTCCCAGACTCTCTCTCTCTCAGGGAGATATCTGTACACTGACTGGTGTCTCCCAGACTCTCTCTCTCTCAGGGAGATATCTGTACACTGACTGGTGTCTCTCAGTCCCCTCTCTATCTCAGGGAGATATCTGTACACTGACTGTTGTCTCTCAGTCCTCTCTCTCTCAGGGAGATATCTGTACACTGACTGGTGTCTCTCAGTCCCCCTCTCTCTCAGGGTGATATCTGTACACTGACTGGTGTCTCTCAGTCCCCTCTCTCTCTCAGGGAGATATCTGTACACTGACTGGTGTCTCTCAGTCCCCTCTCTCTCAGGGAGATTTCCGTACACTGACTGGTGTCCCTCAGTCCCCTCTCTCTCTCTCAGGGAGATATCTGTGCACTGACTGGTGTCTCTCAGTCCCCTCTCTCTCAGGGAGATATCTGTACACTGACTGGTGTCTCTCAGTCCTCTCTCTCTCAGGGAGATATCTGTACACTGACAGGTGTCTCTCATCCCCCTCTCTCTCAGGGAGATATCTGTGCACTGACTGGTGTCTCTCAGTCCCTTCTCTCTCAGGGAGATATCTGTACACTGACTGGTGTCTCTCTGTCCCCCTCTCTCTCAGGGAGATATCTGTACACTGATTGGTGTCTCTCAGTCCCCTCTCTCTCTCAGGGAGATATCTGTACACTGAATGGTGTCTCTCAGTACCCCTCTCTCTCAGGGAGATATCTGTACACTGACTGGTGTCTCTCAGTCCCCTCTCTCTCTGAGGTAGATATCTGTACACTGACTGGTGTCTCTCAGTCCCCCCTCTCTCTCAGGGAGATATCTGTTCACTGACTGTTGTCTCTCAGTCCTCTCTCTCTCAGGGAGATATCTGTACACTGACTGGTGTCTCTCAGTCCCCTCTCTCTCTCAGGGAGATATCTGTACACTGACTGTTGTCTCTCAGTCCTCTCTCTCTCAGGGAGATATCTGTACACTGACTGGTGTCTCTCAGTCCCCCTCTCTCTCAGGGTGATATCTGTACACTGACTGGTGTCTCTCAGTCCCCTCTCTCTCTCAGGGAGATATCTGTACACTGACTGGTGTCTCTCAGTCCCCTCTCTCTCAGGGAGATTTCCGTACACTGACTGGTGTCCCTCAGTCCCCTCTCTCTCTCTCAGGGAGATATCTGTGCACTGACTGGTGTCTCTCAGTCCCCTCTCTCTCAGGGAGATATCTGTACACTGACTGATGTCTCTCAGTCCTCTCTCTCTCAGGGAGATATCTGTACACTGACAGGTGTCTCTCATCCCCCTCTCTCTCAGGGAGATATCTGTGCACTGACTGGTGTCTCTCAGTCCCTTCTCTCTCAGGGAGATATCTGTACACTGACTGGTGTCTCTCTGTCCCCCTCTCTCTCAGGGAGACATCTGTACACTGATTGGTGTCTCTCAGTCCCCTCTCTCTCTCAGGGAGATATCTGTACACTGACTGGTGTCTCTCAGTCCTCTCTCTGTCAGGGAGATATCTGTACACTGACTGGTGTCTCTCAGTCCCCTCTCTCTCTCAGGGAGATATCTGTACACTGACTGGTGTCTCTCAGTCCCCCTCTCTCTCAGGGAGATATCTGTACACTGACTGGTGTCTCTCAGTCCTCTCTCTCTCAGGGAGATATCTGTACACCGACTGGCATCACTCAGTCCTCTCTCTCTCTGGGAGAAAACTGTACACTGACTGGTGCCTCTCAGTCCCCTCTATCTCAGGGAGATATCTATACACTGACTGGTGTCTCTCAGTCCCCTCTCTCTCTCAGGGAGATATCTGTACACTGACTGGTGTCTCTCAGTCCCCTCTCTCTCTCAGGTAGATATCTGTACACTGACTGGTATCTCTCAGTCCCTTCTCTCTCAGGGAGATATCTGTACACTGACTGGTGTCTCTCAGTCCCCCTCTCTCTCAGGTAGATATCTGTACACTGACTGGTGTCTCTCAGTCCCCCTCTCTCTCAGGGAGATATCTGTACACTGACTGGTGTCTCTCAGTCCCCTCTCTCTCAGGGAGATATCTGTACACTGACTGGTGTCTCTCAGTCCTCTCTCTCTCTCAGGGAGATATCTGTACACTGACTGGTGTCTCCGAGACTCTCTCTCTCTCAGGGAGATATCTGTACACTGACTGGTGTCTCTCAGTCCTCTCTCTCTCAGGGAGATATCTGTACACTGACTGGTGTTTCTCTGTCCCCTCTCTCTCTCAGGGAGATATCTGTACACTGACTGGTGTCTCTCAGCCCCCCGCTCTCTCAGGGAGATATCTGTACACTGACTGGTGTCTCTCAGTCCTCTCTCTTTCAGGGAGATATCTGTACACTGACTGGTATCTCTCAGTCCCCTCTCTCTCAGGGAGATATCTGTACACCGACTGGTGTCTCTCAGTCCTCCTGTCTCTCAGGGAGATATCTGTACACTGACCGGTGTCTCTCAGTCCTCCTGTCTCTCAGGGAGATATCTGTATACTGACTGGTGTCTCTCAGTCCCCTCTCTCTCTCAGGGACATATCTGTACACTGACTGGTGTCTCTCAGTCCCCTCTCTCTCTCAGGGAGATATCTGTACACTGACTGGTGTCTCTCAGTCCCCCTCTCTCTCAGGGAGATATCTGTACACTGACTGGTGTCTCTCAGTCCCCCTCTCTCTCAGGGAGATATCTGGACACTGACTGGTGTCTCTCAGTCCTCTCTCTCTCAGGGATATATCTGTACACTGACTGGTGTCTCTCAGTCCCCTCTCTCTCTCAGGGAGATATCTGTACACTGACTGGTGTCTCCCAGACCCTCTCTCTCTCAGGGAGATATCAGTACACTGACTGGTGTCTCTCAGTCCCCCTCTATCTCTCAGGGAGATATCTGTACACTGATTGGTGTCACCCAGTCCCCTACCTCTCTCAGGGAGATATCTGTACACTGACTGGTGTCTCTCAGTCCTCTCTCTCTCAGGGAGATATCTGTACACTGATTGGTGTTTCTCTGCCCCTCTCTCTCAGGGAGATAGCTGTACACTGACTGGTGTCTCTCAGCCCCCCACTCTCTCAGGGAGATATCTGTACACTGACTGGTGTCTCTCAGTCCCTCTCTCTCAGGGAGATAGCTGTACACTGACTGGTGTCTCTCAGCCCCCCACTCTCTCAGGGAGATATCTGTACACTGACTGGTGTCTCTCAGTCCCTCTCTCTCAGGGAGATATCTGTACACTGACTGGTGTCTCTCAGTCCTCTCTCTCTCAGGGAGATACCTGTGCACTGACTGGTGTCTCTCAGTCCTCTCTCTCTCAGGGAGATATCTGTACACTGACTGGTATCTCTCAGTCCCTTCTCTCTCAGGGAGATATCTGTACACTAACCGGTGTCTCTCAGTCCTCCTGTCTCTCAGGGAGATATCTGTACACTGACTGGTGTCTCTCAGTCCTCTCTCTCTCTCAGGGAGATATCTGTGCACTGACTGGTGTCTCTCAGTCCCCTCTCTCTTTCAGGGAGATATCTGTACACTGACTGGTGTCTCTCAGTCCCCTCTCTCTTTCAGGGAGATATCTGTACACTGACTGGTGTCTCTCATTCCCCTCTCTCAGGGAGATATCTGTACACTGACTGGTGTCTCTCAGTCCCCCTCTCTCTCAGGGAGATATCTGTACACTGACTGGTGTCTCTCAGTCCCCCTCTCTCTCAGGGAGATATCTGTACACTGACTGGTATCTCTCAGTCTTCTCTCTCTCAGGGAGATATCTGTACACTGACTGGTGTCTCTCAGTCCCCTCTCTCTCTCAGGGAGATATCTGTACACTGATTGGTGTCTCTCAGTTCCCTCTCTCTCAGGGAGATATCTGTACACTGACTGGTATCTCTCAGTCCCTTCTCTCTCAGGGAGATATCTGTACACTGACTGGTGTCTCTCAGTCCCCTCTATCTCTCAGGGAGATATCTGTACACTGACTGGTGTCTCTCAGTCCCCTCTCTCTCAGGTAGATATCTGTACACTGACTGGTGTCTCTCAGTCCCCTCTCTCTCAGGGAGATATCTGTACACTGACTGGTGTCTCTCAGTCCCCTCTCTCTCAGGGAGATATCTGTACACTGACTGGTGTCTCTCAGTCCCCTCTCTCTCTCTCAGGGAGATATCTGTACACTGACTGGTGTCTCTCAGTCCCCCTCTCTCTCTCAGGGAGATATCTGTACACTGACTGGTGTCTCTCAGTCCCCTCTCTCTCAGGGAGATATCTGTACACTGACTGGTGTCTCTCAGTCCCCCTCTCTCTCAGGGAGATATCTGTACACTGACTGGTGTCTCTCTATCCTCTCTCAATCAGGGAGATATCTGTACACTGACTGGTGTCTCTCTATCCTCTCTCTTTCAGGGAGATATCTGTACGCTGACTGGTATCTCTCAGTCCCTTCTCTCTCAGGGAGATATCTATACACTGACTGGTATCTCTCAGTCCCTTCTCTCTCAGGGAGATATCTGTACACTGACTGGTGTCTCTCAGTCCCCTCCCTCTCTCAGGGAGATATCTGTACACTGACTGGTGTCTCTCAGTCCTCTCTCTCTCAGGGAGATATCTGTACACTGACTGGTGTCTCTCAGTCCCCTCTCTCTCAGGGAGATATCTGTACACTGACTGGTGTCTCTCAGTCCCCTCTCTCTCAGGGAGATATCTGTACACTGACTGGTGTCTCTCAGTCCCCTCTCTCTCAGGGAGATATCTGTACACTGACTGGTGTCTCTCAGTCCTCTCTCTCTCAGGGAGATATCTGTACACTGACTGGTGTCTCTCAGTCCCCTCTCTCTCAGGGAGATATCTGTACACTGACTGGTGTCTCTCAGTCCCCTCTCTCTCTCAGGGAGATATCTGTACACTGACTGGTGTTTCTCTGTCCCCTCTCTCTCTCAGGGAGATATCTGTACACTGACTGGTGTCTCTCAGTCCCCCCTCTCTCTCAGGGAGATATCTGTACACTGACTGGTGTTTCTCTGTCCCCTCTCTCTCTCAGGGAGATATCTGTACACTGACTGGTGTCTCTCAGTCCTCTCTCTCTCAGGGAGATATCTGTACACTGACTGGTGTTTCTCTGTCCCCTCTCTCTCTCAGGGAGATATCTGTACACTGACTGGTATCTCTCAGTTCCCTCTCTCTCTCAGGGAGATATCTGTACACTGACTGGTGTCTCTCAGTCCTCTCTCTCTCAGGGAGATATCTGTACACTGACTGGTGTCTCTCAGTCCCCCCTCTCTCTCAGGGAGATATCTGTACACTGACTGGTGTTTCTCTGTCCCCTCTCTCTCTCAGGGAGATATCTGTACACTGACTGGTGTCTCTCAGTCCCCTCTCTCAGGGATATATCTGTACACTGACTGGTGTCTCTCAGTCCTCTCTCTCTCTCAGGGAGATATCTGTACACTGACTGGTGTATCTCAGTCCCCTCTCTCTCAGGGAGATATCTGTACACTGACTGGTGTCTCTCAGTCCCCTCTCTCAGGGAGATATCTGTACACTGACTGGTGTCTCTCAGTCCTCTCTCTCTCTCAGGGAGATATCTGTACACTGACTGGTGTCTCTCATTCCCCTCTCTCTCAGGGAGATATCTGTACACTGACTGGTGTCTCTCAGTCCCCTCTCTCGCTCTCAGGGAGATATCTGTGCACTGACTGGTGTCTCTCAGTCCTCTTTCTCAGGGAGATATCTGTACACTGACTGGTGTATCTCAGTCCCCTCTCTCTCAGGGAGATATCTGTACACTGACTGGTGTCTCTCAGTCCCCTCTCTCAGGGAGATATCTGTACACTGACTGGTGTCTCTCAGTCCTCTCTCTCTCTCAGGGAGATATCTGTACACTGACTGGTGTCTCTCATTCCCCTCTCTCTCAGGGAGATATCTGTACACTGACTGGTGTCTCTCAGTCCCCTCTCTCGCTCTCAGGGAGATATCTGTACACTGACTGGTGTCTCTCAGTCCCCCTCTCTCTCAGGGAGATATCTGTACACTGACTGGTGTCTCTCAATCCCCTCTATCTCTCAGGGAGATATCAGTACACTGACTGGTGTCTCTCAGTCCTCTCTCTCTCTCAGGGAGATATCTGTACACTGACTGGTGTCTCTCAGTCCCCTCTCTCTCTCAGGGAGATATCTGTACACTGACTGGTGTCTCTCAGTCCCCTCTCTCTCTCTCAGGGAGATATCTGTACACTGACTGGTGTCTCTCAGTCCCCCTCTCTCTCAGGGAGATATCTGTACACTGACTGGTGTCTCTCAGTCCCCTCTCTCTCTCAGGGAGATATCTGTACACTGACTGGTGTCTCTCAGTCCCCTCTCTCTCTCTCAGGGAGATATCTGTACACTGACTGGTGTCTCTCAGTCCCCCTCTCTCTCAGGGAGATATCTGTACACTGACTGGTGTCTCTCTGTCCTCTCTCTCTCAGGGAGATATCTGTACACTGACCGGTGTCTCTCAGTCCCCCCGCTCTCTCAGGGAGATATCTATACACTGACTGGTGTCTCTCAGTCCCCTCTCTCTCTTAGGAAGATATCTGTACACTGACTGGTATCTCTCAGTCCCTTCTCTCTCAGGGAGATATCTGTACACTGACTGGTGTCTCTCTGTCCCCCTCTCTCTCTCAGGGAGATATCTGTACACTGACTGGTGTCTCTCAGTCTTCTCTCTCTCAGGCAGATATCTGTACACTGACTGGTGTCTCTCAGTCCCCTCTCTCTCAGGGAGATATCTGTACACTGACTGGTGTCTCTCAGTCCCCTCTCTCTCAGGGAGATATCTGTACACTGACTGGTGTCTCTCAGTCCCCTCTCTCTCAGGGAGATATCTGTACACTGACTGGTGTCTCTCAGTCCCTTCTCTCACAGGGAGATATCTGTACACTGACTGGTGTCTCTCAGTCCCTTCTCTCACAGGGAGATATCTGTACACTGATTGGTGTCTCTCAGTCTTCTCTCTCTCAGGCAGATATCTGTACACTGACTGGTGTCTCTCAGTCCCTTCTCTCACAGGGAGATATCTGTACACTGACTGGTGTCTCTCAGTCCCCCTCTCTCTCAGGGAGATATCTGTACACTGACTGGTGTCTCTCAGTCCCCTCTCTCTCAGGGAGATATCTGTACACTGACTGGTGTCTCTCAGTCCCTTCTCTCACAGGGAGATATCTGTACACTGACTGGTGTCTCTCAGTCCCTTCTCTCACAGGGAGATATCTGTACACTGACTGGTGTCTCTCAGTCCCCTCTCTCTCAGGGAGATATCTGTACACTGACTGGTGTCTCTCAGTCCCCTCTCTCTTTCAGGGAGATATCTGTACACTGACTGGTGTCTCTCAGTCCCCTCTCTCTTTCAGGGAGATATCTGTACACTGACTGGTGTCTCTCATTCCCCTCTCTCAGGGAGATATCTGTACACTGACTGGTGTCTCTCAGTCCCCCTCTCTCTCAGGGAGATATCTGTACACTGACTGGTGTCTCTCAGTCCCCCTCTCTCTCAGGGAGATATCTGTACACTGACTGGTATCTCTCAGTCTTCTCTCTCTCAGGGAGATATCTGTACACTGACTGGTGTCTCTCAGTCCCCTCTCTCTCTCAGGGAGATATCTGTACACTGACTGGTGTCTCTCAGTTCCCTCTCTCTCAGGGAGATATCTGTACACTGACTGGTATCTCTCAGTCCCTTCTCTCTCAGGGAGATATCTGTACACTGACTGGTGTCTCTCAGTCCCCTCTATCTCTCAGGGAGATATCTGTACACTGACTGGTGTCTCTCAGTCCCCTCTCTCTCAGGTAGATATCTGTACACTGACTGGTGTCTCTCAGTCCCCTCTCTCTCAGGGAGATATCTGTACACTGACTGGTGTCTCTCAGTCCCCTCTCTCTCAGGGAGATATCTGTACACTGACTGGTGTCTCTCAGTCCCCTCTCTCTCTCTCAGGGAGATATCTCAACACTGACTGGTGTCTCTCAGTCCCCCTCTCTCTCTCAGGGAGATATCTGTACACTGACTGGTGTCTCTCAGTCCCCTCTCTCTCAGGGAGATATCTGTACACTGACTGGTGTCTCTCAGTCCCCCTCTCTCTCAGGGAGATATCTGTACACTGACTGGTGTCTCTCTATCCTCTCTCAATCAGGGAGATATCTGTACACTGACTGGTGTCTCTCTATCCTCTCTCTCTCAGGGAGATATCTGTACGCTGACTGGTATCTCTCAGTCCCTTCTCTCTCAGGGAGATATCTATACACTGACTGGTATCTCTCAGTCCCTTCTCTCTCAGGGAGATATCTGTACACTGACTGGTGTCTCTCAGTCCCCTCCCTCTCTCAGGGAGATATCTGTACACTGACTGGTGTCTCTCAGTCCTCTCTCTCTCAGGGAGATATCTGTACACTGACTGGTGTCTCTCAGTCCCCTCTCTCTCAGGGAGATATCTGTACACTGACTGGTGTCTCTCAGTCCCCTCTCTCTCAGGGAGATATCTGTACACTGACTGGTGTCTCTCAGTCCTCTCTCTCTCAGGGAGATATCTGTACACTGACTGGTGTCTCTCAGTCCCCTCTCTCTCAGGGAGATATCTGTACACTGACTGGTGTCTCTCAGTCCCCTCTCTCTCTCAGGGAGATATCTGTACACTGACTGGTGTTTCTCTGTCCCCTCTCTCTCTCAGGGAGATATCTGTACACTGACTGGTGTCTCTCAGTCCCCCCTCTCTCTCAGGGAGATATCTGTACACTGACTGGTGTTTCTCTGTCCCCTCTCTCTCTCAGGGAGATATCTGTACACTGACTGGTGTCTCTCAGTCCTCTCTCTCTCAGGGAGATATCTGTACACTGACTGGTGTTTCTCTGTCCCCTCTCTCTCTCAGGGAGATATCTGTACACTGACTGGTATCTCTCAGTTCCCTCTCTCTCTCAGGGAGATATCTGTACACTGACTGGTGTCTCTCAGTCCTCTCTCTCTCAGGGAGATATCTGTACACTGACTGGTGTCTCTCAGTCCCCCCTCTCTCTCAGGGAGATATCTGTACACTGACTGGTGTTTCTCTGTCCCCTCTCTCTCTCAGGGAGATATCTGTACACTGACTGGTGTCTCTCAGTCCCCTCTCTCAGGGATATATCTGTACACTGACTGGTGTCTCTCAGTCCTCTCTCTCTCTCAGGGAGATATCTGTACACTGACTGGTGTATCTCAGTCCCCTCTCTCTCAGGGAGATATCTGTACACTGACTGGTGTCTCTCAGTCCCCTCTCTCAGGGAGATATCTGTACACTGACTGGTGTCTCTCAGTCCTCTCTCTCTCTCAGGGAGATATCTGTACACTGACTGGTGTCTCTCATTCCCCTCTCTCTCAGGGAGATATCTGTACACTGACTGGTGTCTCTCAGTCCCCTCTCTCGCTCTCAGGGAGATATCTGTGCACTGACTGGTGTCTCTCAGTCCTCTTTCTCAGGGAGATATCTGTACACTGACTGGTGTATCTCAGTCCCCTCTCTCTCAGGGAGATATCTGTACACTGACTGGTGTCTCTCAGTCCCCTCTCTCAGGGAGATATCTGTACACTGACTGGTGTCTCTCAGTCCTCTCTCTCTCTCAGGGAGATATCTGTACACTGACTGGTGTCTCTCATTCCCCTCTCTCTCAGGGAGATATCTGTACACTGACTGGTGTCTCTCAGTCCCCTCTCTCGCTCTCAGGGAGATATCTGTACACTGACTGGTGTCTCTCAGTCCCCCTCTCTCTCAGGGAGATATCTGTACACTGACTGGTGTCTCTCAATCCCCTCTATCTCTCAGGGAGATATCAGTACACTGACTGGTGTCTCTCAGTCCTCTCTCTCTCTCAGGGAGATATCTGTACACTGACTGGTGTCTCTCAGTCCCCTCTCTCTCTCAGGGAGATATCTGTACACTGACTGGTGTCTCTCAGTCCCCTCTCTCTCTCTCAGGGAGATATCTGTACACTGACTGGTGTCTCTCAGTCCCCCTCTCTCTCAGGGAGATATCTGTACACTGACTGGTGTCTCTCAGTCCCCTCTCTCTCTCAGGGAGATATCTGTACACTGACTGGTGTCTCTCAGTCCCCTCTCTCTCTCTCAGGGAGATATCTGTACACTGACTGGTGTCTCTCAGTCCCCCTCTCTCTCAGGGAGATATCTGTACACTGACTGGTGTCTCTCTGTCCTCTCTCTCTCAGGGAGATATCTGTACACTGACCGGTGTCTCTCAGTCCCCCCGCTCTCTCAGGGAGATATCTATACACTGACTGGTGTCTCTCAGTCCCCTCTCTCTCTTAGGAAGATATCTGTACACTGACTGGTATCTCTCAGTCCCTTCTCTCTCAGGGAGATATCTGTACACTGACTGGTGTCTCTCTGTCCCCCTCTCTCTCTCAGGGAGATATCTGTACACTGACTGGTGTCTCTCAGTCTTCTCTCTCTCAGGCAGATATCTGTACACTGACTGGTGTCTCTCAGTCCCCTCTCTCTCAGGGAGATATCTGTACACTGACTGGTGTCTCTCAGTCCCCTCTCTCTCAGGGAGATATCTGTACACTGACTGGTGTCTCTCAGTCCCCTCTCTCTCAGGGAGATATCTGTACACTGACTGGTGTCTCTCAGTCCCTTCTCTCACAGGGAGATATCTGTACACTGACTGGTGTCTCTCAGTCCCTTCTCTCACAGGGAGATATCTGTACACTGATTGGTGTCTCTCAGTCTTCTCTCTCTCAGGCAGATATCTGTACACTGACTGGTGTCTCTCAGTCCCTTCTCTCACAGGGAGATATCTGTACACTGACTGGTGTCTCTCAGTCCCCCTCTCTCTCAGGGAGATATCTGTACACTGACTGGTGTCTCTCAGTCCCCTCTCTCTCAGGGAGATATCTGTACACTGACTGGTGTCTCTCAGTCCCTTCTCTCACAGGGAGATATCTGTACACTGACTGGTGTCTCTCAGTCCCTTCTCTCACAGGGAGATATCTGTACACTGACTGGTGTCTCTCAGTCCCCTCTCTCTCAGGGAGATATCTGTACACTGACTGGTGTCTCTCAGTCCCCTCTCTCTCTCTCTCAGGGAGATATCTGTACACTGACTGGTGTCTCTCAGTCCCCTCTCTCTCTCAGGGAGATATCTGTACACTGACTGGTGTCTCTCAGTCCCCTCTCTCTCAGGGAGATATCTGTACACTGACTGGTGTCTCTCAGTCCCCTCTCTCTCTCTCTCAGGCAGATATCTGTACACTGACTGGTGTCTCTCAGTCCCCTCTCTCTCTCTCTCAGGGAGATATCTGTACACTGACTGGTGTCTCTCAGTCCCCTCTCTCTCTCTCTCAGGGAGATATCTGTACACTGACTGGTGTCTCTCAGTCCCCTCTCTCTCTCAGGGAGATATCTGTACACTGACTGGTGTCTCTCAGTCCCCTCTCTCTCAGGGAGATATCTGTACACTGACTGGTGTCTCTCAGTCCCCTCTATCTCTCTCTCAGGGAGATATCTGTACACTGACTGGTGTCTCTCAGTCCCCTCTTTCTCTCTCTCAGGGAGATATCTGTGCACTGACTGGTGTCTCTCAGTCCCCCTCTCTCTCAGGGAGATATCTGTACACTGATTGGTGTCTCTCAGTCCCCTCTCTCTCTCAGGGAGATATCTGTACACTGACTGGTGTCTCTCAGTCCCCCTCTCTCTCAGGGAGATATCTGTACACTGATTGGTGTCTCTCAGTCCCCTCTCTCTCTCAGGGAGATATCTGTACACTGACTGGTGTCTCTCAGTCCCCTCTCTCTCAGGGAGATATCTGTACACTGACTGGTGTCTCTCAGTCCCCTCTCTCTCTCTCTCAGGGAGATATCTGTACACTGACTGGTGTCTCTCAGTCCCCTCTCTCTCTCTCTCAGGGAGATATCTGTACACTGACTGGTGTCTCTCAGTCCCCTCTCTCTCTCAGGGAGATATCTGTACACTGACTGGTGTCTCTCAGTCCCCTCTCTCTCAGGGAGATATCTGTACACTGACTGGTGTCTCTCAGTCCCCTCTCTCTCTCTCTCAGGGAGATATCTGTACACTGACTGGTGTCTCTCAGTCCCCTCTCTCTCTCAGGGAGAGATCTGTACACTGACTGGTGTATCTCAGTCCCCTCTCTCTCAGGGAGATATCTGTACACTGACTGGTGTCTCTCAGTCCTCTCTCTCTCAGGGAGATATCTGTACACTGACTGGTGTCTCTCAGTCCCCTCTCTCTCTCAGGGAGATATCTGTACACTGACTGGTGTCTCTCAGTCTTCTCTCTCTCAGGCAGATATCTGTACACTGACTGGTGTCTCTCAGTCCCCTCTCTCTCTCAGGGAGATATCTGTACACTGACCGGTGTCGCTCAGTCCCCTCTCTCTCAGGGAGATATCTGTACACTGACTGGAGTCTCTCAGTCCTCTCTCTCTCTCAGGGAGATATCTGTACACTGACTGGTGTCTCTCAGTCCTCTCTCTCTCAGGGAGATATCTGTACACTGACTGGTGTCTCTCAGTCCCTTCTCTCACAGGGAGATATCTGTACACTGACTGGTGTCTCTCAGTCCCCTCTCTCTCTCTCAGGGAGATATCTGTACACTGACTGGTGTCTCTTAGTCCTCTCTATCTCTCAGGGAGATATCTGTACACTGACTGGTGTCTCTCAGTCCCCTCTCTCTCAGGGAGATATCTGTAACTGACTGGTGTCTCTCAGTCCCTTCTCTCACAGGGAGATATCTGTACACTGACTGGTGTCTCTCAGTCCCCTCTCTGTCAGGGAGATATCTGTACACTGACTGGTGTCTCTCAGTCCCCTCTCTCTCAGGGAGATATCTGTACACTGACTGGTGTCTCTCAGTCCTCTCTCTCTCAGGGAGATATCCGTACACTGACTGGTGTCTCTCAGTCCCCCCTCTCTCTCAGGGAGATATCTGTACACTGACTGGTGTCTCTCAGTCCTCTCTCTCAGGGAGATATCTGTACACTGACTGGTGTTTCTCAGTCCCCTCTCTCTCAGGGAGATATCTGTACACTGACTGGTGTCTCTCAGTCCCTTCTCTCACAGGGAGATATCTGTACACTGACTGGTGTCTCTCAGTCCTCTCTCTCTCAGGGAGATATCTGTACACTGACTGGTGTCTCTCAGTCCCCTCTCTCTCTCTCTCTCTCTCTCTCAGGGAGATATCTGTACACTGACTGGTGTCTCTCAGTCCCCCTCTCTCTCAGGGAGATATCTGTACACTGACTGGTGTCTCTCAGTCCCCTCTCTCTCTCAGGGAGATATCTGTACACTGACTGGTATCTCTTAGTCTTCTCTCTCTCAGGGAGATATCTGTACACTGCCTGGTGTCTCTCAGTTCCCTGTCTCTCAGGGAGATATCTGTACACTGACTGGTGTCTCTCAGTCCTTTCTCTCTCTCAGGGAGATATCTGTGCACTGACTGGTGTCTCTCAGTCCCCTCTCTCTCTCAGGGAGATATCTGTACACTGACTGGTATCTCTCAGTCCCTTCTCTCTCAGGGAGATATCTGTACACTGACTGGTGTCTCTCAGTCCCCTCTATCTCTCAGGGAGATATCTGTACACTGACTGGTGTCTCTCAGTCCCCTCTCTCTCTCTCAGGGAGATATCTGTACACTGACTGGCATCTCTCAGTCCCCTCTCTCAGGGAGATATCTGTACACTGACTGGTGTCTCTCAGTCCCTCTCTCCCAGGGAGATATCTGTACACTGACTGGTGTCTCTCAGTCCCCCTCTCTCTCAGGGAGATATCTGTACACTGACTGGTGTCTCTCTATCCTCTCTCAATCAGGGAGATATCTGTACACAGACTGGTGTCTCTCTGTCCCCTCTCTCTCTCAGGGAGATATCTGTACACTGACTGGTGTCTCTCAGTCCCCTCTCTCTCTCAGGGAGATATCTATACACTGACTGGTGTCTCTCAGTCCCCTCCCTCTCTCAGGGAGATATCTGTACACTGACTGGTGTCTCTCAGTCCTCTCTCTCTCAGGGAGATATCTGTACACTGACTGGTGTTTCTCTGTCCCCTCTCTCTCTCAGGGAGATATCTGTACACTGACTGGTGTCTCTCAGTCCCCCCTCTCTCTCAGGGAGATATCTGGACACTGACTGGTGTTTCTCTGTCCCCTCTCTCTCTCAGGGAGATATCTGTACACTGACTGGTGTCTCTCAGTCCCCTCTCTCTCTCAGGGAGATATCTGTACACTAACGGGTGTCTCTCATTTCCCTCTCTCTCTCTCAGGGAGATATCTGTACACTGACTGGTGGCTCTCAGTCCCCTCTCTCTCTCAGGGAGATATCTGTACACTGACTGGTGTCTCTCAGTCCTCTCTCTCTCTCAGGGAGATATCTGTACACTAACGGGTGTCTCTCATTTCCCTCTCTCTCAGGGAGAAATCTGTACACTGACTGGTGTCTCTCAGTCCCCTCTCTCTCTCTAGGGGGATATCTGTATACTGACTGGTGTCTGTCAGTCCCCCGCTCTCTCAGGGAGATATCTGTACACTGACTGGTGTATCTCAGTCCCCTCTCTCTCAGGGAGATATCTGTACACTGACTGGTGTCTCTCAGTCCCCTCTCTCAGGGAGATATCTGTACACTGACTGGTGTCTCTCAGTCCTCTCTCTCTCTCAGGGAGATATCTGTACACTGACTGGTGTCTCTCATTCCCCTCTCTCTCAGGGAGATATCTGTACACTGACTGGTGTCTCTCAGTCCCCTCTCTCGCTCTCAGGGAGATATCTGTGCACTGACTGGTGTCTCTCAGTCCACTTTCTCAGGGAGATATCTGTACACTGACTGGTGTCTCTCAGTCCCCCTCTCTCTCAGGGAGATATCTGTACACTGACTGGTGTCTCTCAATCCCCTCTATCTCTCACGGAGATATCTGTACACTGAATGGTGTCTCTCAGTCCTCTCTCTCTCAGGGAGATATCTGTACACTGAATGGTGTCTCTCAGTCCCCTCTCTCTCTCAGGGAGATATCTGTACACTGACTGGTGTCTCTCTGTCCTCTCTCTCTCAGGGAGATATCTGTACACTGACTGGTATCTCTCAGTCCCTTCTCTCTCAGGGAGATATCTGTACACTGACTGGTGTCTCTCAGTCCCCCGCTCTCTCAGGGAGATATCTGTACACTGACTGGTGTCTCTCTGTCCCTCTCTCTCTCAGGGAGATATCTGTACACTGACTGGTGTCTCTCAGTCCTCTCACTCTCAGGGAGATATCTGTACACTGACTGGTATCTCTCAGTCTTCTCTCTCTCAGGCAGATATCTGTACACTGACTGGTGTCTCTCAGTCCCCTCCCTCTCTCAGGGAGATATCTGTACACTGACTGGTGTCTCTCAGTCCCCTCTCTCTCTGAGGTAGATATCTGTACACTGACTGGTGTCTCTCAGTCCCCCCTCTCTCTCAGGGAGATATCTGTACACTGACTGTTGTCTCTCAGTCCTCTCTCTCTCAGGGAGATATCTGTACACTGACTGGTGTCTCTCAGTCCCCTCTCTCTCTCAGGGAGATATCTGTACACTGACTGTTGTCTCTCAGTCCTCTCTCTCTCAGGGAGATATCTGTACACTGACTGGTGTCTCTCAGTCCCCCTCTCTCTCAGGGTGATATCTGTACACTGACCGGTGTCTCTCAGTCCCCTCTCTCTCTCAGGGAGATATCTGTACACTGACTGGTGTCTCTCAGTCCCCTCTCTCTCAGGGTGATATCTGTACACTGACTGGTGTCTCTCAGTCCCCCTCTCTCTCAGGGTGATATCTGTACACTGACTGGTGTCTCTCAGTCCCCTCTCTCTCTCAGGGAGATATCTGTACACTGACTGGTGTCTCTCAGTCCCCCTCTCTCTCAGGGTGATATCTGTACACTGACTGGTGTCTCTCAGTCCCTTCTCTCTCAGGGAGATATCTGTACACTGACTGGTGTCCCTCAGTCCCCTCTCTCTCTCTCAGGGAGATATCTGTGCACTGACTGGTGTCTCTCAGTCCCCTCTCTCTCAGGGTGATAGCAGTACACTGACTGGTGTCTCTCAGTCCCCCCTCTCTCTCAGGGAGATATCTGTACACTGACTGGTGTCTCTCAGTCCTCTCTCTCTCAGGGAGATATCTGTACACTGACAGGTGTCTCTCATCCCCCTCTCTCTCAGGGAGATACCTGTGCACTGACTGGTGTCTCTCAGTCCCTTCTCTCTCAGGGAGATATCTGTACACTGACTGTTGTCTCTCAGTCCTCTCTCTCTCAGGGAGATATCTGTACACTGACTGGTGTCTCTCAGTCCCCCTCTCTCTCAGGGTGATATCTGTACACTGACTGGTGTCTCTCAGTCCCCTCTCTCTCTCAGGGAGATATCTGTACACTGACTGGTGTCTCTCAGTCCCCTCTCTCTCAGGGAGATTTCCGTACACTGACTGGTGTCCCTCAGTCCCCTCTCTCTCTCTCAGGGAGATATCTGTGCACTGACTGGTGTCTCTCAGTCCCCTCTCTCTCAGGGTGATAGCAGTACACTGACTGGTGTCTCTCAGTCCCCCCTCTCTCTCAGGGAGATATCTGTACACTGACTGGTGTCTCTCAGTCCTCTCTCTCTCAGGGAGATATCTGTACACTGACAGGTGTCTCTCATCCCCCTCTCTCTCAGGGAGATATCTGTGCACTGACTGGTGTCTCTCAGTCCCTTCTCTCTCAGGGAGATATCTGTACACTGACTGGTGTCTCTCTGTCCCCCTCTCTCTCAGGGAGATATCTGTACACTGATTGGTGTCTCTCAGTCCCCTCTCTCTCTCAGCGAGATATCTGTACACTGACTGGTGTCTCCCAGTCCCCTCTCTCTCTCAGGGAGATATCTGTACACTGACTGGTGTCTCTCAGTCCCCTCTCTCTCTCAGGGAGATATCTGTACACTGACTGGTGTCTCTCAGTCCCCCTCTCTCAGGGAGATATCTGTACACCGACTGGCATCACTCAGTCCTCTCTCTCTCTGGGAGAAAACTGTACACTGACTGGTGCCTCTCAGTCCCCTCTATCTCAGGGAGATATCTATACACTGACTGGTGTCTCTCAGTCCCCTCTGTCTCTCAGGGAGATATCTGTACACTGACTGGTGTCTCTCAGTCCCCTCTCTCTCAGGGAGATATCTGTACACTGACTGGTGTCTCTCAGTCCCCTCTCTCTCTCAGGTAGATATCTGTACACTGACTGGTATCTCTCAGTCCCTTCTCTCTCAGGGAGATATCTGTACACTGACTGGTGTCTCTCAGTCCCCCTCTCTCTCAGGTAGATATCTGTACACTGACTGGTGTCTCTCAGTCCCCCTCTCTCTCAGGGAGATATCTGTACACTGACTGGTGTCTCTCAGTCCCCTCTCTCTCAGGGAGATATCTGTACACTGACTGGTGTCTCTCCGTCCTCTCTCTCTCAGGGAGATATCTGTACACTGACTGGTGGTTCTCTGTCCCCTCTCTCTCTCAGGGAGATATCTGTACACTGACTGGTGTCTCCCAGACTCTCTCTCTCTCAGGGAGATATCTGTACACTGACTGGTGTCTCCCAGACTCTCTCTCTCTCAGGGAGATATCTGTACACTGACTGGTGTCTCTCAGTCCCCTCTCTCTCTCAGGGAGATATCTGTACACTGACTGTTGTCTCTCAGTCCTCTCTCTCTCAGGGAGATATCTGTACACTGACTGGTGTCTCTCAGTCCCCCTCTCTCTCAGGGTGATATCTGTACACTGACTGGTGTCTCTCAGTCCCCTCTCTCTCTCAGGGAGATATCTGTACACTGACTGGTGTCTCTCAGTCCTCTCTCTCTCAGGGAGATATCTGTACACTGACAGGTGTCTCTCATCCCCCTCTCTCTCAGGGAGATATCTGTGCACTGACTGGTGTCTCTCAGTCCCTTCTCTCTCAGGGAGATATCTGTACACTGACTGGTGTCTCTCTGTCCCCCTCTCTCTCAGGGAGATATCTGTACACTGATTGGTGTCTCTCAGTCCCCTCTCTCTCTCAGGGAGATATCTGTACACTGAATGGTGTCTCTCAGTACCCCTCTCTCTCAGGGAGATATCTGTACACTGACTGGTGTCTCTCAGTCCCCTCTCTCTCTGAGGTAGATATCTGTACACTGACTGGTGTCTCTCAGTCCCCCCTCTCTCTCAGGGAGATATCTGTACACTGACTGTTGTCTCTCAGTCCTCTCTCTCTCAGGGAGATATCTGTACACTGACTGGTGTCTCTCAGTCCCCTCTCTCTCTCAGGGAGATATCTGTACACTGACTGTTGTCTCTCAGTCCTCTCTCTCTCAGGGAGATATCTGTACACTGACTGGTGTCTCTCAGTCCCCCTCTCTCTCAGGGTGATATCTGTACACTGACTGGTGTCTCTCAGTCCCCTCTCTCTCTCAGGGAGATATCTGTACACTGACTGGTGTCTCTCAGTCCCCTCTCTCTCAGGGAGATTTCCGTACACTGACTGGTGTCCCTCAGTCCCCTCTCTCTCTCTCAGGGAGATATCTGTGCACTGACTGGTGTCTCTCAGTCCCCTCTCTCTGAGGGAGATATCTGTACACTGACTGGTGTCTCTCAGTCCTCTCTCTCTCAGGGAGATATCTGTACACTGACAGGTGTCTCTCATCCCCCTCTCTCTCAGGGAGATATCTGTGCACTGACTGGTGTCTCTCAGTCCCTTCTCTCTCAGGGAGATATCTGTACACTGACTGGTGTCTCTCTGTCCCCCTCTCTCTCAGGGAGATATCTGTACACTGATTGGTGTCTCTCAGTCCCCTCTCTCTCTCAGGGAGATATCTGTACACTGACTGGTGTCTCTCAGTCCTCTCTCTGTCAGGGAGATATCTGTACACTGACTGGTGTCTCTCAGTCCCCTCTCTCGCTCAGGGAGATATCTGTACACTGACTGGTGTCTCTCAGTCCCCCTCTCTCTCAGGGAGATATCTGTACACTGACTGGTGTCTCTCAGTCCTCTCTCTCTCAGGGAGATAGCTGTACACTGACTGGCATCACTCAGTCCTCTCTCTCTCTGGGAGAAAACTGTACACTGACTGGTGCCTCTCAGTCCCCTCTATCTCAGGGAGATATCTATACACTGACTGGTGTCTCTCAGTCCCCTCTCTCTCAGGGAGATATCTGTACACTGACTGGTGTCTCTCAGTCCTCTCTCTCTCAGGGAGATATCTGTACACTGACTGGTGTCTCCGAGACTCTCTCTCTCTCAGGGAGATATCTGTACACTGACTGGTGTCTCTCAGTCCTCTCTCTCTCAGGGAGATATCTGTACACTGACTGGTGTTTCTCTGTCCCCTCTCTCTCTCAGGGAGATATCTGTACACTGACTGGTGTCTCTCAGCCCCCCGCTCTCTCAGGGAGATATCTGTACACTGACTGGTGTCTCTCAGTCCTCTCTCTCTCAGGGAGATATCTGTACACTGACTGGTGTCTCCGAGACTCTCTCTCTCTCAGGGAGATATCTGTACACTGACTGGTGTCTCTCAGTCCTCTCTCTCTCAGGGAGATATCTGTACACTGACTGGTGTCTCCCAGTCCTCTCTCTCTCTCAGGGAGATATCTGTACACTGACTGGTGTCTCTCAGTCCTCTCTCTTTCAGGGAGATATCTGTACACTGACTGGTATCTCTCAGTCCCCTCTCTCTCAGGGAGATATCTGTACACCGACTGGTGTCTCTCAGTCCTCCTGTCTCTCAGGGAGATATCTGTACACTGACCGGTGTCTCTCAGTCCTCCTGTCTCTCAGCGAGATATCTGTATACTGACTGGTGTCTCTCAGTCCCCTCTCTCTCTCAGGGAGATATCTGTACACTGACTGGTGTCTCTCAGTCCCCTCTCTCTCTCAGGGAGATATCTGTACACTGACTGGTGTCTCTCAGTCCCCCTCTCTCTCAGGGAGATATCTGTACACTGACTGGTGTCTCTCAGTCCCCCTCTCTCTCAGGGAGATATCTGTACACCGACTGGTGTCTCTCAGTCCCCCTCTCTCTCAGGGAGATATCTGTACACTGACTGGTGTCTCTCAGTCCTCTCTATCTCTCAGGGAGATATCTGTACACTGACTGGTGTCTCTCAGTCCTCTCTCTCTCAGGGAGATATCTGTACACTGACTGGCATCACTCAGTCCTCTCTCTCTGGGAGAAAACTGTACACTGACTGGTGTCTCTCAGTCCTCTCTCTCTCTCAGGGAGATATCTGTACACTGACTGGTGCCTCTCAGTCCCCTCTATCTCAGGGAGATATCTATACACTGACTGGTGTCTCTCAGTCCCCCTCTCTCTCAGGGAGATATCTGTACACTGACTGGTGTCTCTCAGTCCCCTCTCTCTCTCTCAGGGAGATATCTGTGCACTGACTGGTGTCTCTCAGTCCCCTTTCTCAGGGAGATATCTGTACACTGACTGGTGTCTCTCAGTCCCCCTCTCTCTCAGGGAGATATCTGTACACTGCCTGGTGTCTCTCAGTTTCCTGTCTCTCAGGGAGATATCTGTACACTGACTGGTGTCTCTCAGTCCGCTCTCTCTCTCAGGGAGATATCTGTACACTGACTGGTGTCTCTCAATCCCCTCTATCTCTCAGGGAGATATCTGTACACTGACTGGTGTCTCTCAGTCCCCTCTCTCTCAGGGAGATATCTGTACACTGACTGGTGTCTCTCAGTCCCTCTCTCTCTCTCAGGGAGATATCTGTACACTGACTGGTGTCTCTCAGTCCCCTCACTCTCTCAGGGAGATATCTGTACACTGACTGGTGTCTCTCAGTCCCCTCTCTCTCTCTCAGGGAGATATCTGTGCACTGACTGGTGTCTCTCAGTCCCTTCTCTCTCAGGGAGATATCTGTACACTGACTGGTGTCTCTCTGTCCCCCCTCTCTCTCAGGGAGATATCTGTACACTGACTGGTGTCTCTCAGTCCCCTCTCTCTCTCAGGGAGATATCTGTACACTGACTGGTGTTTCTCTGTCCCCTCTCTCTCAGGGAGATATCTGTACACTGACTGGTGTTTCTCTGTCCCCTCTCTCTCAGGGAGATATCTGTACACTGACTGGTGTCTCTCAGTCCCCTCTCTCTCTCTCAGGGAGATATCTGTACACTGACTGGTATCTCTCAGTCTTCTCTCTCTCAGGCAGATATCTGTACACTGACTGGCGTCTCTCAGTCCCCTCTCTCTCTCAGGGAGATATCTGTACACTGACTGGTATCTCTCAGTCTTCTCTCTCTCAGGCAGATATCTGTACACTGACTGGCGTCTCTCAGTCCCCTCTCTCTCAGGGAGATATCTGTACACTGACTGGTGTCTCTCAGTCTTATCTCTCTCAGGCAGATATCTGTACACTGACTGCTGTCTCTCAGTCCCCTATCTCTCTCAGGGAGATATCTGTACACTGACTGGTGTCTCTCAGTCCCCTCTCTCCCAGGGAGATATCTGTACACTGACTGGTGTCTCTCAGTCCCCTCTCTCTCTCAGGGAGATATCTGTACACTGACTGGTGTCTCTCAGTCCCCTCTCTCTCAGGGAGATATCTGTACACTGACTGGTGTCTCTCAGTACCCCTCTCTCTCAGGGAGATATCTGTACACTGACTGGTGTCTCTCAGTCCCCTCTCTCTCTGAGGTAGATACCTGTACACTGACTGGTGTCTCTCAGTCCCCCCTCTCTCTCAGGGAGATATCTGTACACTGACTGGTGTCCCTCAGTCCCCTCTCTCTCTCAGGGAGATATCTGTACACTGACTGGTGTCTCTCAGTCCCCTCTCTCTCAGGGAGATATCTGTACACTGACTGGTGTCTCTCAGTCCTCTCTCTCTCAGGGAGATATCTGTACACTGACAGGTGTCTCTCATCCCCCTCTCTCTCAGGGAGATATCTGTACACTGACTGGTGTCTCTCAGTCCTCTCTCTCTCAGGGAGATATCTGTACACTGACTGGTGTCTCTCAGTCCCTTCTGTCTCAGGGAGATATCTGTACACTGACTGGTGTCTCTCAGTCCCCCTCTCTCTCGGGGAGATATCTGTACACTGACTGGTGTCTCTCAGTCCCCCTCTCTCTCGGGGAGATATCTGTACACTGACTGGTGTCTCTCAATCCTCTCTCTCTCAGGGAGATATCTGTACACTGACTGGTGTCTCTCAGTCCCTTCTCTCTCAGGGAGATATCTGTACACTGACTGGTGTCTCTCAATCTCCTCTCTCAGGGAGATATCTGTACACTGACTGGTGTCTCTCAGTCCCCCTCTCTCTCAGGGAGATATCTGTACACTGGCTGGTGTCTCTCAGTCCCCTCACTCTCAGGGAGATATCTGTACACTGACTGGTGTCTCTCAGTCCCCTCTCTCTCTCAGGGAGATATCTGTACACTGACTGGTGTCTCTCAGTCCCTCTCTCTCAGGGAGATATCTGTACACTGACTGGTATCTCTCAGTCCCCTCTCTCTCTCAGGGAGATATCTGTACACTGACTGGTGTCTCTCAGTCCCCTCTCTCTCAGGGAGATATCTGTACACTGACTGGTGTCTCTCAGTCCCCTCTCTCTCTCAGGGAGATATCTGTACACTGACTGGTGTCTCTCAGTCCTCTCTCTGTCAGGGAGATATCTGTACACTGACTGGTGTCTCTCAGTCCCCTCACTCTCAGGGAGATATCTGTACACTGATTGGTGTCTCTCAGTCCCCTCTCTCTCTCAGGGAGATATCTGTACACTGACTGGTGTCTCTCAGTCCCCTCTCTCTCTCTCAGGGAGATATCTGTACACTGACTGGTGTCTCTCAGTCCCCCTCTCTCTCAGGGAGATATCTGTACACTGACTGGTGTCTCTCAGTCCTCTCTCTGTCAGGGAGATATCTGTACACTGACTGGTGTCTCTCAGTCCCCCCTCTCTCTCAGGGAGATATCTGTACACTGACTGGTGTCTCTCAATCCCCTCTATCTCTCAGGGAGATATCTGTACACTGACTGGTGTCTCTCAGTCCCCCGCTCTCTCAGGGAGATATCTGTACACTGACTGGTGTCTCTCTCTCTCTCTCAGGGAGATATCTGTACACTGACTGGTGTCTCTCAGTCCCCCGCTCTCTCAGGGAGATATCTGTACACTGACTGGTGTGTCTCAGTCCCCTCTCTCTCTCAGGGAGCTATCTGTACACTGACTGGTATCTCTCAGTCTTCTCTCTCTCAGGCAGATATCTGTACACTGACTGGTGTCTCTCAGTCCCCTCTCTCTCAGGGAGATATCTGTTCACTGACTGGTGTCTCTCAGTCCCCTCTCTCTCAGGGAGATATCTGTACACTGACTGGTGTCTCTCAGTCCCCTCTCTCTCTCAGGGAGATATCTGTACACTGACTGGTGTCTCTCAGTCCCCTCTCTCTCTCAGGGAGATATCTGTACACTGACTGGTGTCTCTCAGTCCCCTCTCTCTCAGGGAGATATCTGTACACTGACTGGTGTCTCTCAGTACCCCTCTCTCTCAGGGAGATATCTGTACACTGACTGGTGTCTCTCAGTCCCCTCTCTCTCTCAGGGAGATATCTGTACACTGACTGGTGTCTCTCAGTCCCCTCTCTCTCTGAGGTAGATACCTGTACACTGACTGGTGTCTCTCAGTCCCCCCTCTCTCTCAGGGAGATATCTGTACACTGACTGGTGTCTCTCAGTCCCCCTCTCTCTCAGGGAGATATCTGTACACTGACTGGTATCTCTCAGTCCCCTCTCTCTCTCAGGGAGATATCTGTACACTGACTGTTGTCTCTCAGTCCTCTCTCTCTCAGGGAGATATCTGTACACTGACTGGTGTCTCTCAGTCCCCCTCTCTCTCAGGGTGATATCTGTACACTGACTGGTGTCTCTCAGTCCCCTCTCTCTCTCAGGGAGATATCTGTACACTGACTGGTGTCTCTCAGTCCCCTCTCTCTCTCAGGGAGATATCAGTACACTGACTGGTATCTCTCAGTCCCTTCTCTCTCAGGGAGATATCTGTACACTGACTGGTGTCTCTTAATCCCCTCTCTCTCTCAGGGAGATATCTGTACACTGACTGGTATCTCTCAGTCCCTTCTCTCTCGGGGAGATATTTGTACACTGACTGGTGTCTCTCAGTCCCCTCTCGCTCTCAGGTAGATATCTGTACACTGACTGGTGTCCCTCAGTCCCCTCTCTCTCTCTCAGGGAGATATCTGTGCACTGACTGGTGTCTCTCAGTCCCCTCTCTCTCAGGGAGATATCTGTACACTGACTGGTGTCTCTCAGTCCCCTCTCTCTCTCAGGGAGATATCTGTACAGTGACTGGTGTCTCTCAGTCCCCTCTCTCTCTCAGGGAGATATCTGTGCACTGACTGCTGTCTCTGAGTCCCCTCTCTCTCTCAGGGAGATATCTGTACACTGACTGGTATCTCTCAGTCCCTTCTCTCTCAGGGAGATATCTGTACACTGACTGGTGTCTCTCAGTCCCCTCTCTCTCTCAGGGAGATATCTGTACACTGACTGGTGTCTCTCAGTCCTCTATCTCTCAGGGAGATATCTGTACACTGACTGGTGTCTCTCAGTCCCCTCTCTCTCTCTCAGGGAGATATCTGTACATTGACTGGTGTCTCTCACTCCCCCTCTCTCTCAGGGAGATATCTGTACACTGACTGGTGTCTCTCTGTCCTCTCTCTCTCAGGGAGATATCTGTACACTGACTGGTATCTCTCAGTCCCTTCTCTCTCAGGGAGATATCTGTACACTGACTGGTGTCTCTCAGTCCCCTCCCTCTCTCAGGGAGATATCTGTACACTGACTGGTGAGTCTCAGTCCTCTCTCTCTCAGGGAGATATCTGTACACTGACTGGTGTTTCTCTGTCCCCTCTCTCTCTCAGGGAGATATCTGTACACTGACTGGTGTCTCTCAGTCCCCTCTCTCAGGGATATATCTGTACACTGACTGGTGTCTCTCAGTCCTCTCTCTCTCTCAGGGAGATATCTGTACACTAACGGGTGTCTCTCATTTCCCTCTCTCTCAGGGAGATATCTGTACACTGACTGGTGTCTCTCAGTCCCCTCTCTCTCTGTCAGGGAGACATCTGTATACTGACTGGTGTCTCTCAGTCCGCCGCTCTCTCAGGGAGATATCTGTACACTGACTGGTGTATCTCAGTCCCCCCTCTCTCAGGGAGATATCTGTACACTGACTGGTGTCTCTCAGTCCCCTCTCTCAGGGAGATATCTGTACACTGACTGGTGTCTCTCAGTCCTCTCTCTCTCTCAGGGAGATATCTGTACACTGACTGGTGTCTCTCATTCCCCTCTCTCTCAGGGAGATATCTGTACACTGACTGGTGTCTCTCAGTCCCCTCTCTCTCTCTCAGGGAGATATCTGTGCACTGACTGGTGTCTCTCAGTCCCCTTTCTCAGGGAGATATCTGTACACTGACTGGTGTCTCTCAGTCCCCCTCTCTCTCAGGGACATATCTGTACACTGACTGGTATCTCTCAGTCTTCTCTCTCTCAGGGAGATATCTGTACACTGACTGGTGTCTCTCAGTCCTCTCTATCTCTCAGGGAGATATCTGTACACTGACTGGTGTCTCTCAGTCCCCCTCTCTCTCAGGTAGATATCTGTACACTGACTGGTGTCTCTCAGTCCACCTCTCTCTCAGGGAGATATCTGTACACTGACTGGTGTGTCTCAGACCCCTCTCTCTCAGGGAGATATCTGTACACTGACTGGTGTCTCTCAGTCCCCCTCTCTCTCAGGTAGATATCTGTACACTGACTGGTGTCTCTCAGTCCACCTCTCTCTCAGGGAGATATCTGTACACTGACTGGTGTCTCTCAGTCCCCTCTCTCTCTCAGGGAGATATCTGTACACTGACTTGTGTCTCTCAGTCCCCTCTCTCTCGGGGAGATATCTGTACACTGATTGGTGTCTCCCAGTCCCCTCCCTCTCTCAGGGAGATATCTGTACACTGACTGGTGTCTCTCAGTCCTCTCTCTCTCAGGGAGATATCTGTACACTGATTGGTGTTTCTCTGTCCCCTCTCTCTCAGGGAGATAGCTGTACACTGACTGGTGTCTCTCAGCCCCCCACTCTCTCAGGGAGATATCTGTACACTGACTGGTGTCTCTCAGTCCTCTCTCTCTCAGGGAGATATCTGTACACTGACTGGTATCTCTCAGTCCCTTCTCTCTCAGGGAGATATCTGTACACTGACCGGTGTCTCTCAGTCCTCCTGTCTCTCAGGGAGATATCTGTACACTGACTGGTGTCTCTCAGTCCTCTCTCTCTCTCAGGGAGATATCTGTACACTGACTGGTGTCTCTCAGTCCCCTCTCTCTTTCAGGGAGATATCTGTACACTGACTGGTGTCTCTCATTCCCCTCTCTGAGGGAGATATCTGTACACTGACTGGTGTCTCTCAGTCCCCCTCTCTCTCAGGGAGATATCTGTACACTGACTGGTGTCTCTCAGTCCCCCTCTCTCTCAGGGAGATATCTGTACACTGACTGGTATCTCTCAGTCTTCTCTCTCTCAGGGAGATATCTGTACACTGACTGGTGTCTCTCAGTCCCCTCTCTCTCAGGGAGATATCTGTACACTGACTGGTGTCTCTCAGTCCCCTCTCTCTCTCTCAGGGAGATATCTGTACACTGACTGGTATCTCTCAGTCCCTTCTCTCTCTCAGGGAGATATCTGTACACTGACTGGTGTCTCTCAGTCCCCTCTCTCTCTCTCAGGGAGATATCTGTACACTGACTGGTGTCTCTCAGTCCCCTCTCTCTCAGGGAGATATCTGTACACTGACTGGTGTCTCTCTATCCTCTCTCAATCAGGGAGATATCTGTACACTGACTGGTATCTCTCAGTCCCTTCTCTCTCAGGGAGATATCTGTACACTGACTGGTGTCTCTCAGTCCCCTCCCTCTCTTAGGGAGATATCTGTACACTGACTGGTGTCTCTCAGTCCTCTCTCTCTCAGGGAGATATCTGTACACTGACTGGTGTCTCTCAGTCCCCCCTCTCTCTCAGGGAGATATCTGTACACTGACTGGTGTTTCTCTGTCCCCTCTCTCTCTCAGGGAGATATCTGTACACTGACTGGTGTCTCTCAGTCCCCTCTCTCAGGGAGATATCTGTACACTGACTGGTGTCTCTCAGTCCTCTCTCTCTCTCAGGGAGATATCTGTACACTGACTGGTGTCTCTCATTCCCCTCTCTCTCAGGGAGATATCTGTACACTGACTGGTGTCTCTCAGTCCCCTCTCTCGCTCTCAGGGAGATATCTGTGCACTGACTGGTGTCTCTCAGTCCCCTTTCTCAGGGAGATATCTGTACACTGACTGGTGTCTCTCAGTCCCCCTCTCTCTCAGGGAGATATCTGTACACTGACTGGTGTCTCTCAATCCCCTCTATCTCTCACGGAGATATCTGTACACTGACTGGTGTCTCTCAGTCCCCTCTCTCTCTCTCAGGGAGATATCTGTACACTGACTGGTGTCTCTCAGTCATCTCTCTCTCAGGGAGATATCTGTACACTGACTGGTGTCTCTCAGTCCCCCGCTCTCTCAGGGAGATATCTGTACACTGACTGGTGTCTCTCAGTCCCCTCTCTCTCAGGGAGATATCTGTACACTGACTGGTGTCTCTCAGTCCTCTCTCTCTCAGGGAGATATCTGTACACTGACTGGTGTCTCTCAGTCCCCTCTCTCTCTCAGGGAGATATCTGTACACTGACTGTTGTCTCTCAGTCCTCTCTCTCTCAGGGAGATATCTGTACACTGACTGGTGTCTCTCAGTCCCCCTCTCTCTCAGGGTGATATCTGTACACTGACTGGTGTCTCTCAGTCCCCTCTCTCTCTCAGGGAGATATCTGTACACTGACTGGTGTCTCTCAGTCCCCTCTCTCTCAGGGAGATTTCCGTACACTGACTGGTGTCCCTCAGTCCCCTCTCTCTCTCTCAGGGAGATATCTGTGCACTGACTGGTGTCTCTCAGTCCCCTCTCTCTCAGGGAGATATCTGTACACTGACTGGTGTCTCTCAGTCCTCTCTCTCTCAGGGAGGTATCTGTACACTGACAGGTGTCTCTCATCCCCCTCTCTCTCAGGGAGATATCTGTACACTGACTGGTGTCTCTCAGTCCCCCTCTCTCTCAGGGTGATATCTGTACACTGACTGGTGTCTCTCAGTCCCCTCTCTCTCTCAGGGAGATATCTGTACACTGACTGGTGTCTCTCAGTCCCCTCTCTCTCAGGGAGATTTCCGTACACTGACTGGTGTCCCTCAGTCCCCTCTCTCTCTCTCAGGGAGATATCTGTGCACTGACTGGTGTCTCTCAGTCCCCTCTCTCTCAGGGAGATATCTGTACACTGACTGGTGTCTCTCAGTCCTCTCTCTCTCAGGGAGATATCTGTACACTGACAGGTGTCTCTCATCCCCCTCTCTCTCAGGGAGATATCTGTGCACTGACTGGTGTCTCTCAGTCCTCTCTCTCTCAGGGAGATATCTGTACACTGACAGGTGTCTCTCATCCCCCTCTCTCTCAGGGAGATATCTGTACACTGACTGGTGTCTCTCAGTCCCTTCTCTCTCAGGGAGATATCTGTACACTGACTGGTGTCTCTCAGTCCTCTCTCTCTCAGGGAGATATCTGTACACTGACAGGTGTCTCTCATCCCCCTCTCTCTCAGGGAGATATCTGTACACTGACTGGTGTCTCTCAGTCCCTTCTCTCTCAGGGAGATATCTGTACACTGACTGGTGTCTCTCAGTCCTCTCTCTCTCAGGGAGATATCTGTACACTGACAGGTGTCTCTCATCCCCCTCTCTCTCAGGGAGATATCTGTACACTGACTGGTGTCTCTCAGTCCCTTCTCTCTCAGGGAGATATCTGTACACTGACTGGTGTCTCTCTGTCCCCCTCTCTCTCAGGGAGATATCTGTACACTGATTGGTGTCTCTCAGTCCTCTCTCTCTCAGGGAGATATCTGTACACTGACTGGTGTCTCTCAGTCCTCTCTCTGTCAGGGAGATATCTGTACACTGACTGGTGTCTCTCAGTCCCCTCTCTCTCTCAGGGAGGTATCTGTACACTGACTGGTGTCTCTCAGTCCCCCTCTCTCTCAGGGAGATATCTGTACACTGACTGGTGTCTCTCAGTCCCCCTCTCTCTCAGGTAGATATCTGTACACTGACTGGTGTCTCTCAGTCCCCCTCTCTCTCAGGGAGATATCTGTACACTGACTGGTGTCTCTCAGTCCCCTCTCTCTCAGGGAGATATCTGTACACTGACTGGTGTCTCTCAGTCCTCTCTCTCTCAGGGAGATATCTGTACACTGACTGGTGTTTCTCTGTCCCCCCTCTCTCTCAGGGAGATATCTGTACACTGACTGGTGTCTCTCAGTCCCCTCTCTCTCTCAGGGAGATATCTGTACACTGACTGGTGTCTCTCAGTCCCCTCTCTCTCAGGGAGCTATCTGTACACTGACTGGTGTCTCCCAGACTCTCTCTCTCTCAGGGAGATATCTGTACACTGACTGGTGTCTCCCAGACTCTCTCTCTCTCAGGGAGATATCTGTACACTGACTGGTGTCTCTCAGTCCCCTCTCTATCTCAGGGAGATATCTGTACACTGACTGTTGTCTCTCAGTCCTCTCTCTCTCAGGGAGATATCTGTACACTGACTGGTGTCTCTCAGTCCCCCTCTCTCTCAGGGTGATATCTGTACACTGACTGGTGTCTCTCAGTCCCCTCTCTCTCTCAGGGAGATATCTGTACACTGACTGGTGTCTCTCAGTCCCCTCTCTCTCAGGGAGATTTCCGTACACTGACTGGTGTCCCTCAGTCCCCTCTCTCTCTCTCAGGGAGATATCTGTGCACTGACTGGTGTCTCTCAGTCCCCTCTCTCTCAGGGAGATATCTGTACACTGACTGGTGTCTCTCAGTCCTCTCTCTCTCAGGGAGATATCTGTACACTGACAGGTGTCTCTCATCCCCCTCTCTCTCAGGGAGATATCTGTGCACTGACTGGTGTCTCTCAGTCCCTTCTCTCTCAGGGAGATATCTGTACACTGACTGGTGTCTCTCTGTCCCCCTCTCTCTCAGGGAGATATCTGTACACTGATTGGTGTCTCTCAGTCCCCTCTCTCTCTCAGGGAGATATCTGTACACTGAATGGTGTCTCTCAGTACCCCTCTCTCTCAGGGAGATATCTGTACACTGACTGGTGTCTCTCAGTCCCCTCTCTCTCTGAGGTAGATATCTGTACACTGACTGGTGTCTCTCAGTCCCCCCTCTCTCTCAGGGAGATATCTGTTCACTGACTGTTGTCTCTCAGTCCTCTCTCTCTCAGGGAGATATCTGTACACTGACTGGTGTCTCTCAGTCCCCTCTCTCTCTCAGGGAGATATCTGTACACTGACTGTTGTCTCTCAGTCCTCTCTCTCTCAGGGAGATATCTGTACACTGACTGGTGTCTCTCAGTCCCCCTCTCTCTCAGGGTGATATCTGTACACTGACTGGTGTCTCTCAGTCCCCTCTCTCTCTCAGGGAGATATCTGTACACTGACTGGTGTCTCTCAGTCCCCTCTCTCTCAGGGAGATTTCCGTACACTGACTGGTGTCCCTCAGTCCCCTCTCTCTCTCTCAGGGAGATATCTGTGCACTGACTGGTGTCTCTCAGTCCCCTCTCTCTCAGGGAGATATCTGTACACTGACTGATGTCTCTCAGTCCTCTCTCTCTCAGGGAGATATCTGTACACTGACAGGTGTCTCTCATCCCCCTCTCTCTCAGGGAGATATCTGTGCACTGACTGGTGTCTCTCAGTCCCTTCTCTCTCAGGGAGATATCTGTACACTGACTGGTGTCTCTCTGTCCCCCTCTCTCTCAGGGAGACATCTGTACACTGATTGGTGTCTCTCAGTCCCCTCTCTCTCTCAGGGAGATATCTGTACACTGACTGGTGTCTCTCAGTCCTCTCTCTGTCAGGGAGATATCTGTACACTGACTGGTGTCTCTCAGTCCCCTCTCTCTCTCAGGGAGATATCTGTACACTGACTGGTGTCTCTCAGTCCCCCTCTCTCTCAGGGAGATATCTGTACACTGACTGGTGTCTCTCAGTCCTCTCTCTCTCAGGGAGATATCTGTACACCGACTGGCATCACTCAGTCCTCTCTCTCTCTGGGAGAAAACTGTACACTGACTGGTGCCTCTCAGTCCCCTCTATCTCAGGGAGATATCTATACACTGACTGGTGTCTCTCAGTCCCCTCTCTCTCTCAGGGAGATATCTGTACACTGACTGGTGTCTCTCAGTCCCCTCTCTCTCTCAGGTAGATATCTGTACACTGACTGGTATCTCTCAGTCCCTTCTCTCTCAGGGAGATATCTGTACACTGACTGGTGTCTCTCAGTCCCCCTCTCTCTCAGGTAGATATCTGTACACTGACTGGTGTCTCTCAGTCCCCCTCTCTCTCAGGGAGATATCTGTACACTGACTGGTGTCTCTCAGTCCCCTCTCTCTCAGGGAGATATCTGTACACTGACTGGTGTCTCTCAGTCCTCTCTCTCTCTCAGGGAGATATCTGTACACTGACTGGTGTCTCCGAGACTCTCTCTCTCTCAGGGAGATATCTGTACACTGACTGGTGTCTCTCAGTCCTCTCTCTCTCAGGGAGATATCTGTACACTGACTGGTGTTTCTCTGTCCCCTCTCTCTCTCAGGGAGATATCTGTACACTGACTGGTGTCTCTCAGCCCCCCGCTCTCTCAGGGAGATATCTGTACACTGACTGGTGTCTCTCAGTCCTCTCTCTTTCAGGGAGATATCTGTACACTGACTGGTATCTCTCAGTCCCCTCTCTCTCAGGGAGATATCTGTACACCGACTGGTGTCTCTCAGTCCTCCTGTCTCTCAGGGAGATATCTGTACACTGACCGGTGTCTCTCAGTCCTCCTGTCTCTCAGGGAGATATCTGTATACTGACTGGTGTCTCTCAGTCCCCTCTCTCTCTCAGGGACATATCTGTACACTGACTGGTGTCTCTCAGTCCCCTCTCTCTCTCAGGGAGATATCTGTACACTGACTGGTGTCTCTCAGTCCCCCTCTCTCTCAGGGAGATATCTGTACACTGACTGGTGTCTCTCAGTCCCCCTCTCTCTCAGGGAGATATCTGGACACTGACTGGTGTCTCTCAGTCCTCTCTCTCTCAGGGATATATCTGTACACTGACTGGTGTCTCTCAGTCCCCTCTCTCTCTCAGGGAGATATCTGTACACTGACTGGTGTCTCCCAGACCCTCTCTCTCTCAGGGAGATATCAGTACACTGACTGGTGTCTCTCAGTCCCCCTCTATCTCTCAGGGAGATATCTGTACACTGATTGGTGTCACCCAGTCCCCTACCTCTCTCAGGGAGATATCTGTACACTGACTGGTGTCTCTCAGTCCTCTCTCTCTCAGGGAGATATCTGTACACTGATTGGTGTTTCTCTGCCCCTCTCTCTCAGGGAGATAGCTGTACACTGACTGGTGTCTCTCAGCCCCCCACTCTCTCAGGGAGATATCTGTACACTGACTGGTGTCTCTCAGTCCTCTCTCTCTCAGGGAGATATCTGTACACTGACTGGTATCTCTCAGTCCCTTCTCTCTCAGGGAGATATCTGTACACTAACCGGTGTCTCTCAGTCCTCCTGTCTCTCAGGGAGATATCTGTACACTGACTGGTGTCTCTCAGTCCTCTCTCTCTCTCAGGGAGATATCTGTGCACTGACTGGTGTCTCTCAGTCCCCTCTCTCTTTCAGGGAGATATCTGTACACTGACTGGTGTCTCTCAGTCCCCTCTCTCTTTCAGGGAGATATCTGTACACTGACTGGTGTCTCTCATTCCCCTCTCTCAGGGAGATATCTGTACACTGACTGGTGTCTCTCAGTCCCCCTCTCTCTCAGGGAGATATCTGTACACTGACTGGTGTCTCTCAGTCCCCCTCTCTCTCAGGGAGATATCTGTACACTGACTGGTATCTCTCAGTCTTCTCTCTCTCAGGGAGATATCTGTACACTGACTGGTGTCTCTCAGTCCCCTCTCTCTCTCAGGGAGATATCTGTACACTGATTGGTGTCTCTCAGTTCCCTCTCTCTCAGGGAGATATCTGTACACTGACTGGTATCTCTCAGTCCCTTCTCTCTCAGGGAGATATCTGTACACTGACTGGTGTCTCTCAGTCCCCTCTATCTCTCAGGGAGATATCTGTACACTGACTGGTGTCTCTCAGTCCCCTCTCTCTCAGGTAGATATCTGTACACTGACTGGTGTCTCTCAGTCCCCTCTCTCTCAGGGAGATATCTGTACACTGACTGGTGTCTCTCAGTCCCCTCTCTCTCAGGGAGATATCTGTACACTGACTGGTGTCTCTCAGTCCCCTCTCTCTCTCTCAGGGAGATATCTGTACACTGACTGGTGTCTCTCAGTCCCCCTCTCTCTCTCAGGGAGATATCTGTACACTGACTGGTGTCTCTCAGTCCCCTCTCTCTCAGGGAGATATCTGTACACTGACTGGTGTCTCTCAGTCCCCCTCTCTCTCAGGGAGATATCTGTACACTGACTGGTGTCTCTCTATCCTCTCTCAATCAGGGAGATATCTGTACACTGACTGGTGTCTCTCTATCCTCTCTCTTTCAGGGAGATATCTGTACGCTGACTGGTATCTCTCAGTCCCTTCTCTCTCAGGGAGATATCTATACACTGACTGGTATCTCTCAGTCCCTTCTCTCTCAGGGAGATATCTGTACACTGACTGGTGTCTCTCAGTCCCCTCCCTCTCTCAGGGAGATATCTGTACACTGACTGGTGTCTCTCAGTCCTCTCTCTCTCAGGGAGATATCTGTACACTGACTGGTGTCTCTCAGTCCCCTCTCTCTCAGGGAGATATCTGTACACTGACTGGTGTCTCTCAGTCCCCTCTCTCTCAGGGAGATATCTGTACACTGACTGGTGTCTCTCAGTCCCCTCTCTCTCAGGGAGATATCTGTACACTGACTGGTGTCTCTCAGTCCTCTCTCTCTCAGGGAGATATCTGTACACTGACTGGTGTCTCTCAGTCCCCTCTCTCTCAGGGAGATATCTGTACACTGACTGGTGTCTCTCAGTCCCCTCTCTCTCTCAGGGAGATATCTGTACACTGACTGGTGTTTCTCTGTCCCCTCTCTCTCTCAGGGAGATATCTGTACACTGACTGGTGTCTCTCAGTCCCCCCTCTCTCTCAGGGAGATATCTGTACACTGACTGGTGTTTCTCTGTCCCCTCTCTCTCTCAGGGAGATATCTGTACACTGACTGGTGTCTCTCAGTCCTCTCTCTCTCAGGGAGATATCTGTACACTGACTGGTGTTTCTCTGTCCCCTCTCTCTCTCAGGGAGATATCTGTACACTGACTGGTATCTCTCAGTTCCCTCTCTCTCTCAGGGAGATATCTGTACACTGACTGGTGTCTCTCAGTCCTCTCTCTCTCAGGGAGATATCTGTACACTGACTGGTGTCTCTCAGTCCCCCCTCTCTCTCAGGGAGATATCTGTACACTGACTGGTGTTTCTCTGTCCCCTCTCTCTCTCAGGGAGATATCTGTACACTGACTGGTGTCTCTCAGTCCCCTCTCTCAGGGATATATCTGTACACTGACTGGTGTCTCTCAGTCCTCTCTCTCTCTCAGGGAGATATCTGTACACTGACTGGTGTATCTCAGTCCCCTCTCTCTCAGGGAGATATCTGTACACTGACTGGTGTCTCTCAGTCCCCTCTCTCAGGGAGATATCTGTACACTGACTGGTGTCTCTCAGTCCTCTCTCTCTCTCAGGGAGATATCTGTACACTGACTGGTGTCTCTCATTCCCCTCTCTCTCAGGGAGATATCTGTACACTGACTGGTGTCTCTCAGTCCCCTCTCTCGCTCTCAGGGAGATATCTGTGCACTGACTGGTGTCTCTCAGTCCTCTTTCTCAGGGAGATATCTGTACACTGACTGGTGTATCTCAGTCCCCTCTCTCTCAGGGAGATATCTGTACACTGACTGGTGTCTCTCAGTCCCCTCTCTCAGGGAGATATCTGTACACTGACTGGTGTCTCTCAGTCCTCTCTCTCTCTCAGGGAGATATCTGTACACTGACTGGTGTCTCTCATTCCCCTCTCTCTCAGGGAGATATCTGTACACTGACTGGTGTCTCTCAGTCCCCTCTCTCGCTCTCAGGGAGATATCTGTACACTGACTGGTGTCTCTCAGTCCCCCTCTCTCTCAGGGAGATATCTGTACACTGACTGGTGTCTCTCAATCCCCTCTATCTCTCAGGGAGATATCAGTACACTGACTGGTGTCTCTCAGTCCTCTCTCTCTCTCAGGGAGATATCTGTACACTGACTGGTGTCTCTCAGTCCCCTCTCTCTCTCAGGGAGATATCTGTACACTGACTGGTGTCTCTCAGTCCCCTCTCTCTCTCTCAGGGAGATATCTGTACACTGACTGGTGTCTCTCAGTCCCCCTCTCTCTCAGGGAGATATCTGTACACTGACTGGTGTCTCTCAGTCCCCTCTCTCTCTCAGGGAGATATCTGTACACTGACTGGTGTCTCTCAGTCCCCTCTCTCTCTCTCAGGGAGATATCTGTACACTGACTGGTGTCTCTCAGTCCCCCTCTCTCTCAGGGAGATATCTGTACACTGACTGGTGTCTCTCTGTCCTCTCTCTCTCAGGGAGATATCTGTACACTGACCGGTGTCTCTCAGTCCCCCCGCTCTCTCAGGGAGATATCTATACACTGACTGGTGTCTCTCAGTCCCCTCTCTCTCTTAGGAAGATATCTGTACACTGACTGGTATCTCTCAGTCCCTTCTCTCTCAGGGAGATATCTGTACACTGACTGGTGTCTCTCTGTCCCCCTCTCTCTCTCAGGGAGATATCTGTACACTGACTGGTGTCTCTCAGTCTTCTCTCTCTCAGGCAGATATCTGTACACTGACTGGTGTCTCTCAGTCCCCTCTCTCTCAGGGAGATATCTGTACACTGACTGGTGTCTCTCAGTCCCCTCTCTCTCAGGGAGATATCTGTACACTGACTGGTGTCTCTCAGTCCCCTCTCTCTCAGGGAGATATCTGTACACTGACTGGTGTCTCTCAGTCCCTTCTCTCACAGGGAGATATCTGTACACTGACTGGTGTCTCTCAGTCCCTTCTCTCACAGGGAGATATCTGTACACTGATTGGTGTCTCTCAGTCTTCTCTCTCTCAGGCAGATATCTGTACACTGACTGGTGTCTCTCAGTCCCTTCTCTCACAGGGAGATATCTGTACACTGACTGGTGTCTCTCAGTCCCCCTCTCTCTCAGGGAGATATCTGTACACTGACTGGTGTCTCTCAGTCCCCTCTCTCTCAGGGAGATATCTGTACACTGACTGGTGTCTCTCAGTCCCTTCTCTCACAGGGAGATATCTGTACACTGACTGGTGTCTCTCAGTCCCTTCTCTCACAGGGAGATATCTGTACACTGACTGGTGTCTCTCAGTCCCCTCTCTCTCAGGGAGATATCTGTACACTGACTGGTGTCTCTCAGTCCCCTCTCTCTTTCAGGGAGATATCTGTACACTGACTGGTGTCTCTCAGTCCCCTCTCTCTTTCAGGGAGATATCTGTACACTGACTGGTGTCTCTCATTCCCCTCTCTCAGGGAGATATCTGTACACTGACTGGTGTCTCTCAGTCCCCCTCTCTCTCAGGGAGATATCTGTACACTGACTGGTGTCTCTCAGTCCCCCTCTCTCTCAGGGAGATATCTGTACACTGACTGGTATCTCTCAGTCTTCTCTCTCTCAGGGAGATATCTGTACACTGACTGGTGTCTCTCAGTCCCCTCTCTCTCTCAGGGAGATATCTGTACACTGACTGGTGTCTCTCAGTTCCCTCTCTCTCAGGGAGATATCTGTACACTGACTGGTATCTCTCAGTCCCTTCTCTCTCAGGGAGATATCTGTACACTGACTGGTGTCTCTCAGTCCCCTCTATCTCTCAGGGAGATATCTGTACACTGACTGGTGTCTCTCAGTCCCCTCTCTCTCAGGTAGATATCTGTACACTGACTGGTGTCTCTCAGTCCCCTCTCTCTCAGGGAGATATCTGTACACTGACTGGTGTCTCTCAGTCCCCTCTCTCTCAGGGAGATATCTGTACACTGACTGGTGTCTCTCAGTCCCCTCTCTCTCTCTCAGGGAGATATCTCTACACTGACTGGTGTCTCTCAGTCCCCCTCTCTCTCTCAGGGAGATATCTGTACACTGACTGGTGTCTCTCAGTCCCCTCTCTCTCAGGGAGATATCTGTACACTGACTGGTGTCTCTCAGTCCCCCTCTCTCTCAGGGAGATATCTGTACACTGACTGGTGTCTCTCTATCCTCTCTCAATCAGGGAGATATCTGTACACTGACTGGTGTCTCTCTATCCTCTCTCTCTCAGGGAGATATCTGTACGCTGACTGGTATCTCTCAGTCCCTTCTCTCTCAGGGAGATATCTATACACTGACTGGTATCTCTCAGTCCCTTCTCTCTCAGGGAGATATCTGTACACTGACTGGTGTCTCTCAGTCCCCTCCCTCTCTCAGGGAGATATCTGTACACTGACTGGTGTCTCTCAGTCCTCTCTCTCTCAGGGAGATATCTGTACACTGACTGGTGTCTCTCAGTCCCCTCTCTCTCAGGGAGATATCTGTACACTGACTGGTGTCTCTCAGTCCCCTCTCTCTCAGGGAGATATCTGTACACTGACTGGTGTCTCTCAGTCCTCTCTCTCTCAGGGAGATATCTGTACACTGACTGGTGTCTCTCAGTCCCCTCTCTCTCAGGGAGATATCTGTACACTGACTGGTGTCTCTCAGTCCCCTCTCTCTCTCAGGGAGATATCTGTACACTGACTGGTGTTTCTCTGTCCCCTCTCTCTCTCAGGGAGATATCTGTACACTGACTGGTGTCTCTCAGTCCCCCCTCTCTCTCAGGGAGATATCTGTACACTGACTGGTGTTTCTCTGTCCCCTCTCTCTCTCAGGGAGATATCTGTACACTGACTGGTGTCTCTCAGTCCTCTCTCTCTCAGGGAGATATCTGTACACTGACTGGTGTTTCTCTGTCCCCTCTCTCTCTCAGGGAGATATCTGTACACTGACTGGTATCTCTCAGTTCCCTCTCTCTCTCAGGGAGATATCTGTACACTGACTGGTGTCTCTCAGTCCTCTCTCTCTCAGGGAGATATCTGTACACTGACTGGTGTCTCTCAGTCCCCCCTCTCTCTCAGGGAGATATCTGTACACTGACTGGTGTTTCTCTGTCCCCTCTCTCTCTCAGGGAGATATCTGTACACTGACTGGTGTCTCTCAGTCCCCTCTCTCAGGGATATATCTGTACACTGACTGGTGTCTCTCAGTCCTCTCTCTCTCTCAGGGAGATATCTGTACACTGACTGGTGTATCTCAGTCCCCTCTCTCTCAGGGAGATATCTGTACACTGACTGGTGTCTCTCAGTCCCCTCTCTCAGGGAGATATCTGTACACTGACTGGTGTCTCTCAGTCCTCTCTCTCTCTCAGGGAGATATCTGTACACTGACTGGTGTCTCTCATTCCCCTCTCTCTCAGGGAGATATCTGTACACTGACTGGTGTCTCTCAGTCCCCTCTCTCGCTCTCAGGGAGATATCTGTGCACTGACTGGTGTCTCTCAGTCCTCTTTCTCAGGGAGATATCTGTACACTGACTGGTGTATCTCAGTCCCCTCTCTCTCAGGGAGATATCTGTACACTGACTGGTGTCTCTCAGTCCCCTCTCTCAGGGAGATATCTGTACACTGACTGGTGTCTCTCAGTCCTCTCTCTCTCTCAGGGAGATATCTGTACACTGACTGGTGTCTCTCATTCCCCTCTCTCTCAGGGAGATATCTGTACACTGACTGGTGTCTCTCAGTCCCCTCTCTCGCTCTCAGGGAGATATCTGTACACTGACTGGTGTCTCTCAGTCCCCCTCTCTCTCAGGGAGATATCTGTACACTGACTGGTGTCTCTCAATCCCCTCTATCTCTCAGGGAGATATCAGTACACTGACTGGTGTCTCTCAGTCCTCTCTCTCTCTCAGGGAGATATCTGTACACTGACTGGTGTCTCTCAGTCCCCTCTCTCTCTCAGGGAGATATCTGTACACTGACTGGTGTCTCTCAGTCCCCTCTCTCTCTCTCAGGGAGATATCTGTACACTGACTGGTGTCTCTCAGTCCCCCTCTCTCTCAGGGAGATATCTGTACACTGACTGGTGTCTCTCAGTCCCCTCTCTCTCTCAGGGAGATATCTGTACACTGACTGGTGTCTCTCAGTCCCCTCTCTCTCTCTCAGGGAGATATCTGTACACTGACTGGTGTCTCTCAGTCCCCCTCTCTCTCAGGGAGATATCTGTACACTGACTGGTGTCTCTCTGTCCTCTCTCTCTCAGGGAGATATCTGTACACTGACCGGTGTCTCTCAGTCCCCCCGCTCTCTCAGGGAGATATCTATACACTGACTGGTGTCTCTCAGTCCCCTCTCTCTCTTAGGAAGATATCTGTACACTGACTGGTATCTCTCAGTCCCTTCTCTCTCAGGGAGATATCTGTACACTGACTGGTGTCTCTCTGTCCCCCTCTCTCTCTCAGGGAGATATCTGTACACTGACTGGTGTCTCTCAGTCTTCTCTCTCTCAGGCAGATATCTGTACACTGACTGGTGTCTCTCAGTCCCCTCTCTCTCAGGGAGATATCTGTACACTGACTGGTGTCTCTCAGTCCCCTCTCTCTCAGGGAGATATCTGTACACTGACTGGTGTCTCTCAGTCCCCTCTCTCTCAGGGAGATATCTGTACACTGACTGGTGTCTCTCAGTCCCTTCTCTCACAGGGAGATATCTGTACACTGACTGGTGTCTCTCAGTCCCTTCTCTCACAGGGAGATATCTGTACACTGATTGGTGTCTCTCAGTCTTCTCTCTCTCAGGCAGATATCTGTACACTGACTGGTGTCTCTCAGTCCCTTCTCTCACAGGGAGATATCTGTACACTGACTGGTGTCTCTCAGTCCCCCTCTCTCTCAGGGAGATATCTGTACACTGACTGGTGTCTCTCAGTCCCCTCTCTCTCAGGGAGATATCTGTACACTGACTGGTGTCTCTCAGTCCCTTCTCTCACAGGGAGATATCTGTACACTGACTGGTGTCTCTCAGTCCCTTCTCTCACAGGGAGATATCTGTACACTGACTGGTGTCTCTCAGTCCCCTCTCTCTCAGGGAGATATCTGTACACTGACTGGTGTCTCTCAGTCCCCTCTCTCTCTCTCTCAGGGAGATATCTGTACACTGACTGGTGTCTCTCAGTCCCCTCTCTCTCTCAGGGAGATATCTGTACACTGACTGGTGTCTCTCAGTCCCCTCTCTCTCAGGGAGATATCTGTACACTGACTGGTGTCTCTCAGTCCCCTCTCTCTCTCTCTCAGGCAGATATCTGTACACTGACTGGTGTCTCTCAGTCCCCTCTCTCTCTCTCTCAGGGAGATATCTGTACACTGACTGGTGTCTCTCAGTCCCCTCTCTCTCTCTCTCAGGGAGATATCTGTACACTGACTGGTGTCTCTCAGTCCCCTCTCTCTCTCAGGGAGATATCTGTACACTGACTGGTGTCTCTCAGTCCCCTCTCTCTCAGGGAGATATCTGTACACTGACTGGTGTCTCTCAGTCCCCTCTATCTCTCTCTCAGGGAGATATCTGTACACTGACTGGTGTCTCTCAGTCCCCTCTTTCTCTCTCTCAGGGAGATATCTGTGCACTGACTGGTGTCTCTCAGTCCCCCTCTCTCTCAGGGAGATATCTGTACACTGATTGGTGTCTCTCAGTCCCCTCTCTCTCTCAGGGAGATATCTGTACACTGACTGGTGTCTCTCAGTCCCCCTCTCTCTCAGGGAGATATCTGTACACTGATTGGTGTCTCTCAGTCCCCTCTCTCTCTCAGGGAGATATCTGTACACTGACTGGTGTCTCTCAGTCCCCTCTCTCTCAGGGAGATATCTGTACACTGACTGGTGTCTCTCAGTCCCCTCTCTCTCTCTCTCAGGGAGATATCTGTACACTGACTGGTGTCTCTCAGTCCCCTCTCTCTCTCTCTCAGGGAGATATCTGTACACTGACTGGTGTCTCTCAGTCCCCTCTCTCTCTCAGGGAGATATCTGTACACTGACTGGTGTCTCTCAGTCCCCTCTCTCTCAGGGAGATATCTGTACACTGACTGGTGTCTCTCAGTCCCCTCTCTCTCTCTCTCAGGGAGATATCTGTACACTGACTGGTGTCTCTCAGTCCCCTCTCTCTCTCAGGGAGAGATCTGTACACTGACTGGTGTATCTCAGTCCCCTCTCTCTCAGGGAGATATCTGTACACTGACTGGTGTCTCTCAGTCCTCTCTCTCTCAGGGAGATATCTGTACACTGACTGGTGTCTCTCAGTCCCCTCTCTCTCTCAGGGAGATATCTGTACACTGACTGGTGTCTCTCAGTCTTCTCTCTCTCAGGCAGATATCTGTACACTGACTGGTGTCTCTCAGTCCCCTCTCTCTCTCAGGGAGATATCTGTACACTGACCGGTGTCGCTCAGTCCCCTCTCTCTCAGGGAGATATCTGTACACTGACTGGAGTCTCTCAGTCCTCTCTCTCTCTCAGGGAGATATCTGTACACTGACTGGTGTCTCTCAGTCCTCTCTCTCTCAGGGAGATATCTGTACACTGACTGGTGTCTCTCAGTCCCTTCTCTCACAGGGAGATATCTGTACACTGACTGGTGTCTCTCAGTCCCCTCTCTCTCTCTCAGGGAGATATCTGTACACTGACTGGTGTCTCTTAGTCCTCTCTATCTCTCAGGGAGATATCTGTACACTGACTGGTGTCTCTCAGTCCCCTCTCTCTCAGGGAGATATCTGTAACTGACTGGTGTCTCTCAGTCCCTTCTCTCACAGGGAGATATCTGTACACTGACTGGTGTCTCTCAGTCCCCTCTCTGTCAGGGAGATATCTGTACACTGACTGGTGTCTCTCAGTCCCCTCTCTCTCAGGGAGATATCTGTACACTGACTGGTGTCTCTCAGTCCTCTCTCTCTCAGGGAGATATCCGTACACTGACTGGTGTCTCTCAGTCCCCCCTCTCTCTCAGGGAGATATCTGTACACTGACTGGTGTCTCTCAGTCCTCTCTCTCAGGGAGATATCTGTACACTGACTGGTGTTTCTCAGTCCCCTCTCTCTCAGGGAGATATCTGTACACTGACTGGTGTCTCTCAGTCCCTTCTCTCACAGGGAGATATCTGTACACTGACTGGTGTCTCTCAGTCCTCTCTCTCTCAGGGAGATATCTGTACACTGACTGGTGTCTCTCAGTCCCCTCTCTCTCTCTCTCTCTCTCTCTCAGGGAGATATCTGTACACTGACTGGTGTCTCTCAGTCCCCCTCTCTCTCAGGGAGATATCTGTACACTGACTGGTGTCTCTCAGTCCCCTCTCTCTCTCAGGGAGATATCTGTACACTGACTGGTATCTCTTAGTCTTCTCTCTCTCAGGGAGATATCTGTACACTGCCTGGTGTCTCTCAGTTCCCTGTCTCTCAGGGAGATATCTGTACACTGACTGGTGTCTCTCAGTCCTTTCTCTCTCTCAGGGAGATATCTGTGCACTGACTGGTGTCTCTCAGTCCCCTCTCTCTCTCAGGGAGATATCTGTACACTGACTGGTATCTCTCAGTCCCTTCTCTCTCAGGGAGATATCTGTACACTGACTGGTGTCTCTCAGTCCCCTCTATCTCTCAGGGAGATATCTGTACACTGACTGGTGTCTCTCAGTCCCCTCTCTCTCTCTCAGGGAGATATCTGTACACTGACTGGCATCTCTCAGTCCCCTCTCTCAGGGAGATATCTGTACACTGACTGGTGTCTCTCAGTCCCTCTCTCCCAGGGAGATATCTGTACACTGACTGGTGTCTCTCAGTCCCCCTCTCTCTCAGGGAGATATCTGTACACTGACTGGTGTCTCTCTATCCTCTCTCAATCAGGGAGATATCTGTACACAGACTGGTGTCTCTCTGTCCCCTCTCTCTCTCAGGGAGATATCTGTACACTGACTGGTGTCTCTCAGTCCCCTCTCTCTCTCAGGGAGATATCTATACACTGACTGGTGTCTCTCAGTCCCCTCCCTCTCTCAGGGAGATATCTGTACACTGACTGGTGTCTCTCAGTCCTCTCTCTCTCAGGGAGATATCTGTACACTGACTGGTGTTTCTCTGTCCCCTCTCTCTCTCAGGGAGATATCTGTACACTGACTGGTGTCTCTCAGTCCCCCCTCTCTCTCAGGGAGATATCTGGACACTGACTGGTGTTTCTCTGTCCCCTCTCTCTCTCAGGGAGATATCTGTACACTGACTGGTGTCTCTCAGTCCCCTCTCTCTCTCAGGGAGATATCTGTACACTAACGGGTGTCTCTCATTTCCCTCTCTCTCTCTCAGGGAGATATCTGTACACTGACTGGTGGCTCTCAGTCCCCTCTCTCTCTCAGGGAGATATCTGTACACTGACTGGTGTCTCTCAGTCCTCTCTCTCTCTCAGGGAGATATCTGTACACTAACGGGTGTCTCTCATTTCCCTCTCTCTCAGGGAGAAATCTGTACACTGACTGGTGTCTCTCAGTCCCCTCTCTCTCTCTAGGGGGATATCTGTATACTGACTGGTGTCTGTCAGTCCCCCGCTCTCTCAGGGAGATATCTGTACACTGACTGGTGTATCTCAGTCCCCTCTCTCTCAGGGAGATATCTGTACACTGACTGGTGTCTCTCAGTCCCCTCTCTCAGGGAGATATCTGTACACTGACTGGTGTCTCTCAGTCCTCTCTCTCTCTCAGGGAGATATCTGTACACTGACTGGTGTCTCTCATTCCCCTCTCTCTCAGGGAGATATCTGTACACTGACTGGTGTCTCTCAGTCCCCTCTCTCGCTCTCAGGGAGATATCTGTGCACTGACTGGTGTCTCTCAGTCCACTTTCTCAGGGAGATATCTGTACACTGACTGGTGTCTCTCAGTCCCCCTCTCTCTCAGGGAGATATCTGTACACTGACTGGTGTCTCTCAATCCCCTCTATCTCTCACGGAGATATCTGTACACTGAATGGTGTCTCTCAGTCCTCTCTCTCTCAGGGAGATATCTGTACACTGAATGGTGTCTCTCAGTCCCCTCTCTCTCTCAGGGAGATATCTGTACACTGACTGGTGTCTCTCTGTCCTCTCTCTCTCAGGGAGATATCTGTACACTGACTGGTATCTCTCAGTCCCTTCTCTCTCAGGGAGATATCTGTACACTGACTGGTGTCTCTCAGTCCCCCGCTCTCTCAGGGAGATATCTGTACACTGACTGGTGTCTCTCTGTCCCTCTCTCTCTCAGGGAGATATCTGTACACTGACTGGTGTCTCTCAGTCCTCTCACTCTCAGGGAGATATCTGTACACTGACTGGTATCTCTCAGTCTTCTCTCTCTCAGGCAGATATCTGTACACTGACTGGTGTCTCTCAGTCCCCTCCCTCTCTCAGGGAGATATCTGTACACTGACTGGTGTCTCTCAGTCCCCTCTCTCTCTGAGGTAGATATCTGTACACTGACTGGTGTCTCTCAGTCCCCCCTCTCTCTCAGGGAGATATCTGTACACTGACTGTTGTCTCTCAGTCCTCTCTCTCTCAGGGAGATATCTGTACACTGACTGGTGTCTCTCAGTCCCCTCTCTCTCTCAGGGAGATATCTGTACACTGACTGTTGTCTCTCAGTCCTCTCTCTCTCAGGGAGATATCTGTACACTGACTGGTGTCTCTCAGTCCCCCTCTCTCTCAGGGTGATATCTGTACACTGACCGGTGTCTCTCAGTCCCCTCTCTCTCTCAGGGAGATATCTGTACACTGACTGGTGTCTCCCAGTCCCCTCTCTCTCAGGGTGATATCTGTACACTGACTGGTGTCTCTCAGTCCCCCTCTCTCTCAGGGTGATATCTGTACACTGACTGGTGTCTCTCAGTCCCCTCTCTCTCTCAGGGAGATATCTGTACACTGACTGGTGTCTCTCAGTCCCCCTCTCTCTCAGGGTGATATCTGTACACTGACTGGTGTCTCTCAGTCCCTTCTCTCTCAGGGAGATATCTGTACACTGACTGGTGTCCCTCAGTCCCCTCTCTCTCTCTCAGGGAGATATCTGTGCACTGACTGGTGTCTCTCAGTCCCCTCTCTCTCAGGGTGATAGCAGTACACTGACTGGTGTCTCTCAGTCCCCCCTCTCTCTCAGGGAGATATCTGTACACTGACTGGTGTCTCTCAGTCCTCTCTCTCTCAGGGAGATATCTGTACACTGACAGGTGTCTCTCATCCCCCTCTCTCTCAGGGAGATACCTGTGCACTGACTGGTGTCTCTCAGTCCCTTCTCTCTCAGGGAGATATCTGTACACTGACTGTTGTCTCTCAGTCCTCTCTCTCTCAGGGAGATATCTGTACACTGACTGGTGTCTCTCAGTCCCCCTCTCTCTCAGGGTGATATCTGTACACTGACTGGTGTCTCTCAGTCCCCTCTCTCTCTCAGGGAGATATCTGTACACTGACTGGTGTCTCTCAGTCCCCTCTCTCTCAGGGAGATTTCCGTACACTGACTGGTGTCCCTCAGTCCCCTCTCTCTCTCTCAGGGAGATATCTGTGCACTGACTGGTGTCTCTCAGTCCCCTCTCTCTCAGGGTGATAGCAGTACACTGACTGGTGTCTCTCAGTCCCCCCTCTCTCTCAGGGAGATATCTGTACACTGACTGGTGTCTCTCAGTCCTCTCTCTCTCAGGGAGATATCTGTACACTGACAGGTGTCTCTCATCCCCCTCTCTCTCAGGGAGATATCTGTGCACTGACTGGTGTCTCTCAGTCCCTTCTCTCTCAGGGAGATATCTGTACACTGACTGGTGTCTCTCTGTCCCCCTCTCTCTCAGGGAGATATCTGTACACTGATTGGTGTCTCTCAGTCCCCTCTCTCTCTCAGCGAGATATCTGTACACTGACTGGTGTCTCCCAGTCCCCTCTCTCTCTCAGGGAGATATCTGTACACTGACTGGTGTCTCTCAGTCCCCTCTCTCTCTCAGGGAGATATCTGTACACTGACTGGTGTCTCTCAGTCCCCCTCTCTCAGGGAGATATCTGTACACCGACTGGCATCACTCAGTCCTCTCTCTCTCTGGGAGAAAACTGTACACTGACTGGTGCCTCTCAGTCCCCTCTATCTCAGGGAGATATCTATACACTGACTGGTGTCTCTCAGTCCCCTCTGTCTCTCAGGGAGATATCTGTACACTGACTGGTGTCTCTCAGTCCCCTCTCTCTCAGGGAGATATCTGTACACTGACTGGTGTCTCTCAGTCCCCTCTCTCTCTCAGGTAGATATCTGTACACTGACTGGTATCTCTCAGTCCCTTCTCTCTCAGGGAGATATCTGTACACTGACTGGTGTCTCTCAGTCCCCCTCTCTCTCAGGTAGATATCTGTACACTGACTGGTGTCTCTCAGTCCCCCTCTCTCTCAGGGAGATATCTGTACACTGACTGGTGTCTCTCAGTCCCCTCTCTCTCAGGGAGATATCTGTACACTGACTGGTGTCTCTCCGTCCTCTCTCTCTCAGGGAGATATCTGTACACTGACTGGTGGTTCTCTGTCCCCTCTCTCTCTCAGGGAGATATCTGTACACTGACTGGTGTCTCCCAGACTCTCTCTCTCTCAGGGAGATATCTGTACACTGACTGGTGTCTCCCAGACTCTCTCTCTCTCAGGGAGATATCTGTACACTGACTGGTGTCTCTCAGTCCCCTCTCTCTCTCAGGGAGATATCTGTACACTGACTGTTGTCTCTCAGTCCTCTCTCTCTCAGGGAGATATCTGTACACTGACTGGTGTCTCTCAGTCCCCCTCTCTCTCAGGGTGATATCTGTACACTGACTGGTGTCTCTCAGTCCCCTCTCTCTCTCAGGGAGATATCTGTACACTGACTGGTGTCTCTCAGTCCTCTCTCTCTCAGGGAGATATCTGTACACTGACAGGTGTCTCTCATCCCCCTCTCTCTCAGGGAGATATCTGTGCACTGACTGGTGTCTCTCAGTCCCTTCTCTCTCAGGGAGATATCTGTACACTGACTGGTGTCTCTCTGTCCCCCTCTCTCTCAGGGAGATATCTGTACACTGATTGGTGTCTCTCAGTCCCCTCTCTCTCTCAGGGAGATATCTGTACACTGAATGGTGTCTCTCAGTACCCCTCTCTCTCAGGGAGATATCTGTACACTGACTGGTGTCTCTCAGTCCCCTCTCTCTCTGAGGTAGATATCTGTACACTGACTGGTGTCTCTCAGTCCCCCCTCTCTCTCAGGGAGATATCTGTACACTGACTGTTGTCTCTCAGTCCTCTCTCTCTCAGGGAGATATCTGTACACTGACTGGTGTCTCTCAGTCCCCTCTCTCTCTCAGGGAGATATCTGTACACTGACTGTTGTCTCTCAGTCCTCTCTCTCTCAGGGAGATATCTGTACACTGACTGGTGTCTCTCAGTCCCCCTCTCTCTCAGGGTGATATCTGTACACTGACTGGTGTCTCTCAGTCCCCTCTCTCTCTCAGGGAGATACCTGTACACTGACTGGTGTCTCTCAGTCCCCTCTCTCTCAGGGAGATTTCCGTACACTGACTGGTGTCCCTCAGTCCCCTCTCTCTCTCTCAGGGAGATATCTGTGCACTGACTGGTGTCTCTCAGTCCCCTCTCTCTGAGGGAGATATCTGTACACTGACTGGTGTCTCTCAGTCCTCTCTCTCTCAGGGAGATATCTGTACACTGACAGGTGTCTCTCATCCCCCTCTCTCTCAGGGAGATATCTGTGCACTGACTGGTGTCTCTCAGTCCCTTCTCTCTCAGGGAGATATCTGTACACTGACTGGTGTCTCTCTGTCCCCCTCTCTCTCAGGGAGATATCTGTACACTGATTGGTGTCTCTCAGTCCCCTCTCTCTCTCAGGGAGATATCTGTACACTGACTGGTGTCTCTCAGTCCTCTCTCTGTCAGGGAGATATCTGTACACTGACTGGTGTCTCTCAGTCCCCTCTCTCGCTCAGGGAGATATCTGTACACTGACTGGTGTCTCTCAGTCCCCCTCTCTCTCAGGGAGATATCTGTACACTGACTGGTGTCTCTCAGTCCTCTCTCTCTCAGGGAGATAGCTGTACACTGACTGGCATCACTCAGTCCTCTCTCTCTCTGGGAGAAAACTGTACACTGACTGGTGCCTCTCAGTCCCCTCTATCTCAGGGAGATATCTATACACTGACTGGTGTCTCTCAGTCCCCTCTCTCTCAGGGAGATATCTGTACACTGACTGGTGTCTCTCAGTCCTCTCTCTCTCAGGGAGATATCTGTACACTGACTGGTGTCTCCGAGACTCTCTCTCTCTCAGGGAGATATCTGTACACTGACTGGTGTCTCTCAGTCCTCTCTCTCTCAGGGAGATATCTGTACACTGACTGGTGTTTCTCTGTCCCCTCTCTCTCTCAGGGAGATATCTGTACACTGACTGGTGTCTCTCAGCCCCCCGCTCTCTCAGGGAGATATCTGTACACTGACTGGTGTCTCTCAGTCCTCTCTCTCTCAGGGAGATATCTGTACACTGACTGGTGTCTCCGAGACTCTCTCTCTCTCAGGGAGATATCTGTACACTGACTGGTGTCTCTCAGTCCTCTCTCTCTCAGGGAGATATCTGTACACTGACTGGTGTCTCCCAGTCCTCTCTCTCTCTCAGGGAGATATCTGTACACTGACTGGTGTCTCTCAGTCCTCTCTCTTTCAGGGAGATATCTGTACACTGACTGGTATCTCTCAGTCCCCTCTCTCTCAGGGAGATATCTGTACACCGACTGGTGTCTCTCAGTCCTCCTGTCTCTCAGGGAGATATCTGTACACTGACCGGTGTCTCTCAGTCCTCCTGTCTCTCAGCGAGATATCTGTATACTGACTGGTGTCTCTCAGTCCCCTCTCTCTCTCAGGGAGATATCTGTACACTGACTGGTGTCTCTCAGTCCCCTCTCTCTCTCAGGGAGATATCTGTACACTGACTGGTGTCTCTCAGTCCCCCTCTCTCTCAGGGAGATATCTGTACACTGACTGGTGTCTCTCAGTCCCCCTCTCTCTCAGGGAGATATCTGTACACCGACTGGTGTCTCTCAGTCCCCCTCTCTCTCAGGGAGATATCTGTACACTGACTGGTGTCTCTCAGTCCTCTCTATCTCTCAGGGAGATATCTGTACACTGACTGGTGTCTCTCAGTCCTCTCTCTCTCAGGGAGATATCTGTACACTGACTGGCATCACTCAGTCCTCTCTCTCTGGGAGAAAACTGTACACTGACTGGTGTCTCTCAGTCCTCTCTCTCTCTCAGGGAGATATCTGTACACTGACTGGTGCCTCTCAGTCCCCTCTATCTCAGGGAGATATCTATACACTGACTGGTGTCTCTCAGTCCCCCTCTCTCTCAGGGAGATATCTGTACACTGACTGGTGTCTCTCAGTCCCCTCTCTCTCTCTCAGGGAGATATCTGTGCACTGACTGGTGTCTCTCAGTCCCCTTTCTCAGGGAGATATCTGTACACTGACTGGTGTCTCTCAGTCCCCCTCTCTCTCAGGGAGATATCTGTACACTGCCTGGTGTCTCTCAGTTTCCTGTCTCTCAGGGAGATATCTGTACACTGACTGGTGTCTCTCAGTCCGCTCTCTCTCTCAGGGAGATATCTGTACACTGACTGGTGTCTCTCAATCCCCTCTATCTCTCAGGGAGATATCTGTACACTGACTGGTGTCTCTCAGTCCCCTCTCTCTCAGGGAGATATCTGTACACTGACTGGTGTCTCTCAGTCCCTCTCTCTCTCTCAGGGAGATATCTGTACACTGACTGGTGTCTCTCAGTCCCCTCACTCTCTCAGGGAGATATCTGTACACTGACTGGTGTCTCTCAGTCCCCTCTCTCTCTCTCAGGGAGATATCTGTGCACTGACTGGTGTCTCTCAGTCCCTTCTCTCTCAGGGAGATATCTGTACACTGACTGGTGTCTCTCTGTCCCCCCTCTCTCTCAGGGAGATATCTGTACACTGACTGGTGTCTCTCAGTCCCCTCTCTCTCTCAGGGAGATATCTGTACACTGACTGGTGTTTCTCTGTCCCCTCTCTCTCAGGGAGATATCTGTACACTGACTGGTGTTTCTCTGTCCCCTCTCTCTCAGGGAGATATCTGTACACTGACTGGTGTCTCTCAGTCCCCTCTCTCTCTCTCAGGGAGATATCTGTACACTGACTGGTATCTCTCAGTCTTCTCTCTCTCAGGCAGATATCTGTACACTGACTGGCGTCTCTCAGTCCCCTCTCTCTCTCAGGGAGATATCTGTACACTGACTGGTATCTCTCAGTCTTCTCTCTCTCAGGCAGATATCTGTACACTGACTGGCGTCTCTCAGTCCCCTCTCTCTCAGGGAGATATCTGTACACTGACTGGTGTCTCTCAGTCTTATCTCTCTCAGGCAGATATCTGTACACTGACTGGTGTCTCTCAGTCCCCTATCTCTCTCAGGGAGATATCTGTACACTGACTGGTGTCTCTCAGTCCCCTCTCTCCCAGGGAGATATCTGTACACTGACTGGTGTCTCTCAGTCCCCTCTCTCTCTCAGGGAGATATCTGTACACTGACTGGTGTCTCTCAGTCCCCTCTCTCTCAGGGAGATATCTGTACACTGACTGGTGTCTCTCAGTACCCCTCTCTCTCAGGGAGATATCTGTACACTGACTGGTGTCTCTCAGTCCCCTCTCTCTCTGAGGTAGATACCTGTACACTGACTGGTGTCTCTCAGTCCCCCCTCTCTCTCAGGGAGATATCTGTACACTGACTGGTGTCCCTCAGTCCCCTCTCTCTCTCAGGGAGATATCTGTACACTGACTGGTGTCTCTCAGTCCCCTCTCTCTCAGGGAGATATCTGTACACTGACTGGTGTCTCTCAGTCCTCTCTCTCTCAGGGAGATATCTGTACACTGACAGGTGTCTCTCATCCCCCTCTCTCTCAGGGAGATATCTGTACACTGACTGGTGTCTCTCAGTCCTCTCTCTCTCAGGGAGATATCTGTACACTGACTGGTGTCTCTCAGTCCCTTCTGTCTCAGGGAGATATCTGTACACTGACTGGTGTCTCTCAGTCCCCCTCTCTCTCGGGGAGATATCTGTACACTGACTGGTGTCTCTCAGTCCCCCTCTCTCTCGGGGAGATATCTGTACACTGACTGGTGTCTCTCAATCCTCTCTCTCTCAGGGAGATATCTGTACACTGACTGGTGTCTCTCAGTCCCTTCTCTCTCAGGGAGATATCTGTACACTGACTGGTGTCTCTCAATCTCCTCTCTCAGGGAGATATCTGTACACTGACTGGTGTCTCTCAGTCCCCCTCTCTCTCAGGGAGATATCTGTACACTGGCTGGTGTCTCTCAGTCCCCTCACTCTCAGGGAGATATCTGTACACTGACTGGTGTCTCTCAGTCCCCTCTCTCTCTCAGGGAGATATCTGTACACTGACTGGTGTCTCTCAGTCCCTCTCTCTCAGGGAGATATCTGTACACTGACTGGTATCTCTCAGTCCCCTCTCTCTCTCAGGGAGATATCTGTACACTGACTGGTGTCTCTCAGTCCCCTCTCTCTCAGGGAGATATCTGTACACTGACTGGTGTCTCTCAGTCCCCTCTCTCTCTCAGGGAGATATCTGTACACTGACTGGTGTCTCTCAGTCCTCTCTCTGTCAGGGAGATATCTGTACACTGACTGGTGTCTCTCAGTCCCCTCACTCTCAGGGAGATATCTGTACACTGATTGGTGTCTCTCAGTCCCCTCTCTCTCTCAGGGAGATATCTGTACACTGACTGGTGTCTCTCAGTCCCCTCTCTCTCTCTCAGGGAGATATCTGTACACTGACTGGTGTCTCTCAGTCCCCCTCTCTCTCAGGGAGATATCTGTACACTGACTGGTGTCTCTCAGTCCTCTCTCTGTCAGGGAGATATCTGTACACTGACTGGTGTCTCTCAGTCCCCCCTCTCTCTCAGGGAGATATCTGTACACTGACTGGTGTCTCTCAATCCCCTCTATCTCTCAGGGAGATATCTGTACACTGACTGGTGTCTCTCAGTCCCCCGCTCTCTCAGGGAGATATCTGTACACTGACTGGTGTCTCTCTCTCTCTCTCAGGGAGATATCTGTACACTGACTGGTGTCTCTCAGTCCCCCGCTCTCTCAGGGAGATATCTGTACACTGACTGGTGTGTCTCAGTCCCCTCTCTCTCTCAGGGAGCTATCTGTACACTGACTGGTATCTCTCAGTCTTCTCTCTCTCAGGCAGATATCTGTACACTGACTGGTGTCTCTCAGTCCCCTCTCTCTCAGGGAGATATCTGTTCACTGACTGGTGTCTCTCAGTCCCCTCTCTCTCAGGGAGATATCTGTACACTGACTGGTGTCTCTCAGTCCCCTCTCTCTCTCAGGGAGATATCTGTACACTGACTGGTGTCTCTCAGTCCCCTCTCTCTCTCAGGGAGATATCTGTACACTGACTGGTGTCTCTCAGTCCCCTCTCTCTCAGGGAGATATCTGTACACTGACTGGTGTCTCTCAGTACCCCTCTCTCTCAGGGAGATATCTGTACACTGACTGGTGTCTCTCAGTCCCCTCTCTCTCTCAGGGAGATATCTGTACACTGACTGGTGTCTCTCAGTCCCCTCTCTCTCTGAGGTAGATACCTGTACACTGACTGGTGTCTCTCAGTCCCCCCTCTCTCTCAGGGAGATATCTGTACACTGACTGGTGTCTCTCAGTCCCCCTCTCTCTCAGGGAGATATCTGTACACTGACTGGTATCTCTCAGTCCCCTCTCTCTCTCAGGGAGATATCTGTACACTGACTGTTGTCTCTCAGTCCTCTCTCTCTCAGGGAGATATCTGTACACTGACTGGTGTCTCTCAGTCCCCCTCTCTCTCAGGGTGATATCTGTACACTGACTGGTGTCTCTCAGTCCCCTCTCTCTCTCAGGGAGATATCTGTACACTGACTGGTGTCTCTCAGTCCCCTCTCTCTCTCAGGGAGATATCAGTACACTGACTGGTATCTCTCAGTCCCTTCTCTCTCAGGGAGATATCTGTACACTGACTGGTGTCTCTTAATCCCCTCTCTCTCTCAGGGAGATATCTGTACACTGACTGGTATCTCTCAGTCCCTTCTCTCTCGGGGAGATATTTGTACACTGACTGGTGTCTCTCAGTCCCCTCTCGCTCTCAGGTAGATATCTGTACACTGACTGGTGTCCCTCAGTCCCCTCTCTCTCTCTCAGGGAGATATCTGTGCACTGACTGGTGTCTCTCAGTCCCCTCTCTCTCAGGGAGATATCTGTACACTGACTGGTGTCTCTCAGTCCCCTCTCTCTCTCAGGGAGATATCTGTACAGTGACTGGTGTCTCTCAGTCCCCTCTCTCTCTCAGGGAGATATCTGTACACTGACTGGTGTCCCTCAGTCCCCTCTCTCTCTCAGGGAGATATCTGTGCACTGACTGGTGTCTCTCAGTCCCCTCTCTCTCAGGGAGATATCTGTACACTGACTGGTGTCTCTCAGTCCCCTCTCTCTCTCAGGGAGATATCTGTACACTGACTGGTGTCTCTCAATCCCCCCCTCTCTCTCAGGGAGATATCTGTACACTGACTGGTGTTTCTCTGTCCCCTCTCTCTCTTAGGGAGATATCTGTACACTGACTGGTGTCTCTCAGTCCCGCTCTCTCTCAGGGAGATATCTGTACACTGACTGGTGTATCCCAGTCCCCTCTCTCTCTCAGGGAGAGATCAGTACACTGACTGGTGTCTCTCAGTCCCTTCTCTCTCTCAGGGAGGTATCTGTACACTGACTGGTGTCTCTCAGTCCCCTCTCTCTCAGGGAGATATCTGTACACTGACTGGTGTCTCTCTGTCCCCTCTCTCTCTCAGGGAGAGATCAGTACACTGACTGGTGTCTCTCAGTCATCTCTATCTCTCAGGGAGATATCTGTACACTGACTGTTGTCTCTCAGTCCTCTCTCTCTCAGGGAGATATCTGTACACTGACTGGTGTCTCTCAGTCCCTTCTCTCTCTCAGGGAGGTATCTGTACACTGACTGGTGTCTCTCAGTCCCCTCTCTCTCAGGGAGATATCTGTACACTGACTGGTGTCTCTCAGTCCCCTCTCTCTCTCAGCGAGATATCTGTACACTGACTGATGTCTCTCAGTCCCCTCTCTCTCTCAGGGAGATACATGTACACTGACTGGTGTCTCTCAGTCCCCTCTCTCTCTCAGGGAGATATCTGTACACTGACTGGTGTCTCTCAGTCCCCCCTCTCTCTCTCAGGGAGATATCTGTACACTGACTGGTGTCTCTCAGTCCTCTCTATCTCACAGGGAGATATCTGTACACTGACTGGTGTCTCTCAGTCCCTTCTCTCTGTCAGGGAGGTATCTGTACACTGACTGGTGTCGCTCAGTCCCCTCTCTCTCAGGGAGATATCAGTACACAGACTGGTGTCTCTCAGTCCCCTCTCTCTCTCAGGGAGATATCTGTACACTGACTGGTGTCGCTCAGTCCCCTCTCTCTCAGGGAGATATCAGTACACAGACTGGTGTCTCTCAGTCCCCTCTCTCTCTCAGGGAGATATCTGTACACTGACTGGTGTCTCTCAGGCCCCTCTCTCTCAGGGAGATATCTGTACACTGACTGGTGTCTCTCAGTCCCCTCTCTCTCAGGGAGATATCTGTACACTGACTGGTGTCTCTCAGTCCTCCTCTCTCTCAGGGAGATATCTGTACACTGACTGGTGTCTCTCAGTCCCCTCCCTCTCTGAGGGAGATATCTGTACACTGACTGGTGTCTCTCAGTCCCCTCTCTCTCTCAGGGAGATATCTGTACACTGACTGGTGTCTCTCAGTCCCCTCTCTCTCAGGGAGATATCTGTACACTGACTGGTCTCTCTCAGTCCCCTCTCTCTCTCAGGGAGATATCTGTACACTGACTGGTGTCTCTCAGTCCCTTCTCTCTCTCAGGGAGATATCTGTACACTGACTGGTGTCGCTCAGACCCCTCTCTCTCTCAGGGAGATATCTGTACACTGACTGGTGTCTCTCAGTCCCCTCTCTCTCTCAGGGAGATATCAGTACACTGACTGGTGTCTCTCAGTCCTCTCTCTCTCAGGTAGATATCTGTACACTGGCTGGTATCTCTCAGTCCCTTCTCTCTCAGGGAGATATCTGTACACTGACTGGTGTCTCTCAGTCCCCCTCTCTCTCAGGGAGATATCTGTACACTGACTGGTGTCTCTCAGTCCCCCTCTCTCTCAGGGAGATATCTGGACACTGACTGGTGTCTCTCAGTCCCGCTCTCTCTCAGGGAGATATCTGTACACTGACTGGTGTCTCCCAGTCCTCCTCTGTCTCAGGGAGATATCTGTACACTGAATGGTGTCTCCCAGACCCTCTCTCTCTCAGGGAGATATCTGTACACTGACTGGTGTCTCTCAGTCCCCTCTCTCTCAGGGAGATATCTGTACACTGACTGGTGTCTCTCAGTCCTCTCTCTCTCTCAGGGAGATATCTGTACACTGACTGGTGTCTCTCAGTCCCCTCTCTCTCAGGGAGATATCTGTACACTGACTGGTGTCTCTCAGTCCCCTCTCTCTCAGGGAGATATCTGTACAATGACTTGTGTCTCTCAGTCCCCCTCTCTCTCAGGGAGATATCTGTACACTCACTGGTATCTCTCAGTCCCCCTCTCTCTCAGGGAGATATCTGTACACTGACTGGTGTCTCTCATGTCCCCCCTCTCTCTCAGGGAGATATCTGTACACTGACTGATGTCTCTCAGTCCCCCCTCTCTCCCAGGGAGGTATCTGTACACTGACTGGTGTCTCCCAGTCCCCTCTCTCTCTCAGGGAGATATCAGTACACTGACTGGTGTCTCTCAGTCCCCCTCTCTCTCAGGGAGATATCAGTACACTGACTGGTGTCTCTCAGTCCCCCCTCTCTCTCAGGGAGATATCAGCACACTGACTGGTGTCTCCCAGTCCTCTCTATCTCACAGGGAGATATCTGTACACTGACTGGTATCTCTCAGTCCCCCTCTCTCTCGGGGAGATATCTGTACACTGACTGGTGTCTCTCAGTCCCCCCTCCCTCTCAGGGAGATATCTGTCCACTGACTGGTGTCTCTCAGTCCCTTCTCTCTGTCAGGGAGGTATCTGCACACTGACTGGTGTCTCTCAGTCCCCCTCTCTCTCAGGGAGATATCTGTACACTGACTGGTGTATCTCAGTCCCCTCTCTCTCTCAGGGAGATATCTGTACACTGACTGGTGTTTCTCTGTCCCCTCCCTCTCTCAGGGAGCTATCTGTACACTGACTGGTGTCTCTCAGTCCCTTCTCTCTCAGGGAGATATCTGTCCACTGACTGGTGTCTCTCAGTCCCCTCTCCCTCAGGGAGATATCTGTTCACTGACTGCTGTCTCTCAGTCCCCTCTCTCTCTGGGAGAAAACTGTACACTGACTGGTGCCTCTCAGTCCCCTCTCTCTCTCAGGGAGATATCTGTACACAGACTGGTGTCTCTCAGTCCCCTCTCTCTCTCTCAGGGAGATATCTGTACACTGACTGGTATCTATCAGTCCCTTCTCTCTCAGGGAGATATCTGTACACTGACTGGTGTCTCTCAGTCCCCCTCTCTCTCAGGGAGATATCTGTACACTGACTGGTGTCTCTCAGTCCCCCTCTCTCTCAGGGAGATATCTGTGCACTGACTGGTGTCTCTCAGTCCCTTCTCTCTAAGGGAGATATCTGTACACTGACTGGTGTCTCTCAGTCCCCCTCTCTCTCAGGGAGATATCTGTACACTGACTGTTGTTTCTCTGTCCCCTCTCTCTCTTAGGGAGATACCTGTACACTGACTGGTGTCTCTCAGTCCCGCTCTCTCTCAGGGAGATATCTGTACACTGACTGGTGTCTCCCAGACCCTCTCTCTCTCAGGGAGATATCAGTACATTGACTGGTGTCTCCCAGTCCCCTCTCTCTCTCAGGGAGATATCTGTACACTGACTGTTGTCTCTCAGTCCTCTCTCTCTCAGGGAGATATCTGTACACTGACTGGTGTCTCTCAGTCCCTTCTCTCTCTCAGGGAGGTATCTGTACACTGACTGGTGTCTCTCAGTCCCCTCTCTCTCAGGGAGATATCTGTACACTGACTGGTGTCTCTCAGTCCCCTCTCTCTCTCAGCGAGATATCTGTACACTGACTGATGTCTCTCAGTCTCCCCTCTCTCTCTCAGGGAGATACCTGTACGCTGACTGGTGTCTCTCAGTCCTCTCTATCTCACAGGGAGATATCTGTACACTGACTGGTGTCTCTCAGTCCCCCCTCTCTCTCAGGGTGATATATGTACACTGACTGGTGTCTCTCAGTCCTCTCTCTCTCTCAGGGAGATATCTGTACACTGACTGGTGTCTCTCAGTCCACTCTCTCTCAGGGAGAAATCTGTACAATGACTGGTGTCTCTCAGTCCCCCTCTCTCTCAGGGAGATATCTGTACACTGACTGGCATCTCTCAGTCCCCCTCTCTCTCAGGGAGATATCTGTACACTGACTGGTGTCTCTCATGTCCCCCCTCTCTCTGAGGGAGATATCGGTACACTGACTGGTGTCTCTCAGTCCCCCGCTCTCTCAGGGAGATATCAGTACACTGACTGGTATCTCTCAGTCCCCCCTCTCTCTCAGGGAGATATCTGTACACTGACTGGTGTCTCTCAGTCCCTTCTCTCTGTCAGGGAGGTATCTGTGCACTGACTGGTATCTCTCAGTCCCCCTCTCTCAGGGAGATATCTGTACACTGACTGGTGTCTCTCAGTCCCCCATCCCTCTCAGGGAGATATCTGTACACTGACTGGTGTCTCTCAGTCCCTTCTCTCTGTCAGGGAGGTATCTGTACACTGACTGGTGTCGCTCAGTCCCCTCTCTCTCAGGGAGATATCAGTACACAGACTGGTGTCTCTCAGTCCCCTCTCTCTCTCAGGGAGATATCTGTACACTGACTGGTGTCTCTCAGGCCCCTCTCTCTCAGGGAGATATCTGTACACTGACTGGTGTCTCTCAGCCCCCCCTCTCTCTCACTCAGGGTGATACCTGTACACTGACTGGTGTCTCTCAGTCCCCTCTCTCTCTCAGGGAGATATCTGTACACTGACTGGTGTCTCTCAGCCCCCCCTCTCTCTCTCAGGGAGATATCTGTACACTGACTGGTGTCTCTCAGTCCCCTCTCTCTCTCTCAGGGAGATATCTGTACACTGACTGGTGTCTCTCAGTCCTCCTCTCTCTCAGGGAGATATCTGTACACTGACTGGTGTCTCTCAGTCCCCCCTCTCTCTCTCAGGGAGATATCTGTACACTGACTGGTGTCTCGCGGTCCTCTCTATCTTACAGGGAGATATCTGTACACTGACTGGTGTCTCTCAGTCCCGTCTCTCTCTCAGGGTGATGTATGTACAATGACTGGTGTCCCTCAGTTCTCTCTCTCTCTCAGGGAAATATCTGTACACTGACTGGTGTCTCTCAGTCCCCTCTCTCTCAGGGAGATATCTGTACACTGACTGGTGTCTCTCAGTCCCCCTCTCTCTCAGGGAGATATCTGTACACTGACTGGTGTCTCTCAGTCCCCCTCTCTCTCAGGGAGATATCTGTACACTGACTGGTGTCTCTCAGTCCCCTCTCTCTCTCTCTCTCAGGGAGATATCTGTACACTGACTGGTGTCTCTCAGTCCCCCTCTCTCTCAGGGAGGTATCTGTACACTGACTGGTATCTCTCAGTCTTCTCTCTCTCAGGGAGGTATCTGTACACTGACTGGTGTCTCTCAGTCCCCTCTCTCTCTCAGGGAGGTATCTGTACACCGACTGGTGTCTCTCTGTCCCCTCTCTCTTTCTCAGGGAGGTATCTGTACACTGACTGGTGTCTCTCAGTCCTCTCTCTCTCTCAGGGAGATATCTGTACACTGACTGGTGTCTCTCAGTCCCCTCTCTCTCTCAGGGAGATATCTGTACACTGACTGGTATCTCTCAGTCCCTTCTCTCTCAGGGAGATATCTGTACACTGACTGGTGTCTCTCAGTCCCCTCTCTCTCTCAGGGAGATATCTGTACACTGACTGGTGCCTCTCAGTCCCCTCTCTCTCTCAGGGAGATATCTGTACACTGACTGGTGTCTCTCAGTCCCCTCTCTCTCCCAGGGAGGTATCTGTACACTGACTTGTGTCTCCCAGTCCCCTCTCTCTCTCAGGGAGATATCAGTACACTGACTTGTGTCTCCCAGTCCCCTCTCTCTCTCAGGGAGATATCAGTACACTGACTGGTGTCTCCCAGTCCTCTCTATCTCCCAGGGAGATATCTGTACACTGACTGGTGTCTCTCAGTCCTCTCGATCTCTCAGGGAGATATCTGTACACTGACTGTTGTCTCTCAGTCCTCTCTCTCTCTCTAAGAGATGTCTGTGCACAGACTGGTGTCTCTTAGTCCTCTCTATCTCTCAGGGAGATATCTGTACACTGACTGTTGTCTCTCAGTCGTCTCTCTCTCTCTAAGAGATATCTGTGCACAGACTGGTGTCTCTCAGTCCTCTCTCTCTCAGGGAGGTATCTGTACACTGACTGGCGTCTCTCAGTCCCCTCTCTCTCAGGGAGATATCTGTACACTGACTGGTGTCTCTAAGTCCCTTCTCTCTCTTAGGGAGGTATCTGTACACTGACTGGCGTCTCTCAGTCCGCTCTCTCTCAGGGAGATATCTGTACACTGACTGGTGTCTCTCAGTCCCCTCTCTCTCTCAGGGAGATATCTGTACACTGACTGGTGTCTCTCAGTCCCCCCTCTCTCTCTCAGGGAGATATCTGTACACTGACTGGTGTCTCTCGGTCCTCTCTATCTCACAGGGAGATATCTGTACACTGACTGGTGTCTCTCAGTCCTCTCTCTCTCAGGGAGATATCTGTACACTGACTGGTGTCTCTCAGTCCCCCTCTCTCTCAGGGAGATATCTGTACACTGACTGGTGTCTCTCAGTCCTCTCTCTCTCAGGGAGATATCTGTACACTGACTGGTATCTCTCAGTCTTCTCTCTCTCAGGGAGATATCTGTACACTGACTGGTGTCTCTCAGTCCCTTTTCTCTCTCAGGGAGGTATCTGTACACTGACTGGTGTCTCTCTGTCCCCTCTCTCTCTCTCAGGGAGGTATCTGTACACGGACTGGTGTATCTCAGTCCCCTCTCTCTCTCAGGGAGATATCTGTACACTGACTGGTGTCCCTCAGTCCCCTCTCTCTCTCTGGGAGATATCTGTACACTGACTGGTGTCTCTCAGTCATCTCTCTCTCAGGGAGATACCTGTACACTGACTGGTGTCTCTCAGTCCACTCTCTCTCTCAGGGAGATATCTGTACACCGACTGGTGTCTCTCAGTGCCCTCTCTCTCTCAGGGAGGTATCTGTATACTGACTGGTTTTTCTCAGTCCCCTCTCTCTCTCAGGGAGATATCTGTACACTGACTGGTGTCTCTCTGTCCCCTCTCTCTCTCAGGGAGATATCTATACACTGATTGCTGTCTCTGAGTCCTCTCTCTCTCAGGGAGATATCTGTACACTGACTGGTGTCTCTCAGTCCTCTCTCTCTCAGGGAGATATCTGTACACTGACTGGTGTCTCTCAGTCCTCTCTCTCTCAGGGAGATATCTGTACACTGACTGGTGTCTCTCAGTCCCCCTCTCTCTCAGGGAGATATCTGTGCACTGACTGGTGTCTCTCAGTCCCTTCTCTCTCAGGGAGATATCTGTACACTGACTGGTGTCTCTCAGTCCCCTCTATCTCAGGGAGATATCTGTACACTGACTGGTGTCTCTCAGTCCCCCCTCTCTCTCAGGGAGATATCTGTACACTGACTGGTGTCTCTCAGTCGCCTCTCTCTCTCAGGGAGATATCTGTACACTGACTGGTGTTCCTCTGTCCCCTCTCTCTCTTAGGGAGACATCTGTACACTGATTGGTGTCTCTCAGTCCCCCTCTCTCAGGGAGATATCTGTACACTGACTGGTGTCTCCCAGTCCCCTCTCTCTCTCAGGGAGATATCAGTACACTGACTGGTGTCTCCCAGTCCCCCCTCTCTCTCAGGGAGAAATATGTACACTGACTGGTGTCTCTCAGTCCTCTCTATCTCTCAGGGAGATATCTGTACACTGACTGGTGTCTCTCAGTCCCCTCTCTCTCAGGGAGATATCTGTACACTGACTGGTGTCTCTCAGTCCCCTCTCTCTCTCAGGGAGATATCTGTACACTGACTGGTGTCTCTCAGTCCCCCCTCTCTCTCTCAGGGAGATATCTGTACAATGACTGGTGTCTATCAGTCCCCTCTCTCTCTCAGGGTGATGTATGTACACTGAATGGTGTCTGTCAGTCCCCCCTCTATAAGGGAGATATCTGTACACTGACTGGTGTCTCTCAGTCCCCCCTCTCTCTCAGGGACATATCTGTACACTGACTGGTGTCTCTCAGTCCCCTCTCTCTCAGGGAGATATCTGTACACCGACAGGCATCTCTCAGTCCTCTCTCTCTGTCAGGGAAATTTCTGTACACTGATTCGTGTCTCTCAGTCCCCTCTCTCTCAGGGAGATATCTGTACACTGACTGGTGTCTCTCAGTCCCCTCTCTCTCTCAGGGAGATATCTGTACACTGACTGGTGTTTCTCTGTCCCCTCTCTCTCTTAGGGAGATATCTGTACACTGACTGGTGTCTCTCAGTCCCCCCCTCTCTCAGGGAGATATCTGTACACTGACTGGTGTCTCTCAGTCCCCACTCTCTCTCTCAGGGAGATATCTGTACACTGACTGGTGTCTCTCAGTCCCCCCTCTCTCAGTGAGATATCTGTACACTGACTGGTGTTTCTCAGTCCCCCCTCTCTCTCAGGGACATATCTGTACACTGACAGGTGTCTCTCAGTCCCCTCTCTCTCAGGGAGATATCTGTACACTGACTGGTGTCTCGCAGCCCCCCCCTCTCTCTCTCAGGGAGGTATCTGTACACTAACTGGTGTCTCTCAGTCCCCTCTCTCTCTCAGGGAGAAATCTGTACACTGACTGGTGTCTCTCAGTCCCCCCTTGCTCTCTGGGAGATATCTATACACTGACTGGTGTCTCTCAGTTTTCTCTCTCTCAGGGAGATATCTGTACACTAACTGGTGTCCCTCAGTCCCCTCTCTCTCTCAGGGAGATATCTGTACACTGACTGGTGTCTCTCAGTCCCCCCTCTCTCAGGGAGATATCTGTACACTGTCTGGTGTCTCTCACTCCCCCCTCTCTCTCAGGGACATATCTGTACACTGACTTGTGTCTCTCAGTCCTCTCCATCTCTCAGGGAGATATCTGTACACTGACTGGTGTCTCTCAGCCTCCCCCCCCCCCCCCCCCCCCCCTCTCTCAGGGAGGTATCTGTACACTGACTGGTGTCTCTCAGCCCCCTCTCTCTCAGGGAAATATCTGTACACTGACTGGTGTCTCTCAGTCCCCTCTCTCTCAGGGAGATATCTGTACACTGACTGGTATCTCTCAGTCCCTCTCTCTCTCAGGGCGATATCTGTACACCGACTGGCATCGCTCAGTCCTCTCTCTCTGTGAGGGAAATTTCTGTACACTGACTCGTGTCTCTCAGTCCCCTCTCTCTCAGGGAGATATCTGTACACTGACTGGTGTCTCTCAGTCCCCCCTCTCTCTCTCAGGGAGATATCTGTACACTGACTGGTGTCTCTCGGTCCTCTCTATTTCACAGGGAGATATCTGTACACTGACTGGTGTCTCTCAGTCCTCTCTCTCTCTCAGGGAAATATCTGTACAATGACTGGTGTCTCTCAGTCCCCTCTCTCTCAGGGAGATATCTGTACACTGACTGGTGTCTCTCAGTCCCCCTCTCTCTCAGGGAGATATCTGTACACTGACTGGTGTCTCTCAGTCCCTTCTCTCTCTCAGGGAGGTATCTGTACACTGACTGGTGTCTCTCGGTCCTCTCTATTTCACAGGGAGATATCTGTACACTGACTGGTGTCTCTCAGTCCTCTCTCTCTCTCAGGGAAATATCTGTACAATGACTGGTGTCTTTCAGTCCCCTCTCTCTCAGGGAGATATCTGTACACTGACTGGTGTCTCTCAGTCCCCCTCTCTCTCAGGGAGATATCTGTACACTGACTGGTGTCTCTCAGTCCCTTCTCTCTCTCAGGGAGGTATCTGTACACTGACTGGTGTCTCTCTGTCCCCTCTCTCTCTCTCAGGGAGGTATCTGTACACGGACTGGTGTATCTCAGTCCCCTCTCTCTCTCAGGGAGATATCTGTACACTGACTGGTGTCCCTCAGTCCCCTCTCTCTCAGGGAGATATCTGTACACTGACTGGTATCTCTCAGTCCCTTCTCTCTCAGGGAGATATCTGTACACTGACTGCAGTCCCTCAGTCCCCTCTCTCTCAGGGAGATATCTGTACACTAACTGGTATCTCTCAGTCCCCTCTCTCTCTCAGGGAGATATCTGTACACTGACTGGTGTCCCTCAGTCCCCTCTCTCTCAGGGAGATATCTGTACACTGACTGGTATCTCTCAGTCCCCTCTCTCTCAGGGAGATATCTGTACACTGACTGGTGTCCCTCAGCCCCCTCTCTCTCTCAGGGAGATATCTGTACAGTGACTGGTGTGTCTCAGTCCCCTCGTTCTCTCAGGGAGATATCTGTACACTGACTGGTGTCTCTCAGTCCCCCTCTCTCTCTCAGTGAGATATCTGTACACTGACTGGTGTGTCTCAGTCCCCTCTCTCTCTCAGGGAGATATCTGTACACTGACTGGTGTCTCTCAGTCCCCTCTCTCTCTCAGGGAGATTTCTGTACACTGACTGGTGTCTCTCAGTCCTCTCTCTCTCTCAGGGAGATATCAGTACACTGACTGGTGTCTCTCAGTCCCCTCTCTCTGTCAGGGAGATTTCTGTACACTGACTGCTGTCTCTGAGTCCTCTCTCTCTCAGGGAGTATCTGTACACTGACTGGTGTCTCTCAGTCCTCTCCCTGTCAGGGAGATATCTGTACACTGACTGGTGTCTCTCAGTCCCCCTCTCTCTCAGGGAGATATCTGTACACTGACTGGTGTCTCTCAGTCCCTTCTCTCTCAGGGAGATATCTGTACACTGACTGGTGTCTCTCAGTCCCCTCTCTCTCAGGGAGATATCTGTACACTGACTGGTTTCTCTCAGTCCCCTCGCTCTCTCAGGGAGATATCTGTACACTGACTGGTGTCTCTCAGTCCCCTCTCTCTCTCAGGGAGATATCTGTACACTGACTGGTGTCTCTCAGTCCCCTCTCTCTCAGGGAGATATCTGTACACTGACTGGTGTCTCTCAGTCCCCTCTCTCTCAGGGTGATATCTGTACACTGACTGGTGTCTCTCAGCCCCCCGCTCTCTCAGGGAGATATCTGTACACTGACTGGTGTCTCTCAGTCCTCTCTCTCTCAGGGAGATATCTGTACACTGACTGGTATCTCTCAGTCCCTTCTCTCTCAGGGAGATATCTGTACACTGACCGGTGTCTCTCAGTCCTCCTGTCTCTCAGGGAGATATCTGTACACTGACTGGTGTCTCTCAGTCCCCTCTCTCTCTCAGGGAGATATCTGTACACTGACTGTTGTCTCTCAGTCCTCTCTCTCTCAGGGAGATATCTGTCCACTGACTGGTGTCTCTCAGTCCCCCTCTCTCTCAGGGAGATATCTGTACACTGACTGGTGTCTCTCAGTCCCCTCTCTCTCAGGGAGATATCTGTACACTGACTGGTGTCTCTCAGTCCTCTCTCTCTCAGGGAGATATCTGGACACTGACTGGTGTCTCTCAGTCCCCTCTCTCTCTGAGGGAGATATCTGTACACTGATTGGTGTCTCTCAGTCCCCTCGCTCTCTCAGGGAGATATCTGTCCACTGACTGGTGTCTCTCAGTCCCCTCTCTCTCAGGGTGATATCTGTACACTGACTGGGGTCGCTCAGTCCCCTCTCTCTCTCAGGGAGATATCTGTACACTGACTGGTGTCGCTCATTCCCCTCTCTCTCTCAGGGAGTTATCTGTCCACTGACTGGTATCTCTCAGTCCCTTCTCTCTCAGGGAGATATCTGTACACTGACTGGTGTCTCTCAGTCCCCCTCTCTCTCAGGGAGATATCTGTACACTGACTGGTGTCTCTCAGTCCCCCTCTCTCTCAGGGAGATATCTGTACACTGACTGGTGTCTCTCAGTCCCCTCTCTCTCTCAGGGAGATGTCTGTACACTGACTGGTGTCTCTCAGTCCCCTCTCTCTCTCAGGGAGATATCTGTACACTGACTGGTGTCTCTCAGTCCGCTCTCTCTCTCAGGGAGATATCTGTACACTGACTGGTGTCTCTCAGTCCCCTCCCTGTCAGGGAGATATCTGTACACTGACTGGTGTCTCTCAGTCCTCTCTCTCTCTCAGGGAGATATCTGTACACTGACTGGTGTCTCTCAGTCCCCTCTCTCTCAGGGAGATATCTGTACACTGACTGGTGTCTCTCAGTCCCCTCTCTCTCTCAGGGAGATATCTGTACACTGACTGGTGTCTCTCAGTCCCCCCTCTCTCTCAGGGAGATATCTGTACACTGACTGGTGTCTCTCAGTCCTCTCTCTCTCTCAGGGAGATATCTGTACACTGACTGGTGTCTCTCAGTCCCCTCTCTCTCTCAGGGAGATATCTGTTCACTGACTGGTGTCTCTCAGTCCCCTCTCTCTCAGGGAGATATCTGTACACTGACTGGTGTCTCTCAGTCCTCTCTCTCTCTCAGGGAGATATCTGTACACTGACTGGTGTCTCTCAGTCCCCTCTCTCTCTCAGGGAGATATCTGTACACTGACTGGTGTCTCTCAGTCCCCTCTCTCTCTCAGGGAGATATCTGTACAGTGACTGGTGTCTCTCAGTCCCCTCTCTCTCTCAGGGAGATATCTGTACACTGACTGGTGTCTCTCAGTCCCCTCTCTCTCAGGGAGATATTTGTACACTGACTGGCGTCTCTCAGTCCCCTCTCTCTCTCAGGGAGATATCTGTACACTGACTGGTGTCTCTCAGTCCCCCCTCTCTCTCAGGGAGATATCTGTACACTGACTGGTGCCTCTCAGTCCCCTCTCTCTCTCAGGGTAATATCTGTACACTGACTGGTGTCTCTCAGTCCCCTCTCTCTCTCAGGGAGATATCTGTACACTGACTGGTGTCTCTCAGACCCCTCTCTCTCTCCCAGGGAGATATCTGTACACTGACTGGTGTCTCTCAGTCCCCTCTCTCTCAGGGAGATATCTGTACACTGACTGGTGTCTCTCAGTCCCCTCTCTCTCTCAGGGAGATATCTGTACACTGACTGGTGTCTCTCAGTCCCCTCTCTCTCAGGGAGATATCTGTACACTGACTGGTGCCTCTCAGTCCCCTCTATCTCAGGGAGATATCTGTACACTGACTGGTGCCTCTCAGTCCCCTCCCTGTCAGGGAGATATCTGTACACTGACTGGTGTCTCTCAGTCCTCTCTCTCTCTCAGGGAGATATCAGTACACTGACTGGTGTCTCTCAGTCCCCTCTCTTTGTCAGGGAGATTTCTGTACACTGACTGCTGTCTCTGAGTCCTCTCTCTCTCAGGGAGTATCTGTACACTGACTGGTATCTCTCAGTCCCTTCTCTCTCATGGAGATATCTGTACACTGACCGGTGTCTCTCAGTCCTCCTGTCTCTCAGGGAGGTATCTGTACACTGACTGGTGTCTCTCAGTCCCCTCTCTCTCTCAGGGAGATATCTGTACACTGACTGTTGTCTCTCAGTCCTCCCTCTCTCAGGGAGCTATCTGTCCACTGACTGGTGTCTCTCAGTCCCCCCTCTCTCTCTCAGGGAGATATCTGTACACTGACTGGTGTCTCTCAGTCGCCTCTCTCTCTCAGGGAGATATCTGTACACTGACTGGTGTCTCTCAGTCCCCTCTCTCTCAGGGAGATATCTGTACACTGACTGGTGTCTCTCAGTCCCTCTCTCTCTCAGGGAGATATCTGTACACTGACTGGTGTCTCTCAGTCCCCCTCTCTCTCAGGGAGCTATCTGTACACTGACTGGTGTCTCTCAGTCCCCTGTCTCTCTCAGGGAGATACCTGTACACTGACTGGTGTCTCTCACTCCCCTCTCTCTCTCTCAGGGAGATATCTGTACACTGACTGGTGTCTCTCAGTCCTCTCTCTCTCAGGGAGATATCTGGACACTGACTGGTGTCTCTCAGTCCCCTCTCTCTCTGAGGGAGATATCTGTACACTGATTGGTGTCTCTCAGTCCCCTCGCTCTCTCAGGGAGATATCTGTCCACTGACTGGTGTCTCTCAGTCCCCTCTCTCTCAGGGAGATATCTGTATACTGACTGGTGTCTCTCAGTCCCCTCACTCTCTCAGGGAGATATCTGTACACTGACTGGTGTCTCTCAGTCCCCTCTCTCTCTCAGGGAGATATCTGTACACTGACTGTTGTCTCTCAGTCCCCTCTCTCTCAGGGAGATATCTGTACACTGACTGGTGTCTCTCAGTCCCCTCTCTCTCAGGGAGATATCTGTTCACTGACTGGTGTCTCTCAGTACCTCTCTCAGGGAGATATCTGTACACTGACTGGTGTCTCTCAGTCCCCTCTCTCTCAGGGGGATATCTGTACACTGACTGGTGTCTCTCAGTCCCCTCTCTCTCTCAGGGAGATAACTGTTCACTGACTGGTGTCGCTCATTCCCCTCTCTCTCTCAGGGAGTTATCTGTACACTGACTGGTATCTCTCAGTCCCTTCTCTCTCAGGGAGATATCTGTACACTGACTGGTGTCTCTCAGTCCCCCTCTCTCTCAGGGAGATATCTGTACACTGACTGGTGTCTCTCAGTCCCCTCTCTCTCTCAGGGAGATATCTGTACACTGACTGGTGTCTCTCAGTCCCCTCTCTCTCAGGGAGATATCTGTTCACTGACTGGTGTCTCTCAGTACCTCTCTCAGGGAGATATCTGTACACTGACTGGTGTCTCTCAGTCCCCTCTCTCTCAGGGGGATATCTGTACACTGACTGGTGTCTCTCAGTCCCCTCTCTCTCTCAGGGAGATAACTGTTCACTGACTGGTGTCGCTCATTCCCCTCTCTCTCTCAGGGAGTTATCTGTACACTGACTGGTATCTCTCAGTCCCTTCTCTCTCAGGGAGATATCTGTACACTGACTGGTGTCTCTCAGTCCCCTCTCTCTCAGGGAGATATCTGTACACTGACTGGTGTTTCTCTGTCCCCTCTCTCTCTCAGGGAGCTATCTGTACACTGACTGGTGTCTCTCAGTCCCTTCTCTCTCAGGGAGATATCTGTACACTGACTGGTGTCTCTCAGTCCCCTCTCTCTCAGGGAGATATCTGTACACTGACAGGTGTCTCTCAGTCCCTTCTCTCTCAGGGAGATATCTGTACACTGACTGGTGTCTCTCAGTCCCCCTCTCTCTCAGGGAGATATCTGTACACTGACTGGTGTCTCTCAGTCCCCTCTCTCTCTCAGGGAGATATCTGTACACTGACTGGTGTTTCTCTGTCCCCTCTCTCTCTCAGGGAGATATCTGTACACTGACTGGTGTCTCTCAGTCCCCCTCTCTCTCAGGGAGATATCTGTACACTGACTGGTGTCTCTCAGTCCCCTCTCTCTCTCAGGGAGATATCTGTACGCTGACTGGTGTCTCTCGGTCCCCTCTCTCTCAGGGAGATATCTGTACACTGACTGGTGTCTCTCAGTCCTCCCTCTCTCAGGGAGATATCTGTACACTGACTGGTGTCTCTCAGTCCCCTCTCTCTCTCAGGGAGATATCTGTACACTGACTGGTGTCTCTCAGTCCCCCGCTCTCTCAGGGAGATATCTGTACACTGACTGGTGTCTCTCAGTCCCCCTCTCTCTCAGGGAGATATCTGTACACTGACTGGTGTCTCTCAGTCCCCCTCTCTCTCAGGGAGATATCTGTACACTGACTGGTGTCTCTCAGTCCCCTCTCTCTCAGGGAGATATCTGTACACTGACTGGTGTCTCTCAGTCCCCTCTCTCAGGGAGGTATCTGTACACTGACTGGTGTCTCTAAGTCCCCCTCTCTCTCAGGGAGATATCAGAACACTGACTGATGTCTCTCAGTCTCCTCTCTCTCTCAGGGAGATATCTGTACACTGACTGGTGTCTCTCAGTCCCCTCTCTCTCAGGGAGATATCTGTACACTGACTGGTGTCTCTCAGTCCCCCTCTCTCTCAGGGAGATATCTGTACACTGACTGGTGTCTCTCAGTCCCCTCTCTCTCTCAGGGAGATATCTGTACGCTGACTGGTGTCTCTCGGTCCCCTCTCTCTCAGGGAGATATCTGTACACTGACTGGTGTCTCTCAGTCCTCCCTCTCTCAGGGAGATATCTGTACACTGACTGGTGTCTCTCAGTCCCCTCTCTCTCTCAGGGAGATATCTGTACACTGACTGGTGTCTCTCAGTCCCCCGCTCTCTCAGGGAGATATCTGTACACTGACTGGTGTATCTCAGTCCCCCCTCTCTCTCTCAGGGAGATATCTGTACACTGACTGGTGTCTCTCAGTCCCCTCTCTCTCAGGGAGATATCTGTACACTGACTGGTGTCTCTCAGTCCCCCGCTCTCTCAGGGAGATATCTGTACACTGACTGGTGTCTCTCAGTCCTCCCTCTCTCAGGGAGATATCTGTACACTGACTGGTGTCTCTCAGTCCCCTCTCTCTCTCAGGGAGATATCTGTACACTGACTGGTGTCTCTCAGTCCCCCGCTCTCTCAGGGAGATATCTGTAACACTGACTGGTGTCTCTCAGTCCCCTCTCTCTCTCAGGGAGATATCTGTACGCTGACTGGTGTCTCTCAGTCCCCTCTCTCTCAGGGAGATATCTGTACACTGACTGGTGTCTCTCAGTCCCCTCTCTCTCAGGGAGATATCTGTACACTGACTGGTGTCTCTCAGTCCTCCCTCTCTCAGGGAGATATCTGTACACTGACTGGTGTCTCTCAGTCCCCCCTCTCTCTCAGGGAGACATCTGTACACTGACTGGTGTCTCTCAGTCCTCTCTCTCCCAGGGAGATATCTGTACACTGACTGGTGTTTCTCTGTCCCCTCTCTCTCAGGGAGATATCTGTACACTGACTGGTGTTTCTCTGTCCCCTCTCTCTCAGGGAGATATCTGTACACTGACTGGTGTCTCTCAGTCCACTCTATCTCACAGGGAGATATCTGTACACTGACTGGTGTCTCTCAGTCCCCTCTCTCTCTCAGCGAGATATCTGTACACTGACTGGTGCCTCTCAGTCCCCTCTCTCTCTCAGGGAGATATCTGTACACTGACTGGTGTCTCTCAGTCCCCCTCTCTCCCAGGGAGATATCTGTACACTGACTGGTGTCTCTCAGTCCTCTCTCTCAGGGAGATATCTGTACACTGACTGGTGTCTCTCAGTCCCCTCTCTCTCAGGGAGATATCTGTACACTGACTGGTGTCTCTCAGTCCCCCCTCTCTCAGGGAGATATCTGTACACTGACTGGTGTCTCTCAGTCCCCCTCTCTCCCAGGGAGATATCTGTACACTGACTGGTGTCTCTCAGTCCCCTCTCTCTCTCAGGGAGATATCTGTACACTGACTGGTGTTTCTCTGTCCCCTCTCTCTCAGGGAGATATCTGTACACTGACTGGTGTTTCTCTGTCCCCTCTCTCTCAGGGAGATATCTGTACACTGACTGGTGTCTCTCAGTCCTCTCTATCTCACAGGGAGATATCTGTACACTGACTGGTGTCTCTCAGTCCCCTCTCTCTCTCAGGGAGATATCTGTACACTGACTGGTGTCTCTCAGTCCCCTCTCTCTCTCAGCGAGATATCTGTTCACTGACTGGTGTCTCTCAGTCCTCTCTATCTCTCAGTGCGATATCTGTACACTGACTGGTGTCTCTCAGTCCCCCTCTCTCTCAGGGAGATATCTGTACACTGACTGGTGTCTCTCAGTCCTCTCTATCTCTCAGTGCGATATCTGTACACTGACTGGTGTCTCTCAGTCCCATCTCTCTCTCAGGCAGATATCTGTACACTGACTGGTGTCTCTCAGTCCCCCTCTCTCTCAGTGAGATATCTGTACACTGACTGGTGTCTCTCAGTCCCCTCTCTCTCTCAGGGAGATATCTGTACACTGACTGGTGTCTCTCAGTCCCCTCTCTCTCTGAGGGAGATATCTGTACACTGACTGGTGTCTCTCAGTCCCCTCTCTCTCAGGGAGATATCTGTGCACTGACTGGTGTCTCTCAGTCCCCTCTCTCTCTCTCTCAGGGAGATATCTATACACTGACTGGTGCCTCTCAGTCCCCTCTCTCTCAGGGAGATATCTATACACTGACTGGTGCCTCTCAGTCCCCTCTATCTCAGGGAGATATCTATACACTGACTGGTGTCTCTCAGTCCCTTCTCTCTCAGGGAGATATCTCTACACTGACTGGTGTCTCTCAGTCCCCTCTCTCTCAGGGAGATATCTGTACACTGACTGGTGTCTCTCAGTCCTCTCTCTCTCTCAGGTAGATATCTGTACACTGACTGGTATCTCTAAGTCCCTTCTCTCTCAGGGAGATATCTGTACACTGACTGGTGTCTCTCAGTCCCCCGCTCTCTCAGGGAGATATCTGTACACTGACTGGTGTCTCTCAGTCCCCCGCTCTCTCAGGGAGATATCTGTACACTGACTGGTATCTCTAAGTCCCCTCTCTCTCTCAGGGAGATATCTGTACACTGACTGGCGTCTCTCAGCCCCCCGCTCTCTCCGGGAGATATCTGTACACTGACTGGTGTCTCTCAGTTCTCTCTCTCTCAGGGAGATATCTGTACACTGACCAGTGTCTCTCAGTCCTCCTGTCTCTCAGGGAGATATCTGTACACTGACTGGTGTCTCTCAGTCCCCCTCTCTCTCTCAGGGAGATATCTGTACACTGACTGTTGTCTCTCAGTCCTCTCTCTCTCAGGGAGATATCTGTACACTGACTCGTGTCTCTCAGTCCCCCTCTCTCTCAGGGAGATATCTGTACACTGACTGGTGTCTCTCAGTCCTCTCTATCTCTCAGGGAGATATCTGTACACTGACTGGTGTCTCTCAGTCCCCTCTCTCTCAGGGAGATATCTGTACACTGACTGGTGTCTCTCAGTCCTCTCTCTCTCAGGGAGATATCTGTACACCGACTGGTGTCTCTCAGTCCTCTCTCTCTCTCAGGGAGATATCTGTACACTGACTGGTGTCTCTCAATCCCCTGTCTCTCTCAGGGAGATATCTGTACACTGACTGGTGTCTCTCAGTCCCCTCTCTCTCTCAGGGAGATATCTGTAGACTGACTGGTGTCTCTCAGTCCCCCTCTCTCTCTCAGGGAGATATCTGTACACTGACTGGTGTCTCTCAGTCCCCTCTCTCTCTCAGGGAGATATCTGTACACTGACTGGTGTCTCTCAGTCCCCTCTCTCTCTCAGGGTGATATCTGTACACTGACTGGTGTCTCTCAGTCCTCTCTCTCTCAGGGAGATATCTGTACACTGACTGGTGCCTCTCAGTCCCCTCTCTCTCAGGGAGATATCTGTACACTGACTGGTGTCTCTCAGTCCCCCTCTCTCTCTCAGGGAGATATCAGTACACTGACTGGTGTCTCTCAGTCCCCTCTCTCTCTCAGGGTGATATCTGTACACTGACTGGTGTCTCTCAGTCCTCTCTATCTCAGGGAGATATCTGTACACCGACTGGCATCACTCAGTCCTCTCTCTCTGGGAGAAAACTGTACACTGACTGGTGCCTCTCAGTCCCCTCTATCTCAGGGAGATATCTATACACTGACTGGTGTCTCTCAGTCCCCTCTCTCTCTCAGGGAGATATCTGTACACTGACTGGTGTCTCTCAGTCCCCTCTCTCTCTCAGGTAGATATCTGTACACTGACTGGTATCTCTCAGTCCCTTCTCTCTCAGGGAGATTTCTGTACACTGACTGGTGTCTCTCAGTCCCCTCTCTCTCAGGGAGATATCTGTACACTGACTGGTGTCTCCCAGACCCTCTCTCTCTCAGGGAGATATCAGTACACTGACTGGTGTCTCTCAGTCCCCCCTCTCTCTCTCAGGGAGATATCTGTACACTGACTGGTGTCTCCCAGTCCCCTCCCTCTCTCAGGGAGATATCTGTACACTGACTGGTGTCTCTCAGTCCCCCGCTCTCTCAGGGAGATATCTGTACACTGACTGGTGTCTCTCAGTCCCCCTCTCTCTCAGGGAGATATCTGTACACTGACTGGTGTTTCTCTGTCCCCCCTCTCTCTCAGGGAGATATCTGTACACTGACTGGTGTCTCTCAGCCCTCCGCTCTCTCAGGGAGATATCTGTACACTGACTGGTGTCTCTCAGTCCTCTCTCTCTCTCAGGGAGATATCTGTACACTGACTGGTATCTCTCAGTCCCTTCTCTCTCAGGGAGATATCTGTACACTGATCGGTGTCTCTCAGTCCTCCTGTCTCTCAGGGAGATATCTGTGCACTGACTGGTGTCTCTCAGTCCCCTCTCTCTCTCAGGGAGATATCTGTACACTGACTGTTGTCTCTCAGTCCTCTCTCTCTCAGGGAGATATCTGTACACTGACTGGTGTCTCTCAGTCCCCCTCTCTCTCAGGGAGATATCTGTACACTGACTGGTGTCTCTCAGTCCCCTCTCTCTCTCAGGGAGATATCTGTACACCGACTGGCATCTCTCAGTCCCCTCTCTCTCAGGAAGATATCTGTACACTGACTGGTGTCTCTCAGTCCCCCTCTCTCTCAGGGAGATATCTGTACACTGACTGGTGTCTCTCAGTCCCTTCTCTCTCAGGGAAATATCTGTACACTGACTGCAGTCCCTCAGTCCCCTCTCTCTCTCAGGGAGATATCTGTACACTAACTGGTATCTCTCAGTCCCTTCTCTCTCAGGGAGATATCTGTACACTGACTGGTGTCTCTCAGTCCCCTCTCTCTCTCAGGGAGATATCTGTACACTAACTGGTATCTCTCAGTCCCTTCTCTCTCAGGGAGATATCTGTACACTGACTGGTGTCTCTCAGTCCCCTCTCTCTCTCAGGGAGATATCTATACACTGACTGGTGTCTCTCAGTCCCCTCTCTCTCAGGGAGATATCTGTACACTGACTGGTGTCTCTCAGTCCCCCTCTCTCTCAGGGAGATATCTATACACTGACTGGTGTCTCTCAGTCCCCTCTCTCTCAGGGAGATATCTATACACTGACTGGTGTCTCTCAGTCCCCTCTCTCTCAGGGAGATACCTGTACACTGACTGGTGTCTCTCAGTCCCCCTCTCTCTCAGGGAGATTTCTGTACAGTGACTGGTGTCTCTCAGTCCTCTCTCTCTCTCAGGGAGATATCAGTACACTGACTGGTGTCTCTCAGTCCCCTCTCTCTGTCAGGGAGATTTCTGTACACTGACTGCTGTCTCTGAGTCCTCTCTCTCTCAGGGAGTATCTGTACACTGACTGGTGTCTCTCAGTCCTCTCCCTGTCAGGGAGATATCTGTACACTGACTGGTGTCTCTCAGTCCCCCTCTCTCTCAGGGAGATATCTGTACACTGACTGGTTTCTCTCAGTCCCCTCGCTCTCTCAGGGAGATATCTGTACACTGACCGGTGTCTCTCAGTCCTCCTGTCTCTCAGGGAGATATCTGTACACTGACTGGTGTCTCTCAGTCCCCTCTCTCTCTCAGGGAGATATCTGTACACTGACTGTTGTCTCTCAGTCCTCTCTCTCTCAGGGAGATATCTGTCCACTGACTGGTGTCTCTCAGTCCCCTCTCTCTCAGGGAGATATCTGTACACTGACTGGTGTCTCTCAGTCCTCTCTCTCTCAGGGAGATATCTGGACACTGACTGGTGTCTCTCAGTCCCCTCTCTCTCTGAGGGAGATATCTGTACACTGATTGGTGTCTCTCAGTCCCCTCGCTCTCTCAGGGTGATATCTGTACACTGACTGGGGTCGCTCAGTCCCCTCTCTCTCTCAGGGAGATATCTGTACACTGACTGGTGTCGCTCATTCCCCTCTCTCTCTCAGGGAGTTATCTGTACACTGACTGGTATCTCTCAGTCCCTTCTCTCTCAGGGAGATATCTGTACACTGACTGGTGTCTCTCAGTCCCCCTCTCTCTCAGGGAGATATCTGTACACTGACTGGTGTCTCTCAGTCCCCTCTCTCTCTCAGGGAGATATCTGTACACTGACTGGTGTCTCTCAGTCCCTTCTCTCTCAGGGAGATATCTGTACACTGACTGGTGTCTCTCAGTCCCCTCTCTCTCAGGGAGATATCTGTACACTGACTGGTGTCTCTCAGTCCCCTCTCTCTCTCAGGGAGATATCTGTACACTGACTGGTGTCTCTCAGCCCCCTCTCTCTCAGGGAGATATCTGTACACTGACTGGTGTCTCTCAGTCCCTTCTCTCTCAGGGAGGTATCTGTACACTGACTGGTGTCTCTCAGTCCCCTCTCTCTCAGGGAGATATCTGTACACTGACTGGTGCCTCTCAGTCCCCTCCCTGTCAGGGAGATATCTGTACACTGACTGGTGTCTCTCAGTCCCCTCCCTGTCAGGGAGATATCTGTACACTGACTGGTGTCTCTCAGTCCTCTCTCTCTCTCAGGGAGATATCAGTACACTGACTGGTGTCTCTCAGTCCCCTCTCTCTCTCAGGGAGATATCTGTACACTGACTGGTGTCTCTCAGTCCCCTCTCTCTCTCAGGGTGATATCTGTACACTGACTGGTGTCTCTCAGTCCTCTCTCTCTCAGGGAGATATCTGTACACTGACTGGTGCCTCTCAGTCCCCTCTCTCTCAGGGAGATATCTGTACACTGACTGGTGTCTCTCAGTCCCCCTCTCTCTCTCAGGGAGATATCTGTACACTGACTGGTGTCTCTCAGTCCCCTCTCTCTCTCAGGGTGATATCTGTACACTGACTGGTGTCTCTCAGTCCTCTCTATCTCAGGGAGATATCTGTACACCGACTGGCATCACTCAGTCCTCTCTCTCTGGGAGAAAACTGTACACTGACTGGTGCCTCTCAGTCCCCTCTATCTCAGGGAGATATCTATACACTGACTGGTGTCTCTCAGTCCCCTCTCTCTCTCAGGGAGATATCTGTACACTGACTGGTGTCTCTCAGTCCCCTCTCTCTCTCAGGTAGATATCTGTACACTGACTGGTATCTCTCAGTCCCTTCTCTCTCAGGGAGATTTCTGTACACTGACTGGTGTCTCTCAGTCCCCTCTCTCTCAGGGAGATATCTGTACACTGACTGGTGTCTCCCAGACCCTCTCTCTCTCAGGGAGATATCAGTACACTGACTGGTGTCTCTCAGTCCCCCCTCTCTCTCTCAGGGAGATATCTGTACACTGACTGGTGTCTCCCAGTCCCCTCCCTCTCTCAGGGAGATATCTGTACACTGACTGGTGTCTCTCAGTCCCCCGCTCTCTCAGGGAGATATCTGTACACTGACTGGTGTCTCTCAGTCCCCCTCTCTCTCAGGGAGATATCTGTACACTGACTGGTGTTTCTCTGTCCCCCCTCTCTCTCAGGGAGATATCTGTACACTGACTGGTGTCTCTCAGCCCTCCGCTCTCTCAGGGAGATATCTGTACACTGACTGGTGTCTCTCAGTCCTCTCTCTCTCTCAGGGAGATATCTGTACACTGACTGGTATCTCTCAGTCCCTTCTCTCTCAGGGAGATATCTGTACACTGACCGGTGTCTCTCAGTCCTCCTGTCTCTCAGGGAGATATCTGTGCACTGACTGGTGTCTCTCAGTCCCCTCTCTCTCTCAGGGAGATATCTGTACACTGACTGTTGTCTCTCAGTCCTCTCTCTCTCAGGGAGATATCTGTACACTGACTGGTGTCTCTCAGTCCCCCTCTCTCTCAGGGAGATATCTGTACACTGACTGGTGTCTCTCAGTCCCCTCTCTCTCTCAGGGAGATATCTGTACACCGACTGGCATCTCTCAGTCCCCTCTCTCTCAGGAAGATATCTGTACACTGACTGGTGTCTCTCAGTCCCCCTCTCTCTCAGGGAGATATCTGTACACTGACTGGTGTCTCTCAGTCCCTTCTCTCTCAGGGAAATATCTGTACACTGACTGCAGTCCCTCAGTCCCCTCTCTCTCTCAGGGAGATATCTGTACACTAACTGGTATCTCTCAGTCCCTTCTCTCTCAGGGAGATATCTGTACACTGACTGGTGTCTCTCAGTCCCCTCTCTCTCTCAGGGAGATATCTGTACACTAACTGGTATCTCTCAGTCCCTTCTCTCTCAGGGAGATATCTGTACACTGACTGGTGTCTCTCAGTCCCCTCTCTCTCTCAGGGAGATATCTATACACTGACTGGTGTCTCTCAGTCCCCTCTCTCTCAGGGAGATATCTGTACACTGACTGGTGTCTCTCAGTCCCCCTCTCTCTCAGGGAGATTTCTGTACACTGACTGGTGTCTCTCAGTCCTCTCTCTCTCTCAGGGAGATATCAGTACACTGACTGGTGTCTCTCAGTCCCCTCTCTCTGTCAGGGAGATTTCTGTACACTGACTGCTGTCTCTGAGTCCTCTCTCTCTCAGGGAGTATCTGTACACTGACTGGTGTCTCTCAGTCCTCTCCCTGTCAGGGAGATATCTGTACACTGACTGGTGTCTCTCAGTCCCCCTCTCTCTCAGGGAGATATCTGTACACTGACTGGTTTCTCTCAGTCCCCTCGCTCTCTCAGGGAGATATCTGTACACTGACCGGTGTCTCTCAGTCCTCCTGTCTCTCAGGGAGATATCTGTACACTGACTGGTGTCTCTCAGTCCCCTCTCTCTCTCAGGGAGATATCTGTACACTGACTGTTGTCTCTCAGTCCTCTCTCTCTCAGGGAGATATCTGTCCACTGACTGGTGTCTCTCAGTCCCCTCTCTCTCAGGGAGATATCTGTACACTGACTGGTGTCTCTCAGTCCTCTCTCTCTCAGGGAGATATCTGGACACTGACTGGTGTCTCTCAGTCCCCTCTCTCTCTGAGGGAGATATCTGTACACTGATTGGTGTCTCTCAGTCCCCTCGCTCTCTCAGGGTGATATCTGTACACTGACTGGGGTCGCTCAGTCCCCTCTCTCTCTCAGGGAGATATCTGTACACTGACTGGTGTCGCTCATTCCCCTCTCTCTCTCAGGGAGTTATCTGTACACTGACTGGTATCTCTCAGTCCCTTCTCTCTCAGGGAGATATCTGTACACTGACTGGTGTCTCTCAGTCCCCCTCTCTCTCAGGGAGATATCTGTACACTGACTGGTGTATCTCAGTCCCCCCTCTCTCAGGGAGATATCTGTACACTGATTGGTGTCTCTCAGTCCCTTCTCTCTCAGGGAGATATCTGTACACTGACTGGTGTCTCTCAGTCCCCTCTCTCTCTCAGGGAGATATCTGTACACTGACTGGTGTCTCTCAGTCCCTTCTCTCTCAGGGAGATATCTGTACACTGACTGGTGTCTCTCAGTCCCCTCTCTCTCAGGGAGATATCTGTACACTGACTGGTGTCTCTCAGTCCCCTCTCTCTCTCAGGGAGATATCTGTACACTGACTGGTGTCTCTCAGTCCCCTCTCTCTCAGGGAGATATCTGTACACTGACTGGTGTCTCTCAGTCCCTTCTCTCTCAGGGAGGTATCTGTACACTGACTGGTGTCTCTCAGTCCCCTCTCTCTCAGGGAGATATCTGTACACTGACTGGTGCCTCTCAGTCCCCTCCCTGTCAGGGAGATATCTGTACACTGACTGGTGTCTCTCAGTCCCCTCCCTGTCAGGGAGATATCTGTACACTGACTGGTGTCTCTCAGTCCCCTCTCTCTCTCAGGGAGATATCTGTACACTGACTGGTGTCTCTCAGTCCTCTCTCTCAGGGAGATATCTGTACACTGACTGGTGTCTCTCAGTCCCCTCACTCTCAGGGAGATATCTGTACACTGACTGGTGTCTCTCAGTCCCTTCTCTCTCAGGGAGATATCTGTACACTGACTGGTGTCTCTCAGTCCCCCTCTCTCTCAGGGAGATATCTGTACACTGACTGGTGTCTCTCAGTCCCCCTCTCTCTCAGGGAGATATCTGTACACTGACTGGTGTCTCTCAGTCCCCCCTCTCTCTCAGGGAGATATCTGTACACTGACTGGTGTCTCTCAGTCCCCTCTCTGTCTCAGGGAGATATCTGTACACTGACTGGTGTCTCTCAGTCCCCTCTCTGTCTCAGGGAGATATCTGTACACTGACTGGTGTCTCTCAGTCCCCTCTCTGTCTCAGGGAGATATCTGTACACTGACTGGTGTCTCTCAGTCCCCTCTCTCTCTCAGGGAGATATCTGTACACTGACTGGTGTCTCTCAGTCCCCTCTCTCTCTCAGGGAGATATCTGTACACTGACTGGTGTCTCTCAGTCCTCTCTCTCTCTCAGGGAGATATCTGTACACTGACTGGTGCCTCTCAGTCCCCTCTATCTCAGGGAGATATCTGTACACTGACTGGTGCCTCTCAGTCCCCTCCCTGTCAGGGAGATATCTGTACACTGACTGGTGTCTCTCAGTCCTCTCTCTCTCTCAGGGAGATATCAGTACACTGACTGGTGTCTCTCAGTCCTCTCTCTCTCTCAGGGAGATATCTGTACACTGACTGGTGTCTCTCAGTCCTCTCTCTCTCTCAGGGAGATATCAGTACACTGACTGGTGTCTCTCAGTCCCCTCTCTTTGTCAGGGAGATTTCTGTACACTGACTGCTGTCTCTGAGTCCTCTCTCTCTCAGGGAGTATCTGTACACTGACTGGTGTCTCTCAGTCCTCTCCCTGTCAGGGAGATATCTGTACACTGACTGGTGTCTCTCAGTCCCCCTCTCTCTCAGGGAGATATCTGTACACTGACTGGTTTCTCTCAGTCCCCTCGCTCTCTCAGGGAGATATCTGTCCACTGACTGGTGTCTCTCAGTCCCCTCTCTCTCAGGGTGATATCTGTACACTGACTGGTGTCTCTCAGCCCCCCGCTCTCTCAGGGAGATATCTGTACACTGACTGGTGTCTCTCAGTCCTCTCTCTCTCAGGGAGATATCTGTACACTGACTGGTATCTCTCAGTCCCTTCTCTCTCAGGGAGATATCTGTACACTGACCGGTGTCTCTCAGTCCTTCTGTCTCTCAGGGAGATATCTGTACACTGACTGGTGTCTCTCAGTCCCCTCTCTCTCTCAGGGAGATATCTGTACACTGACTGTTGTCTCTCAGTCCTCCCTCTCTCAGGGAGATATCTGTCCACTGACTGGTGTCTCTCAGTCCCCCTCTCTCTCAGGGAGATATCTGTACACTGACTGGTGTCTCTCAGTCCTCTCTATCTCTCAGGGAGATATCTGTACACTGACTGGTGTCTCTCAGTCCCCCTCTCTCTCAGGGAGATATCTGTACACTGACTGGTTTCTCTCAGTCCCCTCGCTCTCTCAGGGAGATATCTGTCCACTGACTGGTGTCTCTCAGTCCCCTCTCTCTCAGGGTGATATCTGTACACTGACTGGTGTCTCTCAGCCCCCCGCTCTCTCAGGGAGATATCTGGACACTGACTGGTGTCTCTCAGTCCCCTCTCTCTCTGAGGGAGATATCTGTACACTGATTGGTGTCTCTCAGTCCCCTCGCTCTCTCAGGGAGATATCTGTACACTGACTGGTGTCTCTCAGTCCCCTCTCTCTCAGGGTGATATCTGTACACTGACTGGGGTCGCTCAGTCCCCTCTCTCTCTCAGGGAGATATCTGTACACTGACTGGTGTCGCTCATTCCCCTCTCTCTCTCAGGGAGTTATCTGTACACTGACTGGTATCTCTCAGTCCCTTCTCTCTCAGGGAGATATCTGTACACTGACTGGTGTCTCTCAGTCCCCCTCTCTCTCAGGGAGATATCTGTACACTGACTGGTGTCTCTCAGTCCCCTCTCTCTCTCAGGGAGATATCTGTACACTGACTGGTGTTTCTCTGTCCCCTCTCTCTCTCAGGGAGCTATCTGTACACTGACTGGTGTCTCTCAGTCCCTTCTCTCTCAGGGAGATATCTGTACACTGACTGGTGTCTCTCAGTCCCCTCTCTCTCAGGGAGATATCTGTACACTGACTGGTGTCTCTCAGTCCCTTCTCTCTCAGGGAAATATCTGTACACTGACTGCAGTCCCTCAGTCCCCTCTCTCTCTCAGGGAGATATCTGTACACTAACTGGTATCTCTCAGTCCCTTCTCTCTCAGGGAGATATCTGTACACTGACTGGTGTCTCTCAGTCCCCTCTCTCTCTCAGGGAGATATCTGTACACTAACTGGTATCTCTCAGTCCCTTCTCTCTCAGGGAGATATCTGTACACTGACTGGTGTCTCTCAGTCCCCTCTCTCTCTCAGGGAGATATCTATACACTGACTGGTGTCTCTCAGTCCCCTCTCTCTCAGGGAGATATCTGTACACTGACTGGTGTCTCTCAGTCCCCCTCTCTCTCAGGGAGATTTCTGTACACTGACTGGTGTCTCTCAGTCCTCTCTCTCTCTCAGGGAGATATCAGTACACTGACTGGTGTCTCTCAGTCCCCTCTCTCTGTCAGGGAGATTTCTGTACACTGACTGCTGTCTCTGAGTCCTCTCTCTCTCAGGGAGTATCTGTACACTGACTGGTGTCTCTCAGTCCTCTCCCTGTCAGGGAGATATCTGTACACTGACTGGTGTCTCTCAGTCCCCCTCTCTCTCAGGGAGATATCTGTACACTGACTGGTTTCTCTCAGTCCCCTCGCTCTCTCAGGGAGATATCTGTACACTGACCGGTGTCTCTCAGTCCTCCTGTCTCTCAGGGAGATATCTGTACACTGACTGGTGTCTCTCAGTCCCCTCTCTCTCTCAGGGAGATATCTGTACACTGACTGTTGTCTCTCAGTCCTCTCTCTCTCAGGGAGATATCTGTCCACTGACTGGTGTCTCTCAGTCCCCTCTCTCTCAGGGAGATATCTGTACACTGACTGGTGTCTCTCAGTCCTCTCTCTCTCAGGGAGATATCTGGACACTGACTGGTGTCTCTCAGTCCCCTCTCTCTCTGAGGGAGATATCTGTACACTGATTGGTGTCTCTCAGTCCCCTCGCTCTCTCAGGGTGATATCTGTACACTGACTGGGGTCGCTCAGTCCCCTCTCTCTCTCAGGGAGATATCTGTACACTGACTGGTGTCGCTCATTCCCCTCTCTCTCTCAGGGAGTTATCTGTACACTGACTGGTATCTCTCAGTCCCTTCTCTCTCAGGGAGATATCTGTACACTGACTGGTGTCTCTCAGTCCCCTCTCTCTCTCAGGGAGATATCTGTACACTGACTGGTGTTTCTCTGTCCCCTCTCTCTCTCAGGGAGCTATCTGTACACTGACTGGTGTCTCTCAGTCCCTTCTCTCTCAGGGAGATATCTGTACACTGACTGGTGTCTCTCAGTCCTCTCTCTCTCAGGGAGATATCTGTACACTGACTGGTGTCTCTCAGACCCCTCTCTCTCAGGGAGATATCTGTACACTGACTGGTGTCTCTCAGTCCCCTCTCTCTCAGGGAGATATCTGTACACTGACTGGTGTCTCTCAGTCCCCTCTCTCTCAGGGAGATATCTGTACACTGACTGGTGTCTCTCAGTCCCCTCTCTCTCTCAGGTAGATATCTGTACACTGACTGGTATCTCTAAGTCCCTTCTCTCTCAGGGAGATATCTGTACACTGACTGGTGTCTCTCGGTCCCCCTCTCTCTCAGGGAGATATCTGTACACTGACTTGTGTCTCTCAGTCCCGCTCACTCTCAGGGAGATATCTGTACACTGACTGGTGTCTCTCAGTCCCCCCTCTCTCTCTCAGGGAGACATCTGTACACTGACTGGTGTCTCTCAGTCCCCCTCTCTCTCAGGGAGATATCTGTACACTGACTGGTGTCTCTCAGTCCTCTCACTCTCTCAGGGAGATATCTGTACACTGACTGGTGTCTCTCAGTCCCCTCTCTCTCTCAGGGAGATATCTGTACACTGACTGGTGTCTCTCAGTCCCCCTCTGTCTCAGGGAGATATCTGTACACTGACTGGTGTCTCTCAGTCCCCCTCTCTCTCTCAGGGAGATATCTGTACACTGACTGGTGTCTCTCTGTCCCCTCTCTCTGTTAGGGAGATATCTGTACACTGACTGGTGTCTCTCAGTCCCCCTCTTTCTCTCAGAAAGATATCTGTACACTGACTGGTGTCTCTCAGTCCCCTCCCTCTCTGAGGGAGATATCTGTACACTGACTGGTGTCTCTCAGTCCCCTCTCTCTCTCAGGGAGATATCTGTACACTGACTGGTGTCTCTTAGTCCCCCTCTCTCTCTCAGGGAGATATCTGTACACTGACTGGTGTCTCTCAGTCCCCTCTCTCTCAGGGAGATATCTGTACACTGACTGGTGTCGCTCAGACCCCTCTCTCTCTCAGGGAGATATCTGTACACTGACTGGTGTCGCTCAGTCCCCTCTCTCTCTCAGGGAGATATCTGTACACTGACTGGTATCTCTCAGTCCCTTCTCTCTCAGGGAGATATCTGTACACTGACTGGTGTCTCTCAGTCCCCTCTCTCTCTCAGGTAGATATCTGTACACTGACTGGTGTCTCTCAGTCCCTTCTCTCTCAGGGAGATATCTGTACACTGACTGGTGTCTCTCAGTCCTCTCTCTCTCAGGGAGATTTCTGTACACTGACTGGTGTCTCTCAGTCCCCCTCTCTCTCAGGGAGATACCTGTACACTGACTGGTGTCTCTCAGTCCCCTCTCTCTCTCAGGGAGATATCTGTACACTGACTGGTGTCTCTCAGTCCCCTCTCTCTCTCAGGGAGATATCTGTACACTGACTGGTGTCTCTCAGTCCCCTCTCTCTCTCAGGGAGATATCAGTACACTGACTGGTGTCTCTCAGTCCTCTCTCTCTCAGGTAGATATCTGTACACTGGCTGGTATCTCTCAGTCCCTTCTCTCTCAGGGAGATATCTGTACACTGACTGGTGTCTCTCAGTCCCCCTCTCTCTCACGGAGATATCTGTACACTGACTGGTGTCTCTCAGTCCCCCCTCTCTCACAGGGAGATATCTGTACACTGACTGGTGTCTCTCAGTCCCCTCTCTCTCTCAGGTAGATATCTGTACACTGACTGGCGTCTCTCAGCCCCCCGCTCTCTCCGGGAGATATCTGTACACTGACTGGTGTCTCTCAGTTCTCTCTCTCTCAGGGAGATATCTGTACACTGACCGGTGTCTCTCAGTCCTCCTGTCTCTCAGGGAGATATCTGTACACTGACTGGTGTCTCTCAGTCCCCCTCTCTCTCTCAGGGAGATATCTGTACACTGACTGGTGTCTCTCAGTCCCCTCTCTCTCTCAGGGAGATATCTGTACACTGACTGGTGTCTCTCAGTCCCCCTCTCTCTCACGGAGATATCTGTACACTGACTGGTGTCTCTCAGTCCCCCTCTCTCTCAGGGAGATATCTGTACACTGACTGGTATCTCTCAGTCCCCCCTCTCTCACAGGGAGATATCTGTACACTGACTGGTGTCTCTCAGTCCCCTCTCTCTCTCAGGTAGATATCTGTACACTGACTGGCGTCTCTCAGCCCCCCGCTCTCTCCGGGAGATATCTGTACACTGACTGGTGTCTCTCAGTTCTCTCTCTCTCAGGGAGATATCTGTACACTGACCGGTGTCTCTCAGTCCTCCTGTCTCTCAGGGAGATATCTGTACACTGACTGGTGTCTCTCAGTCCCCCTCTCTCTCTCAGGGAGATATCTGTACACTGACTGGTGTCTCTCAGTCCCCTCTCTCTCTCAGGGAGATATCTGTACACTGACTGTTGTCTCTCAGTCCTCTCTCTCTCAGGGAGATATCTGTACACTGACTCGTGTCTCTCAGTCCCCCTCTCTCTCAGGGAGATATCTGTACACTGACTGGTGTCTCTCAGTCCTCTCTATCTCTCAGGGAGATATCTGTACACTGACTGGTGTCTCTCAGTCCCCTCTCTCTCAGGGAGATATCTGTACACTGACTGGTGTCTCTCAGTCCTCTCTCTCTCAGGGAGATATCTGTACACCGACTGGTGTCTCTCAGTCCTCTCTCTCTCTCAGGGAGATATCTGTACACTGACTGGTGTCTCTCAATCCCCAGTCTCTCTCAGGGAGATATCTGTACACTGACTGGTGTCTCTCAGTCCCCTCTCTCTCTCAGTGAGATATCTGTAGACTGACTGGTGTCTCTCAGTCCCCCTCTCTCTCTCAGGGAGATATCTGTACACTGACTGGTGCCTCTCAGTCCCCTCTCTCTCTCAGGGTGATATCTGTACACTGACTGGTGTCTCTCAGTCCTCTCTCTCTCAGGGAGATATCTGTACACTGACTGGTGCCTCTCAGTCCCCTCTCTCTCAGGGAGATATCTGTACACTGACTGGTGTCTCTCAGTCCCCCTCTCTCTCTCAGGGAGATATCTGTACACTGACTGGTGTCTCTCAGTCCCCTCTCTCTCAGGGTGATATCTGTACACTGACTGGTGTCTCTCAGTCCTCTCTATCTCAGGGAGATATCTGTACACCGACTGGCATCACTCAGTCCTCTCTCTCTGGGAGAAAACTGTACACTGACTGGTGCCTCTCAGTCCCCTCTCTCTCAGGGAGATATCTGTACACTGACTGGTGTCTCCCAGACCCTCTCTCTCTCAGGGAGATATCAGTACACTGACTGGTGTCTCTCAGTCCCCCCTCTCTCTCTCAGGGAGATATCTGTACACTGACTGGTGTCTCCCAGTCCCCTCCCTCTCTCAGGGAGATATCTGTACACTGACTGGTGTCTCTCAGTCCCCCGCTCTCTCAGGGAGATATCTGTACACTGACTGGTGTCTCTCAGTCCCCCTCTCTCTCAGGGAGATATCTGTACACTGACTGGTGTTTCTCTGTCCCCCCTCTCTCTCAGGGAGATATCTGTACACTGACTGGTGTCTCTCAGCCCTCCGCTCTCTCAGGGAGATATCTGTACACTGACTGGTATCTCTCAGTCCCTTCTCTCTCAGGGAGATATCTGTACACTGACCGGTGTCTCTCAGTCCTCCTGTCTCTCAGGGAGATATCTGTGCACTGACTGGTGTCTCTCAGTCCCCTCTCTCTCTCAGGGAGATATCTGTACACTGACTGTTGTCTCTTAGTCCTCTCTCTCTCAGGGAGATATCTGTACACTGACTGGTGTCTCTCAGTCCCCCTCTCTCTCAGGGAGATATCTGTACACTGACTGGTGTCTCTCAGTCCCCTCTCTCTCTCAGGGAGATATCTGTACACCGACTGGCATCTCTCAGTCCCCTCTCTCTCAGGAAGATATCTGTACACTGACTGGTGTCTCTCAGTCCCCCTCCTTCTCTCAGGGAGATATCTGTACACTGACTGGTGTCTCTCAGTCCCCTGTCTCTCTCAGGGAGATATCTGTAGACTGACTGGTGTCTCTCAGTCCCCCTCTCTCTCTCAGGGAGATATCTGTACACTGACTGGTGTCTCTCAGTCCGCTCTCTCTCTGAGGGAGATATCTGTACACTGACTGGTGTCTCTCAGTCCCCTCTCTCTCAGGGAGATATCTGTACACTGACTGGTGTCGCTCAGTCCCCTCTCTCTCTCTCAGGGAGATATCTGTACACTGACTGGTATCTCTCAGTCCCTTCTCTCTCAGGGAGATATCTGTACACTGACTGGTGTCTCTCAGTCCCCCTCTCTCTCAGGGAGATATCTGTACACTGACTGGTGTCTCTCAGTCCCCTCTCTCTCTCAGGGAGATATCTGTACACTGACTGGTGTTTCTCTGTCCCCTCTCTCTCTCAGGGAGCTATCTGTACACTGACTGGTATCTCTCAGTCCCTTCTCTCTCAGGGAGATATCTGTACACTGACTGGTGTCTCTCAGTCCCCCTCTCTCTCAGGGAGATATCTGTACACTGACTGGTGTCTCTCAGTCCTCTCTCTCTCAGGGAGATATCTGTACACTGACTGGTGTCTCTCAGTCCCCTCTCTCTCTCAGGGAGATATCTGTACACTGACTGGTGTCTCTCAGTCCTCTCTCTCTCAGGGAGATATCTGTACACTGACTGGTGTCTCTCAGTCCCCCCTCTCTCTCTCAGGGAGATATCTGTACACTGACTGGTGTCTCTCAGTCCCCTCTCTCTCTCTCAGGGAGATATCTGTACACTGACTGGTGTTTCTCTGTCCCCTCTCTCTCTCAGGGAGATATCTGTACACTGACTGGTGTCTCTCAGTCCCTCTCTCTCAGGGAGATATCTGTACACTGACTGGTGTCTCTCAGTCCCCTCTCTCTCAGGGAGATGTCTGTTCACTGACTGGTGTCTCTCAGTCCCCTCTCTGTCAGGGAGATATCTGTACACTGACTGGTGTCTCTCAGTCCCCTCCCTGTCTGGGAGAAAACTGTACACTGAATGGTGCCTCTCAGTCCCCTCTATCTCAGGGAGATATCTATACACTGACTGGTGTCTCTCAGTCCCGTCTCTCTCTCAGGGAGATATCTGAACACTGACTGGTGTCTCTCAGTCCCGTCTCTCTCTCAGGGAGATATCTGAACACTGACTGGTGTCTCTCAGTCCCCTCTCTCTCTCAGGGAGATATCTGTACACTGACTGGTGTCTCTCAGTCCCCCTCTCTCTCAGGGAGATATCTGTACACTGACTGGTGTCTCTCAGTCCCGCTCACTCTCAGGGAGATATCTGTACACTGACTGGTGTCTCTCAGTCCTCCCTCTCTCTCTCAGGGAGACATCTGGGGCGTCATTCTCCGACCCCCCGCCGGGTCGGAGAATGGCCGTTGGCCGCCGTGAATCCCGCCCCCGCCCCCGCCGAAGTCTCCGCTCCCGGAGATTGGGCGGGGGCGGGAATCCAGCCGCGCCGGTTGGCGGGACCCCCCGCTGGATTCTCCGGCCCGGATGGGCCGAAGTCCCGCCCAGGAATTGCCTGTCCCGCCGGCGTAAATCAAAGCTGGTATTTACCGGCGGGACCAGGCAGCGTGGGCGGGCTCCGGGGTCCTGGGGGGGGGCGCGGGGCGATCTGACCCCGGGGGGTGCCCCCACGGTGGCCTGGCCCGTGATCGGGGCCCACCGATCCGCGGGCAGGCCTGTGCCGTGGGGGCACTCTTTCCCTTCCGCCTCCGCTACGGCCTCCACCATGGCGGAGGCGGAAGAGACTCTCCCCACTGCGCATGCGCGGGAAACTTTCAGCGGCCGCTGACGCTCCCGCGCATGCGCGGGGAAACTGACAGCGGCCGCTGACGCTCCCGCGCATGCGCCGCATTTCCGCGCCAGCTGGCGGGGCAACAAACGCCATTTCCGCCAGCTGGCGGGGCGGAAATCCCTCCGGCGTCGGCCTAGCCCCTCAATGTTGGGGCTAGGCCGCCAAAGATGCGGAGACTTCCGCACCTTTTTGCCGGCGCGATGCCCGTCTGATTTGCGCCAGCTTTGGCGCCAGTCGGCGGGCATCCCGCCGTTGGGGGAGAATTTCGCCCCTGAACACTGACTGGTGTCTCTCAGTCCCCTCTCTCTCTCAGGGAGATACCTGTACACTGACTGGTGTCTCTCAGTCCCCTCTCTCTCTCAGGGAGATATCTGAACACTGACTGGTGTCTCTCAGTCCCCTCTCTCTCTCAGGTAGATATCTGTACACTGACTGGTATCTCTAAGTCCCTTCTCTCTCAGGGAGATATCTGTACACTGACTGGTGTCTCTCAGTCCCCTCTCTCTCAGGGAGATATCTGTACACTGACTGGTGTCTCTCAGTCCTCTCTCTCTCAGGGAGATATCTGCACACTGACTGGTGTCTCTCAGTCCCCTCTCTCTCAGGGAGATATCTGTACACTGACTGGTGTCTCTCAGTCCTCTCTCTCTCAGGGAGATATCTGTACACTGACTGGTGCCTCTCAGTCCCCTCTCTCTCTCAGGGAGATATCTGTAGACTGACTGGTGTCTCTCAGTCCCCCTCTCTCTCTCAGGGAGATATCTGTACACTGACTGGTGTCTCTCAGTCCCCTCTCTCTCTCAGGGTGATATCTGTACACTGACTGGTGTCTCTCAGTCCTCTCTCTCTCAGGGAGATATCTGTACACTGACTGGTGCCTCTCAGTCCCCTCTCTCTCAGGGAGATATCTGTACACTGACTGGTGTCTCTCAGTCCCCCTCTCTCTCTCAGGGAGATATCTGTACACTGACTGGTGTCTCTCAGTCCCCTCTCTCTCTCAGGGTGATATCTGTACACTGACTGGTGTCTCTCAGTCCTCTCTATCTCAGGGAGATATCTGTACACCGACTGGCATCACTCAGTCCTCTCTCTCTGGGAGAAAACTGTACACTGACTGGTGCCTCTCAGTCCCCTCTATCTCAGGGAGATATCTATATACTGACTGGTGTCTCTCAGTCCCCTCTCTCTCTCAGGGAGATATCTGTACACTGACTGGTGTCTCTCAGTCCCCTCTCTCTCTCAGGTAGATATCTGTACACTGACTGGTATCTCTCAGTCCCTTCTCTCTCAGGGAGATTTCTGTACACTGACTGGTGTCTCTCAGTCCCCTCTCTCTCAGGGAGATATCTGTACACTGACTGGTGTCTCCCAGACCCTCTCTCTCTCAGGGAGATATCAGTACACTGACTGGTGTCTCTCAGTCCCCCCTCTCTCTCTCAGGGAGATATCTGTACACTGACTGGTGTCTCCCAGTCCCCTCCCTCTCTCAGGGAGATATCTGTACACTGACTGGTGTCTCTCAGTCCCCCGCTCTCTCAGGGAGATATCTGTACACTGACTGGTGTCTCTCAGTCCCCCTCTCTCTCAGGGAGATATCTGTACACTGACTGGTGTTTCTCTGTCCCCCCTCTCTCTCAGGGAGATATCTGTACACTGACTGGTGTCTCTCAGCCCTCCGCTCTCTCAGGGAGATATCTGTACACTGACTGGTGTCTCTCAGTCCTCTCTCTCTCTCAGGGAGATATCTGTACACTGACTGGTATCTCTCAGTCCCTTCTCTCTCAGGGAGATATCTGTACACTGACCGGTGTCTCTCAGTCCTCCTGTCTCTCAGGGAGATATCTGTGCACTGACTGGTGTCTCTCAGTCCCCTCTCTCTCTCAGGGAGATATCTGTACACTGACTGTTGTCTCTCAGTCCTCTCTCTCTCAGGGAGATATCTGTACACTGACTGGTGTCTCTCAGTCCCCCTCTCTCTCAGGGAGATATCTGTACACTGACTGGTGTCTCTCAGTCCCCTCTCTCTCTCAGGGAGATATCTGTACACCGACTGGCATCTCTCAGTCCCCTCTCTCTCAGGAAGATATCTGTACACTGACTGGTGTCTCTCAGTCCCCCTCCTTCTCTCAGGGAGATATCTGTACACTGACTGGAGTCTCTCAGTCCCCCTCCTTCTCTCAGGGAGATATCTGTACACTGACTGGTGTCTCTCAGTCCCCCTCCTTCTCTCAGGGAGATATCTGTACACTGACTGGTGTCTCTCAGTCCCCTCTCTCTCAGGGAGATATCTGTACACTGACTGGTGTCTCTCAGTCCCCTGTCTCTCTCAGGGAGATATCTGTAGACTGACTGGTGTCTCTCAGTCCCCCTCTCTCTCTCAGGGAGATATCTGTACACTGACTGGTGTCTCTCAGTCCACTCTCTCTCTGAGGGAGATATCTGTACACTGATTGGTGTCTCTCAGTCCCCTCGCTCTCTCAGGGAGATATCTGTCCACTGACTGGTGTCTCTCGGTCCCCTCTCTCTCAGGGTGATATCTGTACACTGACTGGTGTCTCTCAGTCCCCTCTCTCTCAGGGAGATATCTGTACACTGACTGGTGTCTCTCAGTCCTCTCTCTCTCTCAGGGAGATATCTGTACACTGACTGGTGTCTCTCAGTCCCCCCCCTCTCTCAGGGAGATATCTGTACACTGACTGGTGTCTCTCAGTCCCCCTCTCTCTCAGGGAGATATCTGTACACTGACTGGTGTCTCTCAGTCCCCTCTCTCTCTCAGGGAGATATCTGTACACTGACTGGTGTTTCTCTGTCCCCTCTCTCTCTCAGGGAGCTATCTGTACACTGACTGGTGTCTCTCAGTCCCTTCTCTCTCAGGGAGATATCTGTACACTGACTGGTGTCTCTCAGTCCCCTCTCTCTCTCAGGGAGCTATCTGTACACTGACTGGTATCTCTCAGTCCCCTCTCTATCAGGGAGATATCTGTACACTGACTGGTGTCTCTCAGTCCCTTCTCTCTCAGGGAGATATCTGTACACTGACTGGTGTCTCTCAGTCCCCTCCCTCTCTCAGGGAGGTATCTGTACACTGACTGGTGTCTCTCAGTCCCCTCCCTCTCTCAGGGAGATATCTGTACACTGACTGGTGTCTCTCAGTCCCGTCTCTCTCTCAGGGAGATATCTGAACACTGACTGGTGTCTCTCAGTCCCCTCTCTCTCTCAGGTAGATATCTGTACACTGACTGGTATCTCTAAGTCCCTTCTCTCTCAGGGAGATATCTGTACACTGACTGGTGTCTCTCAGTCCCCCTCTCTCTCAGGGAGATATCTGTACACTGACTGGTGTCTCTCAGTCCCGCTCACTCTCAGGGAGATATCTGTACACTGACTGGTGTCTCTCAGTCCTCCCTCTCTCTCTCAGGGAGACATCTGAACACTGACTGGTGTCTCTCAGTCCCCTCTCTCTCTCAGGTAGATATCTGTACACTGACTGGTATCTCTAAGTCCCTTCTCTCTCAGGGAGATATCTGTACACTGACTGGTGTCTCTCAGTCCCCCTCTCTCTCAGGGAGATATCTGTACACTGACTGGTGTCTCTCAGTCCCGCTCACTCTCAGGGAGATATCTGTACACTGACTGGTGTCTCTCAGTCCCCCCTCTCTCTCTCAGGGAGACATCTGTACACTGACTGGTGTCTCTCAGTCCCCCTCTCTCTCAGGGAGATATCTGTACACTGACTGGTGTCTCTCAGTCCTCTCTCTCTCTCAGGGAGATATCTGTACACTGACTGGTGTCTCTCAGTCCCCTCTCTCTCTCAGGGAGATATCTGTACACTGACTGGTGTCTCTCAGTCCCCCTCTGTCTCAGGGAGATATCTGTACACTGACTGGTGTCTCTCAGTCCCCCTCTCTCTCTCAGGGAGATATCTGTACACTGACTGGTGTCTCTCTGACCCCTCTCTCTGTTAGGGAGATATCTGTACACTGACTGGTGTCTCTCAGTCCCCCTCTTTCTCTCAGGGAGATATCTGTACACTGACTGGTGTCTCTCAGTCCCCTCCCTCTCTGAGGGAGATATCTGTACACTGACTGGTGTCTCTCAGTCCCCTCTCTCTCTCAGGGAGATATCTGTACACTGACTGGTGTCTCTTAGTCCCCCTCTCTCTCTCAGGGAGATATCTGTACACTGACTGGTGTCTATCAGTCCCCTCTCTCTCAGGGAGATATCTGTACACTGACTGGTATCGCTCAGACCCCTCTCTCTCTCAGGGAGATATCTGTACACTGACTGGTGTCGCTCAGTCCCCTCTCTCTCTCAGGGAGATATCTGTACACTGACTGGTATCTCTCAGTCCCTTCTCTCTCAGGGAGATATCTGTACACTGACTGGTGTCTCTCAGTCCCCTCTCTCTCTCAGGTAGATATCTGTACACTGACTGGTGTCTCTCAGTCCCTTCTCTCTCAGGGAGATATCTGTACACTGACTGGTGTCTCTCAGTCCTCTCTCTCTCAGGGAGATTTCTGTACACTGACTGGTGTCTCTCAGTCCCCCTCTCTCTCAGGGAGATACCTGTACACTGACTGGTGTCTCTCAGTCCCCTCTCTCTCTCAGGGAGATATCTGTACACTGACTGGTGTCTCTCAGTCCCCTCTCTCTCTCAGGGAGATATCTGTACACTGACTGGTGTCTCTAAGTCCCCTCTCTCTCTCAGGGAGATATCAGTACACTGACTGGTGTCTCTCAGTCCTCTCTCTCTCAGGTAGATATCTGTACACTGGCTGGTATCTCTCAGTCCCTTCTCTCTCAGGGACATATCTGTACACTGACTGGTGTCTCTCAGTCCCCCTCTCTCTCACGGAGATATCTGTACACTGACTGGTGTCTCTCAGTCCCCCTCTCTCTCAGGGAGATATCTGTACACTGACTGGTGTCTCTCAGTCCCCCCTCTCTCACAGGGAGATATCTGTACACTGACTGGTGTCTCTCAGTCCCCTCTCTCTCAGGGAGATATCTGTACACTGACTGGTGTCTCTCAGTCCCTCTCCCTCTCAGGGAGATATCTGTACACTGACTGGTGTCTCTCAGTCCCCCCTCTCTCTCAGGGTGATATATGTACACTGACTGGTGTCTCTCAGTCCTCTCTCTCTCTCAGGGAGATATCTGTACACTGACTGGTGTCTCTCAGTCCCCTCTCTCTCAGGGAGATATCTGTACAATGACTTGTGTCTCTCAGTCCCCCTCTCTCTCAGGGAGATATCTGTACACTGACTGGTATCTCTCAGTCCCCCTCTCTCTCAGGGAGATATCTGTACACTGACTGGTGTCTCTCATGTCCCCCCTCTCTCTCAGGGAGATATCTGTACACTGACTGATGTCTCTCAGTCCCACCTCTCTCCAAGGGAGGTATCTGTACACTGACTGGTGTCTCCCAGTCCCCTCTCTCTCTCAGGGAGATATCAGTACACTGACTGGTGTCTCTCAGTCCCCCCTCTCTCTCAGGGAGATATTAGCACACTGACTGGTGTCTCCCAGTCCTCTCTATCTCACAGGGAGATATCTGTACACTGACTGCTATCTCTCAGTCCCCCTCTCTCTCGGGGAGATATCTGTACACTGACTGGTGTCTCTCAGTCCCCCCTCCCTCTCAGGGAGATATCTGTACACTGACTGGTGTCTCTCAGTCCCTTCTCTCTGTCAGGGAGGTATCTGCACACTGACTGGTGTCTCTCAGTCCCCCTCTCTCTCAGGGAGATATCTGTACACTGACTGGTGTCTCTCAGTCCCCTCTCCCTCTCAGGGAGATATCTGTACACTGACTGGTGTTTCTCTGTCCCCTCCCTCTCTCAGTGAGCTATCTGTACACTGACTGGTGTCTCTCAGTCCCTTCTCTCTCAGGGAGATATCTGTCCACTGACTGGTGTCTCTCAGTCCCCCTCTCTCTCTCAGGGAGATATCTGTACACAGACTGGTGTCTTGCAGTCCCCTCTCTCTCTCAGGGAGATATCTGTACACTGACTGGTATCTCTCAGTCCCTTCTCTCTCAGGGAGATATCTGTACACTGACTGGTGTCTCTCAGTCCTCCTCTCTCTCAGGGAGATATCTGTACACTGACTGGTGTCTCTCAGTCCGCTCTCTCTCTCAGGGAGATATCTGTACACTGACTGGTGTTTCTCTGTCCCCTCTCTCTCTTAGGGAGATATCTGTACACTGACTGGTGTCTCTCAGTCCCCCTCTCTCTCAGGGAGATATCTGTACACTGACTGGTGTCTCTCAGTCCCGCTCTCTCTCAGGGAGATATCTGTACACTGACTGGTGTCTCCCAGACCCTCTCTCTCTCAGGGAGATATCAGTACACTGACTGGTGTCTCCCAGTCCCCTCTCTCTCTCAGGGAGAGATCTGTACACTGACTGGTGTCTCTCAGTCATCTCTATCTCTCAGGGAGATATCTGTACACTGACTGTTGTCTCTCAGTCCTCTCTCTCTCAGGGAGATATCTGTACACTGACTGGTGTCTCTCAGTCCCTTCTCTCTCTCTCAGGGAGGTATCTGTACACTGACTGGTGTCTCTCAGTCCCCTCTCTCTCAGGGAGATATCTGTACACTGACTGGTGTCTCTCAGTCCCCTCTCTCTCTCAGCGAGATATCTGTACACTGACTGATGTCTCTCAGTCCCCCCTCTCTCTCTCAGGGAGATACCTGTACACTGACTGGTGTCTCTCAGTCCTCTCTATCTCACAGGGAGATATCTGTACACTGACTGGTGTCTCTCAGTCCCCTCTCTCTCAGGGAGATATCTGTACACTGACTGGTGTCTCTCAGTCCCGCTCTCTCTCAGGGAGATATCTGTACACTGACTGGTGTCTCTCAGTCCCCCCTCTCTCACAGGGAGATATCTGTACACTGACTGGTGTCTCTCAGTCCCCTCTCTCTCAGGGAGATATCTGTACACTGACTGGTGTCTCTCAGTCCCTCTCCCTCTCAGGGAGATATCTGTACACTGACTGGTGTCACTCAGTGCCCTCTCTCTCAGGGAGATATCTGTACACTGACTGGTATCTCTCAGTCCCCTCTCTCTCAGGGAGGTATCTGTACACTGACTGGCGTCTCTCAGTCCCCTCTCTCAGGGAGATATCTGTACACTGACTGGTGTCTCTCAGTCCCCTCTCTCTCTCAGGGAGATATCTTTACACTGACTGGTGTCTCTCAGTCCCCCCTCTCTCTCTCAGGGAGATATCTGTACACTGACTGGTGTCTCTCGGTCCTCTCTATCTCACAGGGAGATATCTGTACACTGACTGGTGTCTCTCAGTCCTCTCTCTCTCAGGGAAATATCTGTACACTGACTGGTATCTCTCAGTCCCCTCTCTCTCAGGGAGATATCTGTACACTGACTGGTGTCTCTCAGTCCCCCTCTCTCTCAGGGAGATATCTGTACACTGACTGGTGTCTCTCAGTCCTCTCTCTCTCGGGGAGATATCTGTACACTGACTGGTGTCTCTCAGTCTTCTCTCTCTCAGGGAGATATCTGTACACTGACTGGTGTCTCTCAGTCCCTTTTCTCTCTCAGGGAGGTATCTGTACACTGACTGGTGTCTCTCTGTCCCCTCTCTCTCTCTCAGGGAGGTATCTGTACACGGACTGGTGTCTCTCTGTCCCCTCTCTCTCTCTCAGGGAGGTATCTGTACACTGACTGGTATCTCTCAGTCTTCTCTCTCTCAGGGAGATATCTGTACACTGACTGGTGTCTCTCAGTCCCTTTTCTCTCTCAGGGAGGTATCTGTACACTGACTGGTGTCTCTCTGTCCCCTCCCGCTCTCTCAGGGAGGTATCTGTACACGGACTGGTGTATCTCAGTCCCCTCTCTCTCAGGGAGATATCTGTACACTGACTGGTGTCTCTCAGTCCCCTCTCTCTCTCAGGGAGATATCTGTACACTGACTGGTGTCTCTCAGTCGCCTCTCTCTCTCAGGGAGATATGTGTACACTGACTGGTGTCTCTCAGTCCCCTCTCTCTCTCAGGGAGATATCTGTACACTGACTGGTGTCCCTCAGTCCCCTCTCTCTCTCTGGGAGATATCTGTACACTGACTGGTGTCTCTCAGTCATCTCTCTCTCAGGGAGATATCTGTACACTGACTGGTGTCTCTCAGTCCACTCTCTCTCTCAGGGAGATATCTGTACACTGACTGGTGTCTCTCAGTGCCCTCTCTCTCTCAGGGAGGTATCTGTATACTGACTGGTGTCTCGCTGTCCCCTCTCTCTCTCAGGGAGATATCTATACACTGACTGCTGTCTCTGAGTCCTCTCTCTCTCAGGGAGATATCTGTACACTGACTGGTGTCTCTCAGTCCTCTCTCTCTCAGGGAGATATCTGTACACTGACTGGTGTCTCTCAGTCCCCCTCTCTCTCAGGGAGATATCTGTACACTGACTGGTGTCTCTCAGTCCCCTCTCTCTCTCAGGGAGATATCTGTACACTGACTGGTGTTCCTCTGTCCCCTCTCTCTCTTAGGGAGACATCTGTACACTGACTGGTGTCTCTCAGTCCCCCTCTCTCTAAGGGAGATATCTGTACACTGACTGGTGTCTCCCAGTCCCCTCTCTCTCTCAGGGAGATATCAGTACACTGACTGGTGTCTCCCAGTCCCCCCTCTCTCTCAGGGAGAAATATGTACACTGACTGGTGTCTCTCAGTCCTCTCTATCTCTCAGGGAGATATCTGTACACTGACTGGTGTCTCTCAGTCCCCCCTCTCTCAGGGAGATATCTGTACACTGACTGGTGTCTCTCAGTCCCCCCTCTCTCTCAGGGACATATCTGTACACTGACTGGTGTCTCTCAGTCCTCTCTATCTCTCAGGGAGATATCTGTACACTGACTGGTGTCTCTCAGCCCCCCCCCTCTCTCTCTCAGGGAGGTATCTGTACACTGACTGGTGTCTCTCAGTCCCCTCTCTCTCAGGGAGATATCTGTACACTGACTGGTGTCTCTCAGTCCCCTCTCTCTCTCAGGGAGATATCTGTACACTGACTGGTGTCTCTCAGTCCCCCCTCTCTCTCTCAGGGTGATGTATGTACACTGAATGGTGTCTCTCAGTCCCCCCTCTCTCAGGGAGGTATCTGTACACTGACTGGTGTCTCTCAGTCCCCCCTCTCTCTCAGGGACATATCTGTACACTGACTGGTGTCTCTCAGTCCCCCCTCTCTCTCAGGGAGATATCTGTACACTGACTGGTGTCTCTCAGTCCCCTCTCTCTCTCTCAGGGAGATATCTGTACACTGACTGGTGTCTCTCAGTCCCCTCTCTCTCTCAGGGAGATATCTGTACACTGACTGGTGTTTCTCTGTCCCCTATCTCTCTCAGGGAGATATCTGTACACTGACTGGTGTCTCTCAGTCCCCTCTCTCTCTCAGGGAGATATCTGTACACTGACTGGTGTCTCTCAGTCCTCTCTATCTCCCAGGGAGATATCTGTTCACTGACTGGTGTGTCTCAGCCCCCCCTCTCTCTCAGGGAGATATCTGTACACTGACTGGTGTCTCTCAGTCCCCTCTCTCTCAGGGAGATATCTGTTCACTGACTGGTGTGTCTCAGCCCCCCCTCTCTCTCTCAGGGAGATATCTGTACACTGACTGGTGTCTCTCAGTCCCCTCTCTCTCTCAGGGAGATATCTGTACACTGACTGGTGTTTCTCTGTCCCCTATCTCTCTTAGGGAGATATCTGTACACTGACTGGTGTCTCTCAGTCCCCTCTCTCTCTCAGGGAGATATCTGTACACTGACTGGTGTTTCTCTGTCCCCTATCTCTCTTAGGGAGATATCTGTACACTGACTGGTGTCTCTCAGTCCCCCCTCTCTCAGGGAGATATCTGTACACTGACTGGTGTCTCTCAGTCCCCCCTCTCTCTCTCAGGGAGATATCTGTACACTGACTGGTGTCTCTCAGTCCCCTCTCTCTCTCAGGGAGATATCTGTACACTGACTGGTGTCTCTCAGTCCCTCTCCCTCTCTCAGGGAGATATCTGTACACTGACTGGTGTCTCTCAGTCCCCCCTCTCTCAGGGAGATATCTGTACACTGACTGGTGTCTCTCAGTCCTCTCTCTCTCAGGGAGATATCTGTACACTGACTGGTGTCTCTCAGTCCTCCCTATCTCTCAGGGAGATATCTGTACACTGACTGGTGTCTCGCAGCCCCCCCTCTCTCTCTCAGGGAGGTATCTGTACACTGACTGGTGTCTCTCAGTCCCCTCTCTCAGGGAGATATCTGTACACTAACTGGTGTCTCTCAGTCCCCTCTCTCTCTCAGGGAGAAATCTGTACACTGACTGGTGTCTCTCAGTCCCCCCTTTCTCTCTGGGAGATATCTATACACTGACTGGTGTCCCTCAGTCCCCTCTCTCTCTCAGGGAGATATCTGTACACTGACTGGTGTCTCTCAGTCCCCCCTCTCTCAGGGAGATATCTGTACACTGTCTGGTGTCTCTCAGTCCCCCCTCTCTCTCAGGGACATATCTGTACACTGACTTGTGTCTCTCAGTCCTCTCCATCTCTCAGGGAGATATCTGTACACTGACTGGTGTCTCTCAGCCCCCCCCCCCCCTCCTCTCTCAGGGAGGTATCTGTACACTGACTTGTGTCTCTCAGTCCTCTCCATCTCTCAGGGAGATATCTGTACACTGACTGGTGTCTCTCAGCCCCCCCCCCCCCCCTCTCTCAGGGAGATATCTGTATACTGACTGGTGTCTCTCAGTCCCCCTCTCTCTCAGGGAGATATCTGTACACTGACTGGTGTCTCTCAGTCCCCCCTCTCTCTCTGTCAGGGAAATTTCTGTACACTGACTCGTGTCTCTCAGTCCCCTCTCTCTCAGGGAGATATCTGTACACTGACTGGTGTCTCTCAGTCCCCCCTCTCTCTCTCAGGGAGATATCTGTACACTGACTGGTGTCTCTCGGTCCTCTCTATTTCACAGGGAGATATCTGTACACTGACTGGTGTCTCTCAGTCCTCTCTCTCTCTTAGGGAAATATCTGTACAATGACTGGTGTCTCTCAGTCCCCTCTCTCTCAGGGAGATATCTGTACACTGACTGGTGTCTCTCAGTCCCCCTCTCTCTCAGGGAGATATCTGTACACTGACTGGTGTCTCTCAGTCCCTTCTCTCTCTCAGGGAGGTATCTGTACACTGACTGGTGTCTCTCTGTCCCCTCTCTCTCTCTCAGGGAGGTATCTGTACACGGACTGGTGTATCTCAGTCCCCTCTCTCTCTCAGGGAGATATCTGTACACTGACTGGTGTCCCTCAGTCCCCTCTCTCTCAGGGAGATATCTGTACACTGACTGGTATCTCTCAGTCCCTTCTCTCTCAGGGAGATATCTGTACACTGACTGGTGTCCCTCAGTCCCCTCTCTCTCAGGGAGATATCTGTACACTAACTGGTATCTCTCAGTCCCTTCTCTCTCAGGGAGATATCTGTACACTGACTGGTGTCCCTCAGTCCCCTCTCTCTCAGGGAGATATCTGTACACTAACTGGTATCTCTCAGTCCCTTCTCTCTCAGGGAGATATCTGTACACTGACTGGTGTCTCTCAGTCCCCCTCTCTCTCAGGGAGATTTCTGTACACTGACTGGTGTCTCTCAGTCCCCTCTCTCTGTCAGGGAGATATCTATACACTGACTGCTGTCTCTGAGTCCTCTCTCTCTCAGGGAGATATCTGTACACTGACTGGTGTCTCTCAGTCCTCTCCCTGTCAGGGAGATATCTGTACACTGACTGGTGTCTCTCAGTCCCCCTCTCTCTCAGGGAGATATCTGTACACTGACTGGTGTCTCTCAGTCCTCTCCCTGTCAGGGAGATATCTGTACACTGACTGGTGTCTCTCAGTCCCTTCTCTCTCAGGGAGATATCTGTACACTGACTGGTGTCTCTCAGTCCCCTCTCTCTCAGGGAGATATCTGTACACTGACTGGTGTCTCTCAGTCCTCTCCCTGTCAGGGAGATATCTGTACACTGACTGGTGTCTCTCAGTCCCTTCTCTCTCAGGGAGATATCTGTACACTGACTGGTGTCTCTCAGTCCCCTCTCTCTCAGGGAGATATCTGTACACTGACTGGTGTCTCTCAGTCCTCTCTCTCTCAGGGAGATATCTGTACACTGACTGGTGTTTCTCTGTCCCCTCTCTCTCTTAGGGAGATATCTGTACACTGACTGGTGTCTCTCAGTCCCCCTCTCTCTCAGGGAGATATCTGTACACTGACTGGTGTCTCCCAGTCCCCTCTCTCTCTCAGGGAGATATCTGGACACTGACTGGTGTCTCCCAGTCTCCTCTCTATCAGGGAGATATCTGTACACTGACTGGTGTCTCTCAGTCCCCTCTCTCTCTCAGGGAGATATCTATACACTGACTGGTGTTTCTCAGTCCCCTCTCTCTCAGGGAGATATCTGTACACTGACTGGTGTCGCTCAGTCCCCTCTCTCTCTCAGGGAGAGATCTGTACACTGACTGGTGTCTCTCAGTCCCCTCTCTCTCAGGGAGATATCTGTACACTGACTGGTGTCTCTCAGTCCCCTCTCTCTCAGGGAGATATCTGTACACTGACTGGTGTCTCTCAGTCCCCTCTCTCTCTCAGGGAGATATCTGTACACTGACTGGTGCCTCTCAGTCCCCCCTCTCTCTCAGGGAGATATCTGTACACTGACGGGTGTCTCTCAGTCCCCTCTCTCTCTCAGGGAGATATCTGTACACTGACTGGTATCCCTCAGTCCCCCCTCTCTCCCAGGGAGGTATCTGTACACTGACTGGTGTCTCCCAGTCCCCTCGCTCTCTCAGGGAGATATCAGTACACTGACTGGTGTCTCTCAGTCCTCTCCCTTAGGGAGATATCTGTACACTGACTGGTGTCTCTCAGTCCTCTCTCTCAGGGAGATATCTGTACACTGACTGGTGTCTCCCAGTCCTCTCTCTCTCCCAGGGAGATATCTGTACGCTGACTGGTGTCGCTCAGTCCGTTCTCTCTCTGGGAGATATCTGAACTCTGACTTGCGTCTCTCAGTCCCCCTCTCTCTCAGGGAGATATCTGTGCACTGACTGGTGTCTCTCAGTCCTCTCGATCTCTCAGGGAGATATCTGTACACTGACTGGTGTCTCTCAGTCCTCTCTCTCTCAGGGAGATATCTGTCCACTGACTGGTGTCTCCCAGTCCTCTCTCTCTCCCAGGGAGATATCTGTACACTGACTGGTGCCTCTTAGTCCTCTCTATCTCTCAGGGAGATATCTGTACACTGACTGGTGTCTCTCAGTCCCCCCTCTCTCTCAGGGAGATATCTGTACACTGACGGGTGTCTCTCAGTCCCCTCTCTCTCTCCGGGAGATATCTGTACACTGACTGGTGTCTCTCAGTCCCCCGCTCTCTCAGGGAGATATTAGTACACTGACTGGTATCCCTCAGTCCCCCCTCTCTCCCAGGGAGGTATCTGTACACTGACTGGTGTTTCTCTGTCCCCTCTCTCTCTTAGGGAGATATCTGTACACTGACTGGTGTCTCTCAGTCCCCTCTCTCTCTCAGGGAGATATCTGTACACTGACTGGTGTCTCTCAGTCCCCTCTCTCTCTCAGGGAGATATCAGTACATTGACTGGTGTCTCTCAGTCCTCTCTCTCTCTCTCTAAGTGATATCTGTGCACAGACTGGTGTCTCTCAGTCCTCTCTCTCTCAGGGAGATATCTGTACACTGACTGGTGTCGCTCAGTCCCCTCTCTCTCTCAGGGAGATATCTGTACACTGACTGGTGTCTCTCAGTCCCCCCTCTCTCTCTCAGGGAGATATCTGTACACTGACTGGTGTCTCTCAGTCCCCTCTCTCTCTGAGGGAGATATCTGTACACTGACTGGTGTCTCTCAGTCTTCTCTCTCTCAGGGAGGTATCTGTACACTGATGGTGTATCTCAGTCCCCTCTCTCTCTCAGGGAGATATCTGTACACTTACTGGTGTCTCTCAGTCCTCTCTCTCAGGGAGATATCTGTACACTGACTGGTGTCTCTCAGTCATCTCTCTCTCAGGGAGATATCAGTACACTGACTGGTGTCTCTCAGTCCTCTCTCTCTCTCGGGGAGATATCTGTACACTGACTGGTGTCTCTCAGTCCTCTCTCTCTCTCAGGGAGATATCTGTACACTGACTGGTGTCTCTTAGTGCCCTCTCTCTCTCAGGGAGGTATCTGTACACTGACTGGTGTATCTCAGTCCCCTCTCTCTCTCAGGGAGATACCTGTACACTGACTGGTGTCTCTCAGTCCCTTCTCTCTCAGGGAGATATCTGTACACTGACTGGTGTCTCTCAGTCCCCTCTCTCTCAGGGAGATATCTGTACACTGACTGGTGTCTCTCTGTCCCCTCTCTCTCTCTCTCTCAGGAAGGTACCTGTACACTGACTGGTGTCTCTCAGTCCCCTCTCTCTCTCAGGGAGATATCTGTACAATGACTGGTGTCTCTCAGTCCCCTCTCTCTCTCAGGGAGATATCTGTACACTGACTGGTGTCTCTCAGTCCCCCCTCTCTCTCTCAGGGAGATATCTGTACACTGACTGGTGTCTCTCAGTCCTCTCTATCTCACAGGGATATATCTGTACAGTGACTGGTGTCTATCAGTCCCCTCTCTCTCTCTCAGGGTGATGTATGTACACTGACTGGTGTCTCTCAGTCCCCCCTCTCTCAGGGAGATATCTGTACACTGACTGGTGTCTCTCAGTCCCCCCTCTCTCTCAGGGACATATCTGTATACTGACTGGTGTCTCTCAGTCCTCTCTATCTCTCAGGGAGATATCTGTACACTGACTGGTGTCTCTCAGCCCCCCCCTCTCTCTCTCAGGGAGGTATCTGTACACTGACTGGTGTCTCTCAGTCCCCTCTCTCTCAGGGAGATATCTGTACACTGACTGGTGTCTCTCAGTCCCCCTCTCTCTCTCAGGGAGATATCTGTACACTGACTGGTGTCTCTGAGTCCCCTCTCTCTCAGGGAGATATCTGTACTCCGACAGGCATCTCTCAGTCCTCTCTCTCTGTAAGGGAAATTTCTGTACACGACTCGTGTCTCTCAGTCCCCTCTCTCTCAGGGAGATATCTGTACACTGACTGGTGTCTCTCAGTCCCCTCTCTCTCAGGGAGATATCTGTACACTGACTGGTGTCTCTCAGTCCCCTCTCTCTCAGGGAGATATCTGTACACTGACTGGTGTCTCTCAGTCCCCTTCTCTCTCAGGGAGATATCTGTACACTGACTGGTGTCTCTCAGTCCCCTCTCTCTCTCAGGGAGATATCTGTACACTGACTGGTGTCTCTCAGTCCCTTCTCTCTCTCTCAGGGAGATATCTGTACACTGACTGGTGTCTCTCAGTCCCCTCTCTCTCTCAGGGAGATATCTGTACACTGACTGGTGTCTCTCAGTCCCCTCTCTCTCAGGGAGATATCTGTACACTGACTGGTGTCTCTCAGTCCCCTCTCTCTCAGGGAGATATCTGTGCACTGACTGGTGTCTCTCAGTCCTCTCTCTCTCTCAGGGAGATATCTGTACACTGACTGGTGCCTCTCAGTCCCCCCTCTCTCTCAGGGAGATATCTGTACACTGACGGGTGTCTCTCAGTCCCCTCTCTCTCTCAGGGAGATATCTGTACACTGACTGGTGTCTCTCAGTCCCCCGCTCTCTCAGGGAGATATCAGTACACTGACTGGTATCCCTCAGTCCCCCCTCTCTCCCAGGGAGATATCTGTACACTGACTGGTGTCTCTCAGTCCCCTCTCTCTCAGGGAGATATCTGTACACTGACTTGTGTCTCCCAGTCCCCTCGCTCTCTCAGGGAGATATCAGTACACTGACTGGTGTCTCTCAGTCCTCTCCCTGAGGGAGATATCTGTACACTGACTGGTGTCTCTCAGTCCTCTCTCTCAGGGAGATATCTGTACACTGACTGGTGTCTCCCAGTCCTCTCTCTCTCCCAGGGAGATATCTGTACGCTGACTGGTGTAGCTCAGTCCCCTCTCTCTCAGGGAGATATCTGAACACTGACTGGTGTCTCTCAGTCCCCCCTCTCTCTCAGGGAGATATCTGTACACTGACTGGTGTCTCTCAGTCCTCTCCCTGTCAGGGAGATATCTGTACACTGACTGGTGTCTCTCAGTCCCTTCTCTCTCAGGGAGATATCTGTACACTGACTGGTGTCTCTCAGTCCCCTCTCTCTCAGGGAGATATCTGTACACTGACTGGTGTCTCTCAGTCCTCTCCCTGTCAGGGAGATATCTGTACACTGACTGGTGTCTCTCAGTCCCCCTCTCTCTCAGGGAGATTTCTGTACACTGACTGGTGTCTCTCAGTCCCCTCTCTCTGTCAGGGAGATATCTATACACTGACTGCTGTCTCTGAGTCCTCTCTCTCTCAGGGAGATATCTGTACACTGACTGGTGTCTCTCAGTCCTCTCCCTGTCAGGGAGATATCTGTACACTGACTGGTGTCTCTCAGTCCCCCTCTCTCTCAGGGAGATATCTGTACACTGACTGGTGTCTCTCAGTCCTCTCCCTGTCAGGGAGATATCTGTACACTGACTGGTGTCTCTCAGTCCCTTCTCTCTCAGGGAGATATCTGTACACTGACTGGTGTCTCTCAGTCCCCTCTCTCTCAGGGAGATATCTGTACACTGACTGGTGTCTCTCAGTCCTCTCCCTGTCAGGGAGATATCTGTACACTGACTGGTGTCTCTCAGTCCCTTCTCTCTCAGGGAGATATCTGTACACTGACTGGTGTCTCTCAGTCCCCTCTCTCTCAGGGAGATATCTGTACACTGACTGGTGTCTCTCAGTCCTCTCTCTCTCAGGGAGATATCTGTACACTGACTGGTGTTTCTCTGTCCCCTCTCTCTCTTAGGGAGATATCTGTACACTGACTGGTGTCTCTCAGTCCCCCTCTCTCTCAGGGAGATATCTGTACACTGACTGGTGTCTCCCAGTCCCCTCTCTCTCTCAGGGAGATATCTGGACACTGACTGGTGTCTCCCAGTCTCCTCTCTATCAGGGAGATATCTGTACACTGACTGGTGTCTCTCAGTCCCCTCTCTCTCTCAGGGAGATATCTATACACTGACTGGTGTTTCTCAGTCCCCTCTCTCTCAGGGAGATATCTGTACACTGACTGGTGTCGCTCAGTCCCCTCTCTCTCTCAGGGAGAGATCTGTACACTGACTGGTGTCTCTCAGTCCCCTCTCTCTCAGGGAGATATCTGTACACTGACTGGTGTCTCTCAGTCCCCTCTCTCTCAGGGAGATATCTGTACACTGACTGGTGTCTCTCAGTCCCCTCTCTCTCTCAGGGAGATATCTGTACACTGACTGGTGCCTCTCAGTCCCCCCTCTCTCTCAGGGAGATATCTGTACACTGACGGGTGTCTCTCAGTCCCCTCTCTCTCTCAGGGAGATATCTGTACACTGACTGGTATCCCTCAGTCCCCCCTCTCTCCCAGGGAGGTATCTGTACACTGACTGGTGTCTCCCAGTCCCCTCGCTCTCTCAGGGAGATATCAGTACACTGACTGGTGTCTCTCAGTCCTCTCCCTTAGGGAGATATCTGTACACTGACTGGTGTCTCTCAGTCCTCTCTCTCAGGGAGATATCTGTACACTGACTGGTGTCTCCCAGTCCTCTCTCTCTCCCAGGGAGATATCTGTACGCTGACTGGTGTCGCTCAGTCCGTTCTCTCTCTGGGAGATATCTGAACTCTGACTTGCGTCTCTCAGTCCCCCTCTCTCTCAGGGAGATATCTGTGCACTGACTGGTGTCTCTCAGTCCTCTCGATCTCTCAGGGAGATATCTGTACACTGACTGGTGTCTCTCAGTCCTCTCTCTCTCAGGGAGATATCTGTCCACTGACTGGTGTCTCCCAGTCCTCTCTCTCTCCCAGGGAGATATCTGTACACTGACTGGTGCCTCTTAGTCCTCTCTATCTCTCAGGGAGATATCTGTACACTGACTGGTGTCTCTCAGTCCCCCCTCTCTCTCAGGGAGATATCTGTACACTGACGGGTGTCTCTCAGTCCCCTCTCTCTCTCCGGGAGATATCTGTACACTGACTGGTGTCTCTCAGTCCCCCGCTCTCTCAGGGAGATATTAGTACACTGACTGGTATCCCTCAGTCCCCCCTCTCTCCCAGGGAGGTATCTGTACACTGACTGGTGTTTCTCTGTCCCCTCTCTCTCTTAGGGAGATATCTGTACACTGACTGGTGTCTCTCAGTCCCCTCTCTCTCTCAGGGAGATATCTGTACACTGACTGGTGTCTCTCAGTCCCCTCTCTCTCTCAGGGAGATATCAGTACATTGACTGGTGTCTCTCAGTCCTCTCTCTCTCTCTCTAAGTGATATCTGTGCACAGACTGGTGTCTCTCAGTCCTCTCTCTCTCAGGGAGATATCTGTACACTGACTGGTGTCGCTCAGTCCCCTCTCTCTCTCAGGGAGATATCTGTACACTGACTGGTGTCTCTCAGTCCCCCCTCTCTCTCTCAGGGAGATATCTGTACACTGACTGGTGTCTCTCAGTCCCCTCTCTCTCTGAGGGAGATATCTGTACACTGACTGGTGTCTCTCAGTCTTCTCTCTCTCAGGGAGGTATCTGTACACTGATGGTGTATCTCAGTCCCCTCTCTCTCTCAGGGAGATATCTGTACACTTACTGGTGTCTCTCAGTCCTCTCTCTCAGGGAGATATCTGTACACTGACTGGTGTCTCTCAGTCATCTCTCTCTCAGGGAGATATCAGTACACTGACTGGTGTCTCTCAGTCCTCTCTCTCTCTCGGGGAGATATCTGTACACTGACTGGTGTCTCTCAGTCCTCTCTCTCTCTCAGGGAGATATCTGTACACTGACTGGTGTCTCTTAGTGCCCTCTCTCTCTCAGGGAGGTATCTGTACACTGACTGGTGTATCTCAGTCCCCTCTCTCTCTCAGGGAGATACCTGTACACTGACTGGTGTCTCTCAGTCCCTTCTCTCTCAGGGAGATATCTGTACACTGACTGGTGTCTCTCAGTCCCCTCTCTCTCAGGGAGATATCTGTACACTGACTGGTGTCTCTCTGTCCCCTCTCTCTCTCTCTCTCAGGAAGGTACCTGTACACTGACTGGTGTCTCTCAGTCCCCTCTCTCTCTCAGGGAGATATCTGTACAATGACTGGTGTCTCTCAGTCCCCTCTCTCTCTCAGGGAGATATCTGTACACTGACTGGTGTCTCTCAGTCCCCCCTCTCTCTCTCAGGGAGATATCTGTACACTGACTGGTGTCTCTCAGTCCTCTCTATCTCACAGGGATATATCTGTACAGTGACTGGTGTCTATCAGTCCCCTCTCTCTCTCTCAGGGTGATGTATGTACACTGACTGGTGTCTCTCAGTCCCCCCTCTCTCAGGGAGATATCTGTACACTGACTGGTGTCTCTCAGTCCCCCCTCTCTCTCAGGGACATATCTGTATACTGACTGGTGTCTCTCAGTCCTCTCTATCTCTCAGGGAGATATCTGTACACTGACTGGTGTCTCTCAGCCCCCCCCTCTCTCTCTCAGGGAGGTATCTGTACACTGACTGGTGTCTCTCAGTCCCCTCTCTCTCAGGGAGATATCTGTACACTGACTGGTGTCTCTCAGTCCCCCTCTCTCTCTCAGGGAGATATCTGTACACTGACTGGTGTCTCTGAGTCCCCTCTCTCTCAGGGAGATATCTGTACTCCGACAGGCATCTCTCAGTCCTCTCTCTCTGTAAGGGAAATTTCTGTACACGACTCGTGTCTCTCAGTCCCCTCTCTCTCAGGGAGATATCTGTACACTGACTGGTGTCTCTCAGTCCCCTCTCTCTCAGGGAGATATCTGTACACTGACTGGTGTCTCTCAGTCCCCTCTCTCTCAGGGAGATATCTGTACACTGACTGGTGTCTCTCAGTCCCCTTCTCTCTCAGGGAGATATCTGTACACTGACTGGTGTCTCTCAGTCCCCTCTCTCTCTCAGGGAGATATCTGTACACTGACTGGTGTCTCTCAGTCCCTTCTCTCTCTCTCAGGGAGATATCTGTACACTGACTGGTGTCTCTCAGTCCCCTCTCTCTCTCAGGGAGATATCTGTACACTGACTGGTGTCTCTCAGTCCCCTCTCTCTCAGGGAGATATCTGTACACTGACTGGTGTCTCTCAGTCCCCTCTCTCTCAGGGAGATATCTGTGCACTGACTGGTGTCTCTCAGTCCTCTCTCTCTCTCAGGGAGATATCTGTACACTGACTGGTGCCTCTCAGTCCCCCCTCTCTCTCAGGGAGATATCTGTACACTGACGGGTGTCTCTCAGTCCCCTCTCTCTCTCAGGGAGATATCTGTACACTGACTGGTGTCTCTCAGTCCCCCGCTCTCTCAGGGAGATATCAGTACACTGACTGGTATCCCTCAGTCCCCCCTCTCTCCCAGGGAGATATCTGTACACTGACTGGTGTCTCTCAGTCCCCTCTCTCTCAGGGAGATATCTGTACACTGACTTGTGTCTCCCAGTCCCCTCGCTCTCTCAGGGAGATATCAGTACACTGACTGGTGTCTCTCAGTCCTCTCCCTGAGGGAGATATCTGTACACTGACTGGTGTCTCTCAGTCCTCTCTCTCAGGGAGATATCTGTACACTGACTGGTGTCTCCCAGTCCTCTCTCTCTCCCAGGGAGATATCTGTACGCTGACTGGTGTAGCTCAGTCCCCTCTCTCTCAGGGAGATATCTGAACACTGACTGGTGTCTCTCAGTCCCCCTCTCTCTCAGGGAGATATCTGTACACTGACTGGTGTCTCTCAGTCCTCTCGATCTCTCAGGGAGATATCTGTACACTGACTGGTGTCTCTCAGTCCTCTCCCTCTCAGGGAGATATCTGTCCACTGACTGGTGTCTCCCAGTCCTCTCTCTCTCCCAGGGAGATATCTGTACACTGACTGGTGCCTCTTAGTCCTCTCTATCTCTCAGGCAGATATCTGTACACTGACTGGTGTCTCTCAGTCCCCCCTCTCTCTCAGGGAGATATCTGTACACTGACGGGTGTCTCTCAGTCCCCTCTCTCTCTCCGGGAGATATCTGTACACTGACTGGTGTCTCTCAGTCCCCCGCTCTCTCAGGGAGATATCTGTACACTGACTGGTATCCCTCAGACCCCCTCTCTCCCAGGGAGGTATCTGTACACTGACTTGTGTCCCCCAGTCCCCTCTCTCTCTCAGGGAGATATCAGTACATTGACTGGTGTCTCCCAGTCCTCTCTCTCTCCCAGGGAGATATCTGTACACTGACAGGTGTCTCTCAGTCCTCTCGATCTCTCAGGGAGATATCTATTACACTGACTGTTGTCTCTCAGTCCTCTCTCTCTCTCTAAGAGATATCTGTGCACAGACTGGTGTCTCTCACTCCTCTCTCTCTCAGGGAGATATCTGTACACTGACTGGTGTCGCTCAGTCCCCTCTCTCTCTCAGGGAGATATCTGTACACTGACTGGTGTCTCTCAGTCCCCCCTCTCTCTCTCAGGGAGATATCTGTACACTGACTGGTGTCTCTCAGTCCCCCCTCTCTCTCTCAGGGAGATATCTGTACACTGACTGTTGTCTCTCAGTCCTCTCTCTCTCAGGGAGGTATCTGTACACTGACTGGTGTCTCTCAGTCCCCCCTATCTCTCAGGGAGATATCTGTACACTGACTGGTGTCTCTCAGTCCCCTCTCTCTCTCAGGGAGATATCTGTACACTGACTGGTGTCTCTCAGTCCACTCTCTCTCAGGGAGATATCTGTACACTGACTGGTGTCTCTCAGTCCCCTCTCTCTCAGGAAGATATCTGTACACTGACTGGTGTCTCTCAGTGCCCTCTCTCTCAGGGAGATATCTGTACACTGACTGGCGTCTCTCAGTCCCCTCTCTCTTAGGGAGATATCTGTACACTGACTGGTGTCTCTCAGTCCCCTCTCTCAGGGAGATATCTGTACACTGACTGGTGTCTCTCAGTCCTCTCTCTCTCAGGGAGATATCTGTACACTGACTGGTGTCTCTCAGTCCCCTCTCTCTCTCAGGGAGATATCTGTACACTGACTGGTGTCTCTCAGTCCTCTCTCTCTCAGGGAGATATTTGTACACTGACTGGTGTCTCTCAGTCCCCCCTCTCTCTCAGGGAGATATCTGTACACTGACCGGTGTCTCTCAGTCCCCCTCTCTCTCAGGGAGATATCTGTACACTGACTGGTGTCTCTCAGTCCCCTCTCTCTCAGGGAGATATCTGTACACTGACTGGTGTCTCTCAGTCCTCTCCCTGTCAGGGAGATATCTGTACACTGACTGGTGTCTCTCAGTCCCCTCTCTCTTAGGGAGATATCTGTACACTGACTGGTGTCTCTCAGTCCCCTCTCTCAGGGAGATATCTGTACACTGACTGGTGTCTCTCAGTCCTCTCTCTCTCAGGGAGATATCTGTACACTGACTGGTGTCTCTCAGTCCCCCCTCTCTCTCAGGGAGATATCTGTACACTGACTGGTGTCTCTCAGTCCTCTCCCTGTCAGGGAGATATCTGTACACTGACTGGTGTCTCTCAGTCCCTTCTCTCTCAGGGAGATATCTGTACACTGACTGGTGTCTCTCAGTCCCCTCTCTCTCAGGGAGATATCTGTACACTGACTGGTGTCTCTCAGTCCTCTCCCTGTCAGGGAGATATCTGTACACTGACTGGTGTCTCTCAGTCCCTTCTCTCTCAGGGAGATATCTGTACACTGACTGGTGTCTCTCAGTCCCCTCTCTCTCAGGGAGATATCTGTACACTGACTGGTGTCTCTCAGTCCTCTCTCTCTCAGGGAGATATCTGTACACTGACTGGTGTTTCTCTGTCCCCTCTCTCTCTTAGGGAGATATCTGTACACTGACTGGTGTCTCTCAGTCCCCCTCTCTCTCAGGGAGATATCTGTACACTGACTGGTGTCTCCCAGTCCCCTCTCTCTCTCAGGGAGATATCTGGACACTGACTGGTGTCTCCCAGTCTCCTCTCTATCAGGGAGATATCTGTACACTGACTGGTGTCTCTCAGTCCCCTCTCTCTCTCAGGGAGATATCTATACACTGACTGGTGTTTCTCAGTCCCCTCTCTCTCAGGGAGATATCTGTACACTGACTGGTGTCGCTCAGTCCCCTCTCTCTCTCAGGGAGAGATCTGTACACTGACTGGTGTCTCTCAGTCCCCTCTCTCTCAGGGAGATATCTGTACACTGACTGGTGTCTCTCAGTCCCCTCTCTCTCAGGGAGATATCTGTACACTGACTGGTGTCTCTCAGTCCCCTCTCTCTCTCAGGGAGATATCTGTACACTGACTGGTGCCTCTCAGTCCCCCCTCTCTCTCAGGGAGATATCTGTACACTGACGGGTGTCTCTCAGTCCCCTCTCTCTCTCAGGGAGATATCTGTACACTGACTGGTATCCCTCAGTCCCCCCTCTCTCCCAGGGAGGTATCTGTACACTGACTGGTGTCTCCCAGTCCCCTCGCTCTCTCAGGGAGATATCAGTACACTGACTGGTGTCTCTCAGTCCTCTCCCTTAGGGAGATATCTGTACACTGACTGGTGTCTCTCAGTCCTCTCTCTCAGGGAGATATCTGTACACTGACTGGTGTCTCCCAGTCCTCTCTCTCTCCCAGGGAGATATCTGTACGCTGACTGGTGTCGCTCAGTCCGTTCTCTCTCAGGGAGATATCTGAACTCTGACTTGCGTCTCTCAGTCCCCCTCTCTCTCAGGGAGATATCTGTGCACTGACTGGTGTCTCTCAGTCCTCTCGATCTCTCAGGGAGATATCTGTACACTGACTGGTGTCTCTCAGTCCTCTCTCTCTCAGGGAGATATCTGTCCACTGACTGGTGTCTCCCAGTCCTCTCTCTCTCCCAGGGAGATATCTGTACACTGACTGGTGCCTCTTAGTCCTCTCTATCTCTCAGGGAGATATCTGTACACTGACTGGTGTCTCTCAGTCCCCCCTCTCTCTCAGGGAGATATCTGTACACTGACGGGTGTCTCTCAGTCCCCTCTCTCTCTCCGGGAGATATCTGTACACTGACTGGTGTCTCTCAGTCCCCCGCTCTCTCAGGGAGATATTAGTACACTGACTGGTATCCCTCAGTCCCCCCTCTCTCCCAGGGAGGTATCTGTACACTGACTGGTGTTTCTCTGTCCCCTCTCTCTCTTAGGGAGATATCTGTACACTGACTGGTGTCTCTCAGTCCCCTCTCTCTCTCAGGGAGATATCAGTACATTGACTGGTGTCTCTCAGTCCTCTCTCTCTCTCTCTAAGTGATATCTGTGCACAGACTGGTGTCTCTCAGTCCTCTCTCTCTCAGGGAGATATCTGTACACTGACTGGTGTCGCTCAGTCCCCTCTCTCTCTCAGGGAGATATCTGTACACTGACTGGTGTCTCTCAGTCCCCCCTCTCTCTCTCAGGGAGATATCTGTACACTGACTGGTGTCTCTCAGTCCCCTCTCTCTCTGAGGGAGATATCTGTACACTGACTGGTGTCTCTCAGTCTTCTCTCTCTCAGGGAGGTATCTGTACACTGATGGTGTATCTCAGTCCCCTCTCTCTCTCAGGGAGATATCTGTACACTTACTGGTGTCTCTCAGTCCCCTATCTCTCAGGGAGATATCTGTACAATGACTGGTGTCTCTCAGTCATCTCTCTCTCAGGGAGATATCAGTACACTGACTGGTGTCTCTCTCTCCTCTCTCTCTCTCGGGGAGATATCTGTACACTGACTGGTGTCTCTCAGTCCTCTCTCTCTCTCAGGGAGATATCTGTACACTGACTGGTGTCTCTTAGTGCCCTCTCTCTCTCAGGGAGGTATCTGTACACTGACTGGTGTATCTCAGTCCCCTCTCTCTCTCAGGGAGATACCTGTACACTGACTGGTGTCTCTCAGTCCCTTCTCTCTCAGGGAGATATCTGTACACTGACTGGTGTCTCTCAGTCCCCTCTCTCTCAGGGAGATATCTGTACACTGACTGGTGTCTCTCTGTCCCCTCTCTCTCTCTCTCTCAGGAAGGTACCTGTACACTGACTGGTGTCTCTCAGTCCCCTCTCTCTCTCAGGGAGATATCTGTACAATGACTGTTGTCTCTCAGTCCCCTCTCTCTCTCAGGGAGATATCTGTACACTGACTGGTGTCTCTCAGTCCCCCCTCTCTCTCTCAGGGAGATATCTGTACACTGACTGGTGTCTCTCAGTCCTCTCTATCTCACAGGGATATATCTGTACAGTGACTGGTGTCTATCAGTCCCCTCTCTCTCTCTCAGGGTGATGTATGTACACTGACTGGTGTCTCTCAGTCCCCCCTCTCTCAGGGAGATATCTGTACACTGACTGGTGTCTCTCAGTCCCCCCTCTCTCTCAGGGACATATCTGTATACTGACTGGTGTCTCTCAGTCCTCTCTATCTCTCAGGGAGATATCTGTACACTGACTGGTGTCTCTCAGCCCCCCCCTCTCTCTCTCAGGGAGGTATCTGTACACTGACTGGTGTCTCTCAGTCCCCTCTCTCTCAGGGAGATATCTGTACACTGACTGGTGTCTCTCAGTCCCCCTCTCTCTCTCAGGGAGATATCTCTACACTGACTGGTGTCTCTCAGTCCCCTCTCTCTCAGGGAGATATCTGTACTCCGACAGGCATCTCTCAGTCCTCTCTCTCTGTAAGGGAAATTTCTGTACACGACTCGTGTCTCTCAGTCCCCTCTCTCTCAGGGAGATATCTGTACACTGACTGGTGTCTCTCAGTCCCCTCTCTCTCAGGGAGATATCTGTACACTGACTGGTGTCTCTCAGTCCCCTCTCTCTCAGGGAGATATCTGTACACTGACTGGTGTCTCTCAGTCCCCTTCTCTCTCAGGGAGATATCTGTACACTGACTGGTGTCTCTCAGTCCCCTCTCTCTCTCAGGGAGATATCTGTACACTGACTGGTGTCTCTCAGTCCCTTCTCTCTCTCTCAGGGAGATATCTGTACACTGACTGGTGTCTCTCAGTCCCCTCTCTCTCTCAGGGAGATATCTGTACACTGACTGGTGTCTCTCAGTCCCCTCTCTCTCAGGGAGATATCTGTACACTGACTGGTGTCTCTCAGTCCCCTCTCTCTCAGGGAGATATCTGTGCACTGACTGGTGTCTCTCAGTCCTCTCTCTCTCTCAGGGAGATATCTGTACACTGACTGGTGCCTCTCAGTCCCCCCTCTCTCTCAGGGAGATATCTGTACACTGACGGGTGTCTCTCAGTCCCCTCTCTCTCTCAGGGAGATATCTGTACACTGACTGGTGTCTCTCAGTGCCCCGCTCTCTCAGGGAGATATCAGTACACTGACTGGTATCCCTCAGTCCCCCCTCTCTCCCAGGGAGATATCTGTACACTGACTGGTGTCTCTCAGTCCCCTCTCTCTCAGGGAGATATCTGTACACTGACTTGTGTCTCCCAGTCCCCTCGCTCTCTCAGGGAGATATCAGTACACTGACTGGTGTCTCTCAGTCCTCTCCCTTAGGGAGATATCTGTACACTGACTGGTGTCTCTCAGTCCTCTCTCTCAGGGAGATATCTGTACACTGACTGGTGTCTCCCAGTCCTCTCTCTCTCCCAGGGAGATATCTGTACGCTGACTGGTGTAGCTCAGTCCCCTCTCTCTCAGGGAGATATCTGAACACTGACTGGTGTCTCTCAGTCCCCCTCTCTCTCAGGGAGATATCTGTACACTGACTGGTGTCTCTCAGTCCTCTCGATCTCTCAGGGAGATATCTGTACACTGACTGGTGTCTCTCAGTCCTCTCCCTCTCAGGGAGATATCTGTCCACTGACTGGTGTCTCCCAGTCCTCTCTCTCTCCCAGGGAGATATCTGTACACTGACTGGTGCCTCTTAGTCCTCTCTATCTCTCAGGCAGATATCTGTACACTGACTGGTGTCTCTCAGTCCCCCCTCTCTCTCAGGGAGATATCTGTACACTGACGGGTGTCTCTCAGTCCCCTCTCTCTCTCCGGGAGATATCTGTACACTGACTGGTGTCTCTCAGTCCCCCGCTCTCTCAGGGAGATATCTGTACACTGACTGGTATCCCTCAGACCCCCTCTCTCCCAGGGAGGTATCTGTACACTGACTTGTGTCCCCCAGTCCCCTCTCTCTCTCAGGGAGATATCAGTACATTGACTGGTGTCTCCCAGTCCTCTCTCTCTCCCAGGGAGATATCTGTACACTGACTGGTGTCTCTCAGTCCTCTCGATCTCTCAGGGAGATATCTATTACACTGACTGTTGTCTCTCAGTCCTCTCTCTCTCTCTAAGAGATATCTGTGCACAGACTGGTGTCTCTCAGTCCTCTCTCTCTCAGGGAGATATCTGTACACTGACTGGTGTCGCTCAGTCCCCTCTCTCTCTCAGGGAGATATCTGTACACTGACTGGTGTCTCTCAGTCCCCCCTCTCTCTCTCAGGGAGATATCTGTACACTGACTGGTGTCTCTCAGTCCCCCCTCTCTCTCTCAGGGAGATATCTGTACACTGACTGTTGTCTCTCAGTCCTCTCTCTCTCAGGGAGGTATCTGTACACTGACTGGTGTCTCTCAGTCCCCCCTATCTCTCAGGGAGATATCTGTACACTGACTGGTGTCTCTCAGTCCCCTCTCTCTCTCAGGGAGATATCTGTACACTGACTGGTGTCTCTCAGTCCACTCTCTCTCAGGGAGATATCTGTACACTGACTGGTGTCTCTCAGTCCCCTCTCTCTCAGGAAGATATCTGTACACTGACTGGTGTCTCTCAGTCCCCTCTCTCTCAGGGAGATATCTGTACACTGACTGGCGTCTCTCAGTCCCCTCTCTCTTACGGAGATATCTGTACACTGACTGGTGTCTCTCAGTCCCCTCTCTCAGGGAGATATCTGTACACTGACTGGTGTCTCTCAGTCCTCTCTCTCTCAGGGAGATATCTGTACACTGACTGGTGTCTCTCAGTCCCCCCTCTCTCTCAGGGAGATATTTGTACACTGACTGGTGTCTCTCAGTCCCCCCTCTCTCTCAGGGAGATATCTGTACACTGACCGGTGTCTCTCAGTCCCCCTCTCTCTCAGGGAGATATCTGTACACTGACTGTTGAATCTCAGTCCCCCTCTCTCTCAGGGAGATATCTGTACACTGACTGGTGTCTCTCAGTCCCCCCTCTCTCTTAGGGAGATATCTGTACACTGACTGGTGTCTCTCAGTCCCCTCTCTCTCAGGGAGATATCTGTACACTGACTGGTGTCTCTCAGTCCCCTCTCTCTCAGGGAGATATCTGTGCACTGACTGGTGTCTCTCAGTCCTCTCTCTCTCTCAGGGAGATATCTGTACACTGACTGGTGCCTCTCAGTCCCCCCTCTCTCTCAGGGAGATATCTGTACACTGACGGGTGTCTCTCAGTCCCCTCTCTCTCTCAGGGAGATATCTGTACACTGACTGGTGTCTCTCAGTCCCCCCTCTCTCTCAGGGAGATATCTGTACACTGACTGGTGTCTCTCAGTCCCCTCTCTCTCAGGGAGATATCAGTACACTGACTGGTATCCCTCAGTCCCCCCTCTCTCCCAGGGAGATATCTGTACACTGACTGGTGTCTCTCAGTCCCCTCTCTCTCAGGGAGATATCTGTACACTGACTTGTTTCTCCCAGTCCCCTCGCTCTCTCAGGGAGATATCAGTACACTGACTGGTGTCTCTCAGTCCTCTCCCTTAGGGAGATATCTGTACACTGACTGGTGTCTCTCAGTCCTCTCTCTCAGGGAGATATCTGTACACTGACTGGTGTCTCCCAGTCCTCTCTCTCTCCCAGGGAGATATCTGTACGCTGACTGGTGTAGCTCAGTCCCCTCTATCTCAGGGAGATATCTGAACACTGACTGGTGTCTCTCAGTCCCCCTCTCTCTCAGGGAGATATCTGTACACTGACTGGTGTCTCTCAGTCCTCTCGATCTCTCAGGGAGATATCTGTACACTGACTGGTGTCTCTCAGTCCTCTCCCTCTCAGGGAGATATCTGTCCACTGACTGGTGTCTCCCAGTCCTCTCTCTCTCCCAGGGAGATATCTGTACACTGACTGGTGCCTCTTAGTCCTCTCTATCTCTCAGGGAGATATCTGTACACTGACTGGTGTCTCTCAGTCCCCCCTCTCTCTCAGGGAGATATCTGTACACTGACGGGTGTCTCTCAGTCCCCTCTCTCTCTCGGGGAGATATCTGTACACTGACTGGTGTCTCTCAGTCCCCCGCTCTCTCAGGGAGATATCTGTACACTGACTGGTATCCCTCAGACCCCCTCTCTCCCAGGGAGGTATCTGTACACTGACTTGTGTCCCCCAGTCCCCTCTCTCTCTCAGGGAGATATCAGTACATTGACTGGTGTCTCCCAGTCCTCTCTCTCTCCCAGGGAGATATCTGTACACTGACTGGTGTCTCTCAGTCCTCTCGATCTCTCAGGGAGATATCTATTACACTGACTGTTGTCTCTCAGTCCTCTCTCTCTCTCTAAGAGATATCTGTGCACAGACTGGTGTCTCTCAGTCCTCTCTCTCTCAGGGAGATATCTGTACACTGACTGGTGTCGCTCAGTCCCCTCTCTCTCTCAGGGAGATATCTGTACACTGACTGGTGTCTCTCAGTCCCCCCTGTCTCTCTCAGGGAGATATCTGTACACTGACTGGTGTCTCTCAGTCCCCCCTCTCTCTCTCAGGGAGATATCTGTACACTGACTGTTGTCTCTCAGTCCTCTCTCTCTCAGGGAGGTATCTGTACACTGACTGGTGTCTCTCAGTCCCCCCTATCTCTCAGGGAGATATCTGTACACTGACTGGTGTCTCTCAGTCCCCTCTCTCTCTCAGGGAGATATCTGTACACTGACTGGTGTCTCTCAGTCCACTCTCTCTCAGGGAGATATCTGTACACTGACTGGTGTCTCTCAGTCCCCTCTGTCTCAGGAAGATATCTGTACACTGACTGGTGTCTCTCAGTCCCCTCTCTCTCAGGGAGATATCTGTACACTGACTGGCGTCTCTCAGTCCCCTCTCTCTCAGGGAGATATCTGTACACTGACTGGTGTCTCTCAGTCCCCTCTCTCAGGGAGATATCTGTACACTGACTGGTGTCTCTCAGTCCTCTCTCTCTCAGGGAGATATCTGTACACTGACTGGTGTCTCTCAGTCCCCCCTCTCTCTCAGGGAGATATTTGTACACTGACTGGTGTCTCTCAGTCCCCCCTCTCTCTCAGGGAGATATCTGTACACTGACTGGTGTCTCTCAGTCCCCCTCTCTCTCAGGGAGATATCTGTACACTGACTGGTGTCTCTCAGTCCCCCTCTCTCTCAGGGAGATATCTGTACACTGACTGGTGTCTCTCAGTCCCCCCTCTCTCTTAGGGAGATATCTGTACACTGACTGGTGTCTCTCAGTCCCCTCTCTCTCAGGTAGATATCTGTACACTGACTGGTGTCTCTCAGCCCCTCGCTCTCAGGGCGATATCTGTACACTGGCTGGTGTCTCTCAGTCCCCTCTCTCTCAGGGAGATATCTGTACACTGACTGGTGTCTCTCAGTCCCCTCTCTCTCAGGGAGATATCTGTACACTGACTGGTGTCTCTCAGTCCCCTCTCTCTCAGGGAGATATCTGTACACTGACTGGTGTCTCTCAGTCCCCCTCTCTCTCAGGGAGATATCTGTACACTGACTGGTGTCTCTCAGTCCCCTCTCTCTCAGGGAGATATCTGTACACTGACTGGTGTCTCTCAGTCCCCCCTCTCTCTCTCAGGGAGATATCTGTACACTGACTGGTGTCTCTCGGTCCTCTCTATCTCACAGGGAGATATCTGTACACTGACTGGTGTCTCTCAGTCCTCTATCTCTCTCAGGGAGATATCTGAACACTGACTGGTGTCTCTCAGTCCCCTCTCTCTCAGGGAGATATCTGTACACTGACTGGTGTCTCTCAGTCTTCTCTCTCTCAGGGAGGTATCTGTACACTGACTGGTGTCTCTCAGTCCCCTCTCTCTCCCAGGGAGGTATCTATACACTGACTGGTGAATCTCAGTCCCCTCTCTCTCTCAGGGAGATATCTGTACACTGACTGGTGTCTCTCAGTCCCCTATCTCTCAGGGAGATATCTGTACACTGACTGGTGTCTCTCAGTCATCTCTCTCTCAGGGAGATATCTGTACACTGACTGGTGTCTCTCAGTTCCCCCTCTCTCTCTCAGGGAGATATCTGTACACTGACTGGTGTCTCTCAGTCCTCTCTCTCTCAGGGAGGTATCTGTACACTGACTGGTGTATCTCAGTCCCCTCTCTCTCTCAGGGAGATACCTGTACACTGACTGGTGTCTCTCAGTCCCTTCTCTCTCAGGGAGATATCTGTACACTGACTGGTGTCTCTCAGTCCCCTCTCTCTCAGGGAGATATCTGTACACTGACTGGTGTCTCTCAGTCATCTCTCTCTCAGGGAGATATCTGTACACTGACTGGTGTCTCTCAGTTCCCCCTCTCTCTCTCAGGGAGATATCTGTACACTGACTGGTGTCTCTCAGTCCTCTCTCTCTCAGGGAGGTATCTGTACACTGACTGGTGTATCTCAGTCCCCTCGCTCTCTCAGGGAGATACCTGTACACTGACTGGTGTCTCTCAGTCCCTTCTCTCTCAGGGAGATATCTGTACACTGACTGGTGTCTCTCAGTCCCCTCTCTCTCAGGGAGATATCTGTACACTGACTGGTGTCTCTCTGTCCCCTCTCTCTCTCTCTCTCAGGAAGGTACCTGTACACTGACTGGTGTCTCTCAGTCCCCTCTCTCTCTCAGGGAGATATCTGTACACTGACTGGTGTCTCTCAGTCCCCTCTCTCTCTCAGGGAGATATCTGTACACTGACTGGTGTCTCTCAGTCCCCCCTCTCTCTCTCAGGGAGATATCTGTACACTGACTGGTGTCTCTCAGTCCTCTCTATCTCACAGGGATATATCTGTACAGTGACTGGTGTCTATCAGTCCCCTCTCTCTCTCTCAGGGTGATGTATATACACTGACTGGTGTCTCTCAGTCCCCCCTCTCTCAGGGAGATATCTGTACACTGACTGGTGTCTCTCAGTCCCCCCTCTCTCTCAGGGACATATCTGTATACTGACTGGTGTCTCTCAGTCCTCTCTATCTCTCAGGGCGATATCTGTACACTGACTGGTGTCTCTCAGCCCCCCCCTCTCTCTCTCAGGGAGGTATCTGTACACTGAGTGGTGTCTCTCAGTCCCCTCTCGCTCAGGGAGATATCTGTACACTGACTGGTGTCTCTCAGTCCCCTCTCTCTCAGGGAGATATCTGTACTCCGACAGGCATCTCTCAGTCCTCTCTCTCTGTGAGGGAAATTTCTGTACACGACTCGTGTCTCTCAGTCCCCTCTCTCTCAGGGAGATATCTGTACACTGACTGGTGTCTCTCAGTCCCCTCTCTCTCAGGGAGATATCTGTACACTGACTTGTGTCTCCCAGTCCCCTCGCTCTCTGAGGGAGATATCAGTACACTGACTGGTGTCTCTCAGTCCTCTCCCTTAGGGAGATATCTGTACACTGACTGGTGTCTCTCAGTCCTCTCTATCAGGGAGATATCTGTACACTGACTGGTGTCTCCCAGTCCTCTCTCTCTCCCAGGGAGATATCTGTACGCTGACTGGTGTAGCTCAGTCCCCTCTCTCTCAGGGAGATATCTGAACACTGACTGGTGTCTCTCAGTCCCCCTCTCTCTCAGGGAGATATCTGTACACTGACTGGTGTCTCTCAGTCCTCTCGATCTCTCAGGGAGATATCTGTACACTGACTGGTGTCTCTCAGTCCTCTCCCTCTCAGGGAGATATCTGTCCACTGACTGGTGTCTCCCAGTCCTCTCTCTCTCCCAGGGAGATATCTGTACACTGACTGGTGCCTCTTAGTCCTCTCTATCTCTCAGGGAGATATCTGTACACAGACTGGTGTCTCTCAGTCCCCCCTCTCTCTCAGGGAGATATCTGTACACTGACGGGTGTCTCTCAGTCCCCTCTCTCTCTCCGGGAGATATCTGTACACTGACTGGTGTCTCTCAGTCCCCCGCTCTCTCAGGGAGATATCTGTACACTGACTGGTATCCCTCAGTCCCCCCTCTCTCCCAGGGAGGTATCTGTACACTGACTTGTGTCCCCCAGTCCCCTCTCTCTCTCAGGGAGATATCAGTACATTGACTGGTGTCTCCCAGTCCTCTCTCTCTCCCAGGGAGATATCTGTACACTGACTGGTGTCTCTCAGTCCTCTCGATCTCTCAGGGAGATATCTATTACACTGACTGTTGTCTCTCAGTCCTCTCTCTCTCTCTAAGAGATATCTGTGCACAGACTGGTGTCTCTCAGTCCTCTCTCTCTCAGGGAGATATCTGTACACTGACTGGTGTCGCTCAGTCCCCTCTCTCTCTCAGGGGGATATCTGTACACTGACTGGTGTCTCTCAGTCCCCCCTCTCTCTCTCAGGGAGATATCTGTACACTGACTGGTGTCTCTCAGTCCCCCCTCTCTCTCTCAGGGAGATATCTGTACACTGACTGTTGTCTCTCAGTCCTCTCTCTCTCAGGGAGGTATCTGTACACTGACTGGTGTCTCTCAGTCCCCCCTATCTCTCAGGGAGATATCTGTACACTGACTGGTGTCTCTCAGTCCCCTCTCTCTCTCAGGGAGATATCTGTGCACTGACTGGTGTCTCTCAGTCCACTCTCTCTCAGGGAGATATCTGTACACTGACTGGTGTCTCTCAGTCCCCTCTCTCTCAGGAAGATATCTGTACACTGACTGGTGTCTCTCAGTCCCCTCTCTCTCAGGGAGATATCTGTACACTGACTGGCGTCTCTCAGTCCCCTCTCTCTCAGGGAGATATCTGTACACTGACTGGTGTCTCTCAGTCCCCTCTCTCAGGGAGATATCTGTACACTGACTGGTGTCTCTCAGTCCTCTCTCTCTCAGGGAGATATCTGTACACTGACTGGTGTCTCTCAGTCCCCCATCTCTCTCAGGGAGATATCTGTACACTGACTGGTGTCTCTCAGTCCCCCTCTCTCTCAGGGAGATATCTGTACACTGACTGGTGTCTCTCAGTCCCCCCTCTCTCTCAGGGAGATATCTGTACACTGACGGGTGTCTCTCAGTCCCCTCTCTCTCTCCGGGAGATATCTGTACACTGACTGGTGTCTCTCAGTCCCCCGCTCTCTCAGGGAGATATCTGTACACTGACTGGTATCCCTCAGTCCCCCCTCTCTCCCAGGGAGGTATCTGCACACTGACTTGTGTCCCCCAGTCCCCTCTCTCTCTCAGGGAGATATCAGTACATTGACTGGTGTCTCCCAGTCCTCTCTCTCTCCCAGGGAGATATCTGTACACTGACTGGTGTCTCTCAGTCCTCTCGATCTCTCAGGGAGATATCTATTACACTGACTGTTGTCTCTCAGTCCTCTCTCTCTCTCTAAGAGATATCTGTGCACAGACTGGTGTCTCTCAGTCCTCTCTCTCTCAGGGAGATATCTGTACACTGACTGGTGTCGCTCAGTCCCCTCTCTCTCTCAGGGAGATATCTGTACACTGACTGGTGTCTCTCAGTCCCCCCTCTCTCTCTCAGGGAGATATCTGTACACTGACTGGTGTCTCTCAGTCCCCCCTCTCTCTCTCAGGGAGATATCTGTACACTGACTGTTGTCTCTCAGTCCTCTCTCTCTCAGGGAGGTATCTGTACACTGACTGGTGTCTCTCAGTCCCCCCTATCTCTCAGGGAGATATCTGTACACTGACTGGTGTCTCTCAGTCCCCTCTCTCTCTCAGGGAGATATCTGTACACTGACTGGTGTCTCTCAGTCCACTCTCTCTCAGGGAGATATCTGTACACTGACTGGTGTCTCTCAGTCCCCTCTCTCTCAGGAAGATATCTGTACACTGACTGGTGTCTCTCAGTCCCCTCTCTCTCAGGGAGATATCTGTACACTGACTGGCGTCTCTCAGTCCCCTCTCTCTCAGGGAGATATCTGTACACTGACTGGTGTCTCTCAGTCCCCTCTCTCAGGGAGATATCTGTACACTGACTGGTGTCTCTCAGTCCTCTCTCTCTCAGGGAGATATCTGTACACTGACTGGTGTCTCTCAGTCCCCCCTCTCTCTCAGGGAGATATTTGTACACTGACTGGTGTCTCTCAGTCCCCCCTCTCTCTCAGGGAGATATCTGTACACTGACTGGTGTCTCTCAGTCCCCCTCTCTCTCAGGGAGATATCTGTACACTGACTGGTGTCTCTCAGTCCCCCTCTCTCTCAGGGAGATATCTGTACACTGACTGGTGTCTCTCAGTCCCCCCTCTCTCTTAGGGAGATATCTGTACACTGACTGGTGTCTCTCAGTCCCCTCTCTCTCAGGTAGATATCTGGACACTGACTGGTGTCTCTCAGTCCCCTCGCTCTCAGGGCGATATCTGTACACTGGCTGGTGTCTCTCAGTCCCCTCTCTCTCAGGGAGATATCTGTACACTGACTGGTGTCTCTCAGTCCCCTCTCTCTCAGGGAGATATCTGTACACTGACTGGTGTCTCTCAGTCCCCTCTCTCTCAGGGAGATATCTGTACACTGACTGGTGTCTCTCAGTCCCCCTCTCTCTCAGGGAGATATCTGTACACTGACTGGTGTCTCTCAGTCCCCTCTCTCTCAGGGAGATATCTGTACACTGACTGGTGTCTCTCAGCCCCCCCTCTCTCTCTCAGGGAGATATCTGTACACTGACTGGTGTATCTCGGTCCTCTCTATCTCACAGGGAGATATCTGTACACTGACTGGTGTCTCTCAGTCCTCTCTCTCTCTCAGGGAGATATCTGAACACTGACTGGTGTCTCTCAGTCCCCTCTCTCTCAGGGAGATATCTGTACACTGACTGGTGTCTCTCAGTCTTCTCTCTCTCAGGGAGGTATCTGTACACTGACTGGTGTCTCTCAGTCCCCTCTCTCTCCCAGGGAGGTATCTATACACCAACTGGTGTCCCTCTGTCCCCTCTCTCTTTCCCAGGGAGGTATCTGTACACTGACTGGTGAATCTCAGTCCCCTCTCTCTCTCAGGGAGATATCTGTACACTGACTGGTGTCTCTCAGTCCCCTATCTCTCAGGGAGATATCTGTACACTGACTGGTGTCTCTCAGTCATCTCTCTCTCAGGGAGATATCTGTACACTGACTGGTGTCTCTCAGTCCCCCCTCTCTCTCTCAGGGAGATATCTGTACACTGACTGGTGTCTCTCAGTCCTCTCTCTCTCAGGGAGGTATCTGTACACTGACTGGTGTATCTCAGTCCCCTCTCTCTCTCAGGGAGATACCTGTACACTGACTGGTGTCTCTCAGTCCCTTCTCTCTCAGGGAGATATCTGTACACTGACTGGTGTCTCTCAGTCCCCTCTCTCTCAGGGAGATATCTGTACACTGACTGGTGTCTCTCTGTCCCCTCTCTCTCTCTCTCTCAGGAAGGTACCTGTACACTGACTGGTGTCTCTCAGTCCCCTCTCTCTCTCAGGGAGATATCTGTACACTGACTGGTGTCTCTCAGTCCCCTCTCTCTCTCAGGGAGATATCTGTACACTGACTGGTGTCTCTCAGTCCCCCCTCTCTCTCTCAGGGAGATATCTGTACACTGACTGGTGTCTCTCAGTCCTCTCTATCTCACAGGGATATATCTGTACAGTGACTGGTGTCTATCAGTCCCCTCTCTCTCTCTCAGGGTGATGTATGTACACTGACTGGTGTCTCTCAGTCCCCCCTCTCTCAGGGAGATATCTGTACACTGACGGGTGTCTCTCAGTCCCCCCTCTCTCCCAGGGAGATATCTGTACACTGACTGGTGTCTCTCAGTCCCCCCTCTCTCAGGGACATATCTGTATACTGACTGGTGTCTCTCAGTCCTCTCTATCTCTCAGGGAGATATCTGTACACTGACTGGTGTCTCTCAGCCCCCCCCCTCTCTCTCTCAGGGAGGTATCTGTACACTGACTGGTGTCTCTCAGTCCCCTCTCTCTCAGGGAGATATCTGTCCTCTGACTGGTGTCTCTCAGTCCCCTCTCTCTCAGGGAGATATCTGTACTCCGACAGGCATCTCTCAGTCCTCTCTCTCTGTAAGGGAAATTTCTGTACACGCCTCGTGTCTCTCAGTCCCCTCTCTCTCAGGGAGATATCTGTACACTGACTGGTGTCTCTCAGTCCCCTCTCTCTCAGGGAGATATCTGTATACTGACTGGTGTCTCTCAGTCCCCCCTCTCTCTCTCAGGGAGATATCTGTACACTGACTGGTGTCTCTCAGTCCCCCCTCTCTCTCAGGGAGATATCTGTACACTGACTGGTGTCTCTCAGTTCCCTTCTCTCTCAGGGAGATATCTGTACACTGACTGGTGTCTCTCAGTCCCCTCTCTCTCTCAGGGAGACATCTGTACACTGACTGGTGCCTCTCAGTCCCCCCTCTCTCTCAGGGAGATATCTGTACACTGACGGGTGTCTCTCAGTCCCCTCTCTCTCTCAGGGAGATATCTGTACACTGACTGGTGTCTCTCAGTCCCCCGCTCTCTCAGGGAGATATCAGTACACTGACTGGTATCCCTCAGTCCCCCCTCTCTCCCAGGGAGGTATCTGTACACTGACTTGTGTCTCCCAGTCCCCTTGCTCTCTCAGGGAGATATCAGTACACTGACTGGTGTCTCTCAGTCCTCTCCCTTAGGGAGATATCTGTACACTGACTGGTGTCTCTCAGTCCTCTCTCTCAGGGAGATATCTGTACACTGACTGGTGTCTCCCAGTCCTCTCTCTCTCCCAGGGAGATATCAGTACGCTGACTGGTGTAGCTCAGTCCCCTCTCTCTCAGGGAGATATCTGAACACTGACTGGTGTCTCTCAGTCCCCCTCTCTCTCAGGGAGATATCTGTACACTGACTGGTGTCTCTCAGTCCTCTCGATCTCTCAGGGAGATATCTGTACACTGACTGGTGTCTCTCAGTCCTCTCCCTCTCAGGGAGATATCTGTCCACTGACTGGTGTCTCCCAGTCCTCTCTCTCTCCCAGGGAGATATCTGTACACTGACTGGTGCCTCTTAGTCCTCTCTATCTCTCAGGGAGATATCTGTACACTGACTGGTGTCTCTCAGTCCCCCCTCTCTCTCAGGGAGATATCTGTACACTGACGGGTGTCTCTCAGTCCCCTCTCTCTCTCCGGGAGATATCTGTACACTGACTGGTGTCTCTCAGTCCCCCGCTCTCTCAGGGAGATATCTGTACACTGACTGGTATCCCTCAGTCCCCCCTCTCTCCCAGGGAGGTATCTGTACACTGACTTGTGTCCCCCAGTCCCCTCTCTCTCTCAGGGAGATATCAGTACATTGACTGGTGTCTCCCAGTCCTCTCTCTCTCCCAGGGAGATATCTGTACACTGACTGGTGTCTCTCAGTCCTCTCGATCTCTCAGGGAGATATCTATTACACTGACTGTTGTCTCTCAGTCCTCTCTCTCTCTCTCAGAGATATCTGTGCACAGACTGGTGTCTCTCAGTCCTCTCTCTCTCAGGGAGATATCTGTACACTGACTGGTGTCGCTCAGTCCCCTCTCTCTCTCAGGGAGATATCTGTACACTGACTGGTGTCTCTCAGTCCCCCCTCTCTCTCTCAGGGAGATATCTGTACACTGACTGGTGTCTCTCAGTCCCCCCTCTCTCTCTCAGGGAGATATCTGTACACTGACTGTTGTCTCTCAGTCCTCTCTCTCTCAGGGAGGTATCTGTACACTGACTGGTGTCTCTCAGTCCCCCCTATCTCTCAGGGAGATATCTGTACACTGACTGGTGTCTCTCAGTCCCCTCTCTCTCTCAGGGAGATATCTGTACACTGACTGGTGTCTCTCAGTCCACTCTCTCTCAGGGAGATATCTGTACACTGACTGGTGTCTCTCAGTCCCCTCTCTCTCAGGAAGATATCTGTACACTGACTGGTGTCTCTCAGTCCCCTCTCTCTCAGGGAGATATCTGTACACTGACTGGCGTCTCTCAGTCCCCTCTCTCTCAGGGAGATATCTGTACACTGACTGGTGTCTCTCAGTCCCCTCTCTCAGGGAGATATCTGTACACTGACTGGTGTCTCTCAGTCCTCTCTCTCTCAGGGAGATATCTGTACACTGACTGGTGTCTCTCAGTCCCCCCTCTCTCTCAGGGAGATATTTGTACACTGACTGGTGTCTCTCAGTCCCCCCTCTCTCTCAGGGAGATATCTGTACACTGACTGGTGTCTCTCAGTCCCCCTCTCTCTCAGGGAGATATCTGTACACTGACTGGTGTCTCTCAGTCCCCTCTCTCTCTTAGGGAGATATCTGTACACTGACTGGTGTCTCTCAGTCCCCCCTCTCAGGGAGATATCTGTACACTGACTGGTGTCTCTCAGTCCCCTCTCTCTCAGGGAGATATCTGTACACTGACTGGTGTCTCTCAGTCCCCTCTCTCTCAGGGAGATATCTGTACACTGACTGGTGTCTCTCAGTCCCCTCTCTCTCAGGGAGATATCTGTACACTGACTGGTGTCTCTCAGTCCCCCTCTCTCTCAGGGAGATATCTGTACACTGACTGGTGTCTCTCAGTCCCCTCTCTCTCAGGGAGATATCTGTACACTGACTGGTGTCTCTCAGTCCCCCCTCTCTCTCTCAGGGAGATATCTGTACACTGACTGGTGTCTCTCGGTCCTCTCTATCTCACAGGGAGATATCTGTACACTGACTGGTGTCTCTCAGTCCTCTCTCTCTCTCAGGGAGATATCTGAACACTGACTGGTGTCTCTCAGTCCCCTCTCTCTCAGGGAGATATCTGTACACTGACTGGTGTCTCTCAGTCTTCTCTCTCTCAGGGAGGTATCTGTACACTGACTGGTGTCTCTCAGTCCCCTCTCTCTCCCAGGGAGGTATCTATACACCAACTGGTGTCCCTCTGTCCCCTCTCTCTTTCCCAGGGAGGTATCTGTACACTGGCTGGTGAATCTCAGTCCCCTCTCTCTCTCAGGGAGATATCTGTACACTGACTGGTGTCTCTCAGTCCCCTATCTCTCAGGGAGATATCTGTACACTGACTGGTGTCTCTCAGTCATCTCTCTCTCAGGGAGATATCTGTACACTGACTGGTGTCTCTCAGTCCCCTCTCTCTCTCAGGGACATATCTGTATACTGACTGGTGTCTCTCAGTCCTCTCTCTCTCTCAGGGAGATATCTGTACAGTGACTGGTGTCTATCAGTCCCCTCTCTCTCAGGGAGATATCTGTACACTGACTGGTGTCTCTCAGTCCCCCCTCTCTCAGGGAGATATCTGTACACTGACTGGTGCCTCTCAGTCCCCCCTCTCTCTCAGGGACATATCTGTATACTGACTGGTGTCTCTCAGTCCTCTCTATCTCTCAGGGAGATATCTGTACACTGACTGGTGTCTCTCAGCCCCCCCCTCTCTCTCTCAGGGAGGTATCTGTACACTGACTGGTGTCTCTCAGTCCCCTCTCTCTCAGGGAGATATCTGTACACTGACTGGTGTCTCTCAGTCCCCTCTCTCTCAGGGAGATATCTGTACTCCGACAGGCATCTCTCAGTCCTCTCTCTCTGTAAGGGAAATTTCTGTACACGACTCGTGTCTCTCAGTCCCCTCTCTCTCAGGGAGATATCTGTATACTGACTGGTGTCTCTCAGTCCCTTCTCTCTCAGCGAGATATCTGTACACTGACTGGTGTCTCTCAGTCCTCTCTCTCTCTCAGGGAGATATCTGTACACTGACTGGTGTCTCTCAGTCCCTTCTCTCTCAGCGAGATATCTGTACACTGACTGGTGTCTCTCAGTCCCCTCTCTCTCTCAGGGAGATATCTGTACACTGACTGGTGTCTCTCAGTCCCCTCTCTCTCTCAGGGAGATATCTGTAACACTGACTGGTGTCTCTCAGTCCCTCTCTCTCTCAGGGAGATATCTGTACACTGACTGGTGTCTCTCAGTCCCCTCTCTCTCTCAGGGAGATATCTGTACACTGACTGGTGTCTCTCAGTCCCTCTCTCTCTCAGGGAGATATCTGTACACTGACTGGTGTCTCTCAGTCCCCTCTCTCTCTCAGGGAGATATCTGTACACTGACTGGTGTCTCTCAGTCCCCCCCTCTCTCAGGGAGATATCTGTACACTGACTGGTGTCTCTCAGTCCCCTCTCTCTCAGGGAGATATCTGTACACTGACTGGTGTTTCTCTGTCCCCTCTCTCTCTCAGGGAGTTATCTGTACACTGACTGGTGTCTCTCAGTCCCCTCTCTCTCAGGGAGATATCTGAACACAGACTGGTGTCTCTCAGTCCTCTCTCTCAGGGAGATATCTGTACACTGACTGGTGTCTCTCAGTCCCCTCTCTCTCAGATAGATATCTGTACACTGACTGGTGTCTCTCAGTCCCCTCTCTCTCTCAGCGAGATATCTGTACACCGACTGGTGTCTCTCAGTCCCCTCTCTCTCTCAGGGAGATATCTGTACACTGACTGGGGTCTCTCAGTCCCCCTCTCTCTCAGGGAGATATCTGTACACTGACTGGTGTCTCTCAGTCCTCTCTCTCTCAGGGAGATATCTGTACACTGACTGGTATCTCTCAGTCCCCTCTCTCTCAGGGAGATATCTGTACACTGACTGGTGTCTCTCAGTCCCCCCTCTCTCTCAGGGAGATATCTGTACACTGACTGGTGTCTCTCAGTCCCCTCCCTCTCTCAGGGAGATATCTGTACACTGACTGGTGTCTCTCAGTCCCCTCTCTCTCCCAGGGAGATATCTGTACACTGACTGGTGCCTCTCAGTCCTCTCTATCTCTCAGGGAGATATCTGTACACTGACTGGTGTCTCTCAGTCCTCTCTCTCTCAGGGAGATATCTGTACACTGACTGGTATCTCTCAGTCCCCTCTCTCTCTCAGGGAGATATCTGTATACTGACTGGTGTCTCTCAGTCCCCCCTCTCTCTCCGCGAGATATCTGTACACTGACTGGTGTCTCTCAGTCCCCCTCTCTCTCTCAGGGAGATATCTGTACACTGACTGGTGTCTCTCAGTCCCCCTCTCTCTCTCAGGGAGATATCTGTACACTGACTGGTGTCTCTCAGTCCCCCCTCTCTCTCCGCGAGATATCTGTACACTGACTGGTGTCTCTCAGTCCCCCCTCTCTCTCAGGGAGATATCTGTACACTGACTGGTGTCTCTCAGTCCCCCCTCTCTCTCTCAGGGAGCTATCTGTACACTGACTGGTGTCTCTCAGTCCCCTCTCTCTCTCAGGGAGATATCTGTAACACTGACTGGTGCCTCTCAGTCCCCCCTCTCTCTCAGGGAGATATCTGTACACTGACTGGTGTCTCTCAGTCCCCTCTCTCTCTCAGGGAGATATCTGTACACTGACGGGTGTCTCTCAGTCCCCTCTCTCTCTCAGGGAGATATCTGTACACTGACTGGTGTCTCTCAGTCCCCCCTCTCTCTCAGGGAGATATCTGTACACTGACTGGTGTCTCTCAGTTCCCTTCTCTCTCAGGGAGATATCTGTACACTGACTGGTGTCTCTCAGTCCCCTCTCTCTCTCAGGGAGATATCTGTACACTGACTGGTGCCTCTCAGTCCCCCCTCTCTCTCAGGGAGATATCTGTACACTGACGGGTGTCTCTCAGTCCCCTCTCTCTCTCAGGGAGATATCTGTACACTGACTGGTGTCTCTCAGTCCCCCGCTCTCTCAGGGAGATATCAGTACACTGACTGGTATCCCTCAGTCCCCCCTCTCTCCCAGGGAGGTATCTGTACACTGACTTGTGTCTCCCAGTCCCCTTGCTCTCTCAGGGAGATATCAGTACACTGACTGGTGTCTCTCAGTCCTCTCCCTTAGGGAGATATCTGTACACTGACTGGTGTCTCTCAGTCCTCTCTCTCAGGGAGATATCTGTACACTGACTGGTGTCTCTCAGTCCCCTCTCTCTCAGGGAGATATCTGTACACTGACTGGTGTCTCTCAGCCCCCCCCTCTCTCTCTCAGGGAGGTATCTGTACACTGACTGGTGTCTCTCAGTCCCCTCTCTCTCAGGGAGATATCTGTACACTGACTGGTGTCTCTCAGTCCCCTCTCTCTCAGGGAGATATCTGTACTCCGACAGGCATCTCTCAGTCCTCTCTCTCTGTAAGGGAAATTTCTGTACACGACTCGTGTCTCTCAGTCCCCTCTCTCTCAGGGAGATATCTGTATACTGACTGGTGTCTCTCAGTCCCTTCTCTCTCAGCGAGATATCTGTACACTGACTGGTGTCTCTCAGTCCTCTCTCTCTCTCAGGGAGATATCTGTACACTGACTGGTGTCTCTCAGTCCCTTCTCTCTCAGCGAGATATCTGTACACTGACTGGTGTCTCTCAGTCCCCTCTCTCTCTCAGGGAGATATCTGTACACTGACTGGTGTCTCTCAGTCCCCTCTCTCTCTCAGGGAGATATCTGTAACACTGACTGGTGTCTCTCAGTCCCTCTCTCTCTCAGGGAGATATCTGTACACTGACTGGTGTCTCTCAGTCCCCTCTCTCTCTCAGGGAGATATCTGTACACTGACTGGTGTCTCTCAGTCCCTCTCTCTCTCAGGGAGATATCTGTACACTGACTGGTGTCTCTCAGTCCCCTCTCTCTCTCAGGGAGATATCTGTACACTGACTGGTGTCTCTCAGTCCCCCCCTCTCTCAGGGAGATATCTGTACACTGACTGGTGTCTCTCAGTCCCCTCTCTCTCAGGGAGATATCTGTACACTGACTGGTGTTTCTCTGTCCCCTCTCTCTCTCAGGGAGTTATCTGTACACTGACTTGTGTCTCTCAGTCCCCTCTCTCTCAGGGAGATATCTGAACACAGACTGGTGTCTCTCAGTCCTCTCTCTCAGGGAGATATCTGTACACTGACTGGTGTCTCTCAGTCCCCTCTCTCTCAGATAGATATCTGTACACTGACTGGTGTCTCTCAGTCCCCTCTCTCTCTCAGCGAGATATCTGTACACCGACTGGTGTCTCTCAGTCCCCTCTCTCTCTCAGGGAGATATCTGTACACTGACTGGGGTCTCTCAGTCCCCCTCTCTCTCAGGGAGATATCTGTACACTGACTGGTGTCTCTCAGTCCTCTCTCTCTCAGGGAGATATCTGTACACTGACTGGTATCTCTCAGTCCCCTCTCTCTCAGGGAGATATCTGTACACTGACTGGTGTCTCTCAGTCCCCCCTCTCTCTCAGGGAGATATCTGTACACTGACTGGTGTCTCTCAGTCCCCTCCCTCTCTCAGGGAGATATCTGTACACTGACTGGTGTCTCTCAGTCCCCTCTCTCTCCCAGGGAGATATCTGTACACTGACTGGTGCCTCTCAGTCCTCTCTATCTCTCAGGGAGATATCTGTACACTGACTGGTGTCTCTCAGTCCTCTCTCTCTCAGGGAGATATCTGTACACTGACTGGTATCTCTCAGTCCCCTCTCTCTCTCAGGGAGATATCTGTATACTGACTGGTGTCTCTCAGTCCCCCCTCTCTCTCCGCGAGATATCTGTACACTGACTGGTGTCTCTCAGTCCCCCTCTCTCTCTCAGGGAGATATCTGTACACTGACTGGTGTCTCTCAGTCCCCCTCTCTCTCTCAGGGAGATATCTGTACACTGACTGGTGTCTCTCAGTCCCCCCTCTCTCTCCGCGAGATATCTGTACACTGACTGGTGTCTCTCAGTCCCCCCTCTCTCTCAGGGAGATATCTGTACACTGACTGGTGTCTCTCAGTCCCCCCTCTCTCTCTCAGGGAGCTATCTGTACACTGACTGGTGTCTCTCAGTCCCCTCTCTCTCTCAGGGAGATATCTGTAACACTGACTGGTGCCTCTCAGTCCCCCCTCTCTCTCAGGGAGATATCTGTACACTGACTGGTGTCTCTCAGTCCCCTCTCTCTCTCAGGGAGATATCTGTACACTGACGGGTGTCTCTCAGTCCCCTCTCCATCTCAGGGAGATATCTGTACACTGACTGGTGTCTCTCAGTCCCCCCTCTCTCTCAGGGAGATATCTGTACACTGACTGGTGTCTCTCAGTTCCCTTCTCTCTCAGGGAGATATCTGTACACTGACTGGTGTCTCTCAGTCCCCTCTCTCTCTCAGGGAGATATCTGTACACTGACTGGTGCCTCTCAGTCCCCCCTCTCTCTCAGGGAGATATCTGTACACTGACGGGTGTCTCTCAGTCCCCTCTCTCTCTCAGGGAGATATCTGTACACTGACTGGTGTCTCTCAGTCCCCCGCTCTCTCAGGGAGATATCAGTACACTGACTGGTATCCCTCAGTCCCCCCTCTCTCCCAGGGAGGTATCTGTACACTGACTTGTGTCTCCCAGTCCCCTTGCTCTCTCAGGGAGATATCAGTACACTGACTGGTGTCTCTCAGTCCTCTCCCTTAGGGAGATATCTATACACTGACTGGTGTCTCTCAGTCCTCTCTCTCAGGGAGATATCTGTACACTGACTGGTGTCTCCCAGTCCTCTCTCTCTCCCAGGGAGATATCTGTACGCTGACTGGTGTAGCTCAGTCCCCTCTCTCTCAGGGAGATATCTGAACACTGACTGGTGTCTCTCAGTCCCCCTCTCTCTCAGGGAGATATCTGTACACTGACTGGTGTCTCTCAGTCCTCTCGATCTCTCAGGGAGATATCTGTACACTGACTGGTGTCTCTCAGTCCTCTCCCTCTCAGGGAGATATCTGTCCACTGACTGGTGTCTCCCAGTCCTCTCTCTCTCCCAGGGAGATATCTGTACACTGACTGGTGCCTCTTAGTCCTCTCTATCTCTCAGGGAGATATCTGTACACTGACTGGTGTCTCTCAGTCCCCCCTCTCTCTCAGGGAGATATCTGTACACTGACGGGTGTCTCTCAGTCCCCTCTCTCTCTCCGGGAGATATCTGTACACTGACTGGTGTCTCTCAGTCCCCCGCTCTCTCAGGGAGATATCTGTACACTGACTGGTATCCCTCAGTCCCCCCTCTCTCCCAGGGAGGTATCTGTACACTGACTTGTGTCCCCCAGTCCCCTCTCTCTCTCAGGGAGATATCAGTACATTGACTGGTGTCTCCCAGTCCTCTCTCTCTCCCAGGGAGATATCTGTACACTGACTGGTGTCTCTCAGTCCTCTCGATCTCTCAGGGAGATATCTATTACACTGACTGTTGTCTCTCAGTCCTCTCTCTCTCTCTAAGAGATATCTGTGCACAGACTGGTGTCTCTCAGTCCTCTCTCTCTCAGGGAGATATCTGTACACTGACTGGTGTCGCTCAGTCCCCTCTCTCTCTCAGGGAGATATCTGTACACTGACTGGTGTCTCTCAGTCCCCCCTCTCTCTCTCAGGGAGATATCTGTACACTGACTGGTGTCTCTCAGTCCCCCCTCTCTCTCTCAGGGAGATATCTGTACACTGACTGTTGTCTCTCAGTCCTCTCTCTCTCAGGGAGGTATCTGTAAACTGACTGGTGTCTCTCAGTCCCCCCTATCTCTCAGGGAGATATCTGTACACTGACTGGTGTCTCTCAGTCCCCTCTCTCTCTCAGGGAGATATCTGTACACTGACTGGTGTCTCTCAGTCCACTCTCTCTCAGGGAGATATCTGTACACTGACTGGTGTCTCTCAGTCCCCTCTCTCTCAGGAAGATATCTGTACACTGACTGGTGTCTCTCAGTCCCCTCTCTCTCAGGGAGATATCTGTACACTGACTGGCGTCTCTCAGTCCCCTCTCTCTCAGGGAGATATCTGTACACTGACTGGTGTCTCTCAGTCCCCTCTCTCAGGGAGATATCTGTACACTGACTGGTGTCTCTCAGTCCTCTCTCTCTCAGGGAGATATCTGTACACTGACTGGTGTCTCTCAGTCCCCCCTCTCTCTCAGGGAGATATTTGTACACTGACTGGTGTCTCTCAGTCCCCCCTCTCTCTCAGGGAGATATCTGTACACTGACTGGTGTCTCTCAGTCCCCCTCTCTCTCAGGGAGATATCTGTACACTGACTGGTGTCTCTCAGTCCCCTCTCTCTCTTAGGGAGATATCTGTACACTGACTGGTGTCTCTCAGTCCCCCCTCTCAGGGAGATATCTGTACACTGACTGGTGTCTCTCAGTCCCCTCTCTCTCAGGGAGATATCTGTACACTGACTGGTGTCTCTCAGTCCCCTCTCTCTCAGGGAGATATCTGTACACTGACTGGTGTCTCTCAGTCCCCTCTCTCTCAGGGAGATATCTGTACACTGACTGGTGTCTCTCAGTCCCCCTCTCTCTCAGGGAGATATCTGTACACTGACTGGTGTCTCTCAGTCCCCTCTCTCTCAGGGAGATATCTGTACACTGACTGGTGTCTCTCAGTCCCCCCTCTCTCTCTCAGGGAGATATCTGTACACTGACTGGTGTCTCTCGGTCCTCTCTATCTCACAGGGAGATATCTGTACACTGACTGGTGTCTCTCAGTCCTCTCTCTCTCTCAGGGAGATATCTGAACACTGACTGGTGTCTCTCAGTCCCCTCTCTCTCAGGGAGATATCTGTACACTGACTGGTGTCTCTCAGTCTTCTCTCTCTCAGGGAGGTATCTGTACACTGACTGGTGTCTCTCAGTCCCCTCTCTCTCCCAGGGAGGTATCTATACACCAACTGGTGTCCCTCTGTCCCCTCTCTCTTTCCCAGGGAGGTATCTGTACACTGGCTGGTGAATCTCAGTCCCCTCTCTCTCTCAGGGAGATATCTGTACACTGACTGGTGTCTCTCAGTCCCCTATCTCTCAGGGAGATATCTGTACACTGACTGGTGTCTCTCAGTCATCTCTCTCTCAGGGAGATATCTGTACACTGACTGGTGTCTCTCAGTCCCCTCTCTCTCTCAGGGACATATCTGTATACTGACTGGTGTCTCTCAGTCCTCTCTCTCTCTCAGGGAGATATCTGTACAATGACTGGTGTCTATCAGTCCCCTCTCTCTCAGGGAGATATCTGTACACTGACTGGTGTCTCTCAGTCCCCCCTCTCTCAGGGAGATATCTGTACACTGACTGGTGCCTCTCAGTCCCCCCTCTCTCTCAGGGACATATCTGTATACTGACTGGTGTCTCTCAGTCCTCTCTATCTCTCAGGGAGATATCTGTACACTGACTGGTGTCTCTCAGTCCTCTCTCTCTCAGGGAGATATCTGTACACTGACTGGTGTCTCTCAGTCCCCCTCTCTCTCAGGGAGATATCTGTACACTGACTGGTGTCTCTCAGTCCCCCCTCTCTCTCAGGGAGATATCTGTACACTGACTGGTGTCTCTCAGTCCCCTCCCTCTCTCAGGGAGATATCTGTACACTGACTGGTGTCTCTCAGTCCCCTCTCTCTCTCAGGGAGATATCTGTACACTGACTGGTGTCTCTCAGTCCCCTCTCTCTCCCAGGGAGATATCTGTACACTGACTGGTGCCTCTCAGTCCTCTCTATCTCTCAGGGAGATATCTGTACACTGACTGGTGTCTCTCAGTCCTCTCTCTCTCAGGGAGATATCTGTACACTGACTGATATCTCTCAGTCCCCTCTCTCTCTCAGGGAGATATCTGTATACTGACTGGTGTCTCTCAGTCCCCCCTCTCTCTCCGCGAGATATCTGTACACTGACTGGTGTCTCTCAGTCCCCCTCTCTCTCTCAGGGAGATATCTGTACACTGACTGGTGTCTCTCAGTCCCCCTCTCTCTCTCAGGGAGATATCTGTACACTGACTGGTGTCTCTCAGTCCCCCCTCTCTCTCCGCGAGATATCTGTACACTGACTGGTGTCTCTCAGTCCCCCCTCTCTCTCAGGGAGATATCTGTACACTGACTGGTGTCTCTCAGTCCCCCCTCTCTCTCTCAGGGAGCTATCTGTACACTGACTGGTGTCTCTCAGTCCCCTCTCTCTCTCAGGGAGATATCTGTAACACTGACTGGTGCCTCTCAGTCCCCCCTCTCTCTCAGGGAGATATCTGTACACTGACTGGTGTCTCTCAGTCCCCCCTCTCTCTCAGGGAGATATCTGTACACTGACGGGTGTCTCTCAGTCCCCTCTCTCTCTCAGGGAGATATCTGTACACTGACTGGTGTCTCTCAGTCCCCCGCTCTCTCAGGGAGATATCAGTACACTGACTGGTATCCCTCAGTCCCCCCTCTCTCCCAGGGAGGTATCTGTACACTGACTTGTGTCTCCCAGTCCCCTCGCTCTCTCAGGGAGATATCAGTACACTGACTGGTGTCTCTCAGTCCTCTCCCTTAGGGAGATATCTGTACACTGACTGGTGTCTCTCAGTCCCCTCTCTCTCAGGGAGATATCTGTACACTGACTGGTGTCTTCCAGTCCTCTCTCTCTCCCAGGGAGATATCTGTACACTGACTGGTGTCTCTCAGTCCCCTCTCTCTCAGGGAGATATCTGTACACTGACTGGTGTCTCTCAGTCCTCCTCTCTCTCAGGGAGATATCTGTGCACTGACTGGTGTCTCTCAGTCCTCTCTCTCTCAGGGAGATATCTGTACACTGACTGGTGTCTCTCAGTCCTCTCCCTCTCAGGGAGATATCTGTCCACTGACTGGTGTCTCCCAGTCCTCTCTCTCTCAGGGAGATATCTGTACACTGCCTGGTATCTCTCAGTCCCCTCTCTCTCGCAGGGAGATATCTGTACACTGACTGGTGTCTCTCAGTCCCCTCTCTCTCTCAGGGAGATATCTGTACACTGACTGGTGTCTCTCAGTCCCCTCTCTCTCCGCGAGATATCTGTACACTGACTGGTGTCTCTCAGTCCCCTCTCTCTCAGCGAGATATCTGTATACTGACTGGTGTCTCTCAGTCCCCCCTCTCTCTCCGCGAGATATCTTTACACTGACTGGTGTCTCTCAGTCCCCTCTCTCTCAGCGAGATATCTGTACACTGACTGGTGTCTCTCAGTCCCCCCTCTCTCTCAGGGAGATATCTGTACACTGACTGGTGTCTCTCAGTCCCCTCTCTCTCAGGGAGATATCTGTACACTGACTGGTGTCTCTCAGTCCCCTCTCTCTCTCTCAGGGAGATATCTGTACACTGGCTGGTGTCTCTCAGTCCCCTCTCTCTCAGCGAGATATCTGTACACTGACTGGTGTCTCTCAGTCCCCCCTCTCTCTCAGGGAGATATCTGTACACTGACTGGTGTCTCTCAGTCCCTTCTCTCTCAGGGAGATATCTGTACACTGACTGGTGTCTCTCAGTCCCTCTCTCTCTCAGGGAGATATCTGTACACTGACTGGTGTCTCTCAGTCCCTTCTCTCTCAGGGAGATATCTGTACACTGACTGGTGTCTCTCAGTCCCCTCTCTCTCTCAGGGAGATATCTGTAACACTGACTGGTGCCTCTCAGTCCCCCCTCTCTCTCAGGGAGATATCTGTACACTGACTGATGTCTCTCAGTCCCCTCTCTCTCAGGGAGATATCTGTACACTGACGGGTGTCTCTCAGTCCCCTCTCTCTCTCAGGGAGATATCTGTACACTGACTGGTGTCTCTCAGTCCCCTCTCTCTCTCAGGGAGATATCTGTAACACTGACTGGTGTCTCTCAGTCCACTCTCTCTCTCAGGGAGATATCTGTACACTGACGGGTGTCTCTCAGTCCCCCGCTCTCTCTCAGGGAGATATCTGTACACTGACTGGTGTCTCTCAGTCCCCTCTCTCTCAGGGAGATATCTGTACACTGACGGGTGTCTCTCAGTCCCCTCTCTCTCTCAGGGAGATATCTGTACACTGACTGGTGTCTCTCAGTCCCCTCTCTCTCTCAGGGAGATATCTGTAACACTGACTGGTGTCTCTCAGTCCCCTCTCTCTCTCAGGGAGATATCTGTACACTGACTGGTGTCTCTCAGTCCCCCGCTCTCTCAGGGAGATATCAGTACACTGACTGGTATCCCTCAGTCCCCCCTCTCTCCCAGGGAGGTATCTGTACACTGACTTGTGTCTCCCAGTCCCCTCGCTCTCTCAGGGAGATATCTGTACACTGACTGGTGTCTCTCAGTCCTCTCCCTCAGGGAGATATCTGTACACTGACTGGTGTCTCTCAGTCCCCTCTCTCTCAGGGAGATATCTGTACACTGACTGGTGTCTCCCAGTCCTCTCTCTCTCCCAGGGAGATATCTGTACGCTGACTGGTGTCGCTCAGGCCCCTCTCTCTCAGGGAGATATCTGAACACTGACTGGTGTCTCTCTGTCCCCTCTCTCTCAGGGAGATATCTGTACACTGACTGGTGTCTCTCCGTCCCCCTCTCTCTCTCAGGGAGATATCTGTACACTGACTGGTGTCTCTCAGTCCCCCTCTCTCTCAGGGAGATATCTGTACACTGACTGGTGTCTCTCAGTCCTCTCCCTCTCAGGGAGATATCTGTCCACTGACTGGTGTCTCCCAGTCCTCTCTCTCTCCCAGGGAGATATCTGTACACTGACTGGTGCCTCTTAGTCCTCTCTATCTCTCAGGGAGATATCTGTACACTGACTGGTGTCTCTCAGTCCCCCCTCTCTCTCTCAGGGAGATATCTGTACACTGACTGGTGTCTCTCAGTCCCCCGCTCTCTCAGGGAGATATCTGTACACTGACTGGTATCCCTCAGTCCCCCCTCTCTCCCAGGGAGGTATCTGTACACTGACTTGTGTGCCCCAGTCCCCTCTCTCTCTCAGGGAGATATCAGTACATTGACTGGTGTCTCCCAGTCCTCTCTCTCTCCCAGGGAGATATCTGTACACTGACTGGTGTCTCTCAGTCCTCTCGATCTCTCAGGGAGATATCTATTACACTGACTGTTGTCTCTCAGTCCTCTCTCTCTCTCTAAGAGATATCTGTGCACAGACTGGTGTCTCTCAGTCCTCTCTCTCTCAGGGAGATATCTGTACACTGACTGGTGTCGCTCAGTCCCCTCTCTCTCTCAAGGAGATATCTGTACACTGACTGGTGTCTCTCAGTCCCCCCTCTCTCTCTCAGGGAGATATCTGTACACTGACTGGTGTCTCTCAGTCCCCCCTCTCTCTCTCAGGGAGATATCTGTACACTGACTGTTGTCTCTCAGTCCTCTCTCTCTCAGGGAGGTATCTGTACACTGACTGGTGTCTCTCAGTCCCCCCTATCTCTCAGGGAGATATCTGTACACTGACTGGTGTCTCTCAGTCCCCTCTCTCTCTCAGGGAGATATCTGTACACTGACTGGTGTCTCTCAGTCCACTCTCTCTCAGGGAGATATCTGTACACTGACTGGTGTCTCTCAGTCCCCTCTCTCTCAGGAAGATATCTGTACACTGACTGGTGTCTCTCAGTCCCCTCTCTCTCAGGGAGATATCTGTACACTGACTGGCGTCTCTCAGTCCCCTCTCTCTCAGGGAGATATCTGTACACTGACTGGTGTCTCTCAGTCCCCTCTCTCAGGGAGATATCTGTACACTGACTGGTGTCTCTCAGTCCTCTCTCTCTCAGGGAGATATCTGTACACTGACTGGTGTCTCTCAGTCCCCCCTCTCTCTCAGGGAGATATTTGTACACTGACTGGTGTCTCTCAGTCCCCCCCCTCTCTCAGGGAGATATCTGTACACTGACTGGTGTCTCTCAGTCCCCCTCTCTCTCAGGGAGATATCTGTACACTGACTGGTGTCTCTCAGTCCCCTCTCTCTCTTAGGGAGATATCTGTACACTGACTGGTGTCTCTCAGTCCCCTCCCTCAGGGAGATATCTGTACACTGACTGGTGTCTCTCAGTCCTCTCTCTCTCAGGGAGATATCTGTACACTGACTGGTGTCTCTCAGTCCCCCTCTCTCTCAGGGAGATATCTGTACACTGACTGGTGTCTCTCAGTCCCCCCTCTCTCTTAGGGAGATATCTGTACACTGACTGGTGTCTCTCAGTCCCCTCTCTCTCAGGTAGATATCTGTACACTGACTGGTGTCTCTCAGTCCCCTCGCTCTCAGGGCGATATCTGTACACTGGCTGGTGTCTCTCAGTCCCCTCTCTCTCAGGGAGATATCTGTACACTGACTGGTGTCTCTCAGTCCCCTCTCTCTCAGGGAGATATCTGTACACTGACTGGTGTCTCTCAGTCCCCTCTCTCTCAGGGAGATATCTGTACACTGACTGGTGTCTCTCAGTCCCCCTCTCTCTCAGGGAGATATCTGTACACTGACTGGTGTCTCTCAGTCCCCTCTCTCTCAGGGAGATATCTGTACACTGACTGGTGTCTCTCAGTCCCCCCTCTCTCTGTCAGGGAGATATCTGTACACTGACTGGTGTCTCTCGGTCCTCTCTATCTCACAGGGAGATATCTGTACACTGACTGGTGTCTCTCAGTCCTCTCTCTCTCTCAGGGAGATATCTGAACACTGACTGGTGTCTCTCAGTCCCCTCTCTCTCAGGGAGATATCTGTACACTGACTGGTGTCTCTCAGTCTTCTCTCTCTCAGGGAGGTATCTGTACACTGACTGGTGTCTCTCAGTCCCCTCTCTCTCCCAGGGAGGTATCTATACACCAACTGGTGTCCCTCTGTCCCCTCTCTCTTTCCCAGAGAGGTATCTGTACACTGACTGGTGAATCTCAGTCCCCTCTCTCTCTCAGGGAGATATCTGTACACTGACTGGTGTCTCTCAGTCCCCTATCTCTCAGGGAGATATCTGTACACTGACTGGTGTCTCTCAGTCATCTCTCTCTCAGGGAGATATCTGTACACTGACTGGTGTCTCTCAGTCCCCTCTCTCTCTCAGGGAGATATCTGTACACTGACTGGTGTCTCTTAGTGCCCTCTCTCTCTCAGGGAGGTATCTGTACACTGACTGGTTTATCTCAGTCCCCTCTCTCTCTCAGGGAGATATCTGTACACTGACTGGTGTCTCTCAGTCCCCCCTCTCTCTCAGTGTGATGTATGTACACTGACTGGTGTCTCTCAGTCCTCTCTCTCTCTCAGGGAGATATCTGTATACTGACTGGTGTCTCTCAGTCCTCTCAATCTCTCAGGGAGATATCTATTACACTGACTGTTGTCTCTCACTCCTCTCTCTCTCTCTAAGAGATATCTGTGCACAGACTGGTGTCTCTCAGTCCTCTCTCTCTCAGGGAGATATCTGTACACTGACTGGTGTCGCTCAGTCCCCTCTCTCTCTCAGGGAGATATCTGTACACTGACTGGTGTCTCTCAGTCCCCCCTCTCTCTCTCAGGGAGATATCTGTACACTGACTGGTGTCCCTCAGTCCTCTCTCTCTCTCAGGGAGATATTTGTACACTGACTGGTGTCTCTCAGTCCCCTCTCTCTCTCAGGGAGATATCTGTACACTGACTGTTGTCTCTCAGTCCTCTCTCTCTCAGGGAGGTATCTGTACACTGACTGGTGTCTCTCAGTCCCCTCTCTCTCTCAGGGAAATTTCTGTACACTGACTGGTGTTTCTCAGTCCCCTCTCTCTCAGGGAGATATCTGTACACTGACTGGTGTCTCTCAGTCCCCTCTCTCTCTCAGGGAGATATCTGTACACTGACTGGTGTCTCTCAGTCCCTTCTCTCTCAGGGAGATATCTGTACACTGACTGGTGTCTCTCAGTCCCCTCTCTCTCAGGGAGATATCTGTACACTGACTGGTGTCTCTCAGTCCCCTCTCTCTCTCAGGGTGATATCTGTACACTGACTGGTGTCTCTCAGTCCCTTCTCTCTCAGGGAGATATCTGTACACTGACTGGTGTTTCTCAGTCCTCTCTCTCAGGGAGATATCTGTACTCTGACTGGTATCTCTCAGTCCCTTCTCTCTCAGGGAGATGTCTGTACAATGACTGCTGTCTCTCAGTCCATTCTCTCTCTCAGGGAGATATCTGTACACTGACGGGTGTCCCTCAGTCCCCCTCTCTCTCAGGGAGATATCTGTACACTGACTGGTGTCTCTCAGTCCCTTCTCTCTCAGGGAGATAACTGTACACTGACTGGTGTCTCTCAGTCCCCTCTCTCTCAGGGAGATATCTGTACACTGACTGGTGTCTCTCAGTCTTCTCTCTCTCAGGGAGGTAGCTGTACACTGACTGGTGTCTCTCAGTCCCCTCTCTCTCCCAGGGAGGTATCTATACACCAACTGGTGTCCCTCTGTCCCCTCTCTCTTTCCCAGAGAGGTATCTGTACACTGACTGGTGAATCTCAGTCCCCTCTCTCTCTCAGGGAGATATCTGTACACTGACTGGTGTCTCTCAGTCCCCTATCTCTCAGGGAGATATCTGTACACTGACTGGTGTCTCTCAGTCATCTCTCTCTCAGGGAGATATCTGTACACTGACTGGTGTCTCTCAGTCCCCTCTCTCTCTCAGGGAGATATCTGTACACTGACTGGTGTCTCTTAGTGCCCTCTCTCTCTCAGGGAGGTATCTGTACACTGACTGGTTTATCTCAGTCCCCTCTCTCTCTCAGGGAGATATCTGTACACTGACTGGTGTCTCTCAGTCCCCCCTCTCTCTCAGTGTGATGTATGTACACTGACTGGTGTCTCTCAGTCCTCTCTCTCTCTCAGGGAGATATCTGTATACTGACTGGTGTCTCTCAGTCCTCTCAATCTCTCAGGGAGATATCTATTACACTGACTGTTGTCTCTCACTCCTCTCTCTCTCTCTAAGAGATATCTGTGCACAGACTGGTGTCTCTCAGTCCTCTCTCTCTCAGGGAGATATCTGTACACTGACTGGTGTCGCTCAGTCCCCTCTCTCTCTCAGGGAGATATCTGTACACTGACTGGTGTCTCTCAGTCCCCCCTCTCTCTCTCAGGGAGATATCTGTACACTGACTGGTGTCCCTCAGTCCTCTCTCTCTCTCAGGGAGATATTTGTACACTGACTGGTGTCTCTCAGTCCCCTCTCTCTCTCAGGGAGATATCTGTACACTGACTGTTGTCTCTCAGTCCTCTCTCTCTCAGGGAGGTATCTGTACACTGACTGGTGTCTCTCAGTCCCCTCTCTCTCTCAGGGAAATTTCTGTACACTGACTGGTGTTTCTCAGTCCCCTCTCTCTCAGGGAGATATCTGTACACTGACTGGTGTCTCTCAGTCCCCTCTCTCTCTCAGGGAGATATCTGTACACTGACTGGTGTCTCTCAGTCCCTTCTCTCTCAGGGAGATATCTGTACACTGACTGGTGTCTCTCAGTCCCCTCTCTCTCAGGGAGATATCTGTACACTGACTGGTGTCTCTCAGTCCCCTCTCTCTCTCAGGGTGATATCTGTACACTGACTGGTGTCTCTCAGTCCCTTCTCTCTCAGGGAGATATCTGTACACTGACTGGTGTTTCTCAGTCCTCTCTCTCAGGGAGATATCTGTACTCTGACTGGTATCTCTCAGTCCCTTCTCTCTCAGGGAGATGTCTGTACAATGACTGCTGTCTCTCAGTCCATTCTCTCTCTCAGGGAGATATCTGTACACTGACGGGTGTCCCTCAGTCCCCCTCTCTCTCAGGGAGATATCTGTACACTGACTGGTGTCTCTCAGTCCCTTCTCTCTCAGGGAGATAACTGTACACTGACTGGTGTCTCTCAGTCCCCCTCTCTCTCAGGGAGATAACTGTACACTGACTGGTGTCTCTCAGTCCCCCTCTCTCTCAGGGAGATATCTGTAACACTGACTGGTGTCTCTCTGTCCCCTCTCTCTCTCAGGGAGATATCTGTACACTGACTGGTGTTTCTCTGTCCCCTCTCTCTATTAGGGAGATAACTGTACACTGACTGGTGTCTCTCAGTCCCGCTCTCTCTCAGGGAGATATCTGTACACTGACTGGTGTCTCTCAGTCCCCTCTCTCTCTCAGGGAGATATCTGTACACTGACTGGTATCTCTCAGTCCTCTCTCTCTCAGGGAGATATCTGTACACTGACTGGTGTCTCTCAGTCCCCTCTCTCTATTAGGGAGATAACTGTACACTGACTGGTGTCTCTCAGTCCCGCTCTCTCTCAGGGAGATATCTGTACACTGACTGGTGTCTCTCAGTCCCCTCTCTCTCTCAGGGAGATATCTGTACACTGACTGGTATCTCTCAGTCCTCTCTCTCTCAGGGAGATATCTGTACACTGACTGGTGTCTCTCAGTCCCCTCTCTCTCTCAGGGAGATATCTGTACACTGACTGGTGTCTCTCAGTCCCCTCTCTCTCTCAGGGAGATATCTGTACACTGACTTGTGTCTCTCAGTCCTCTCTCTCTCAGGGAGATATCTGTACACTGATTGGTGTCTCTCAGTCCCCTCTCTCTCTCAGGGAGATATCTGTACACTGACTGGTGTTTCTCAGTCCCCTCTCTCTCAGGGACATATCTATACACTGACTGGTGCCTCTAAGTCCCCTCTCTCTCCGCGAGATATCTGTACACTGACTGGTGTCTCTCAATCCCCTCTCTCTCTCAGGGAGATATCTGTACTCTGACTGGTATCTCTCAGCCCTCTCTCTCTCTCAGGGAGATATCTGTACACTGACTGGTGTCTCTCAGTCCCCTCTCTCTCTCAGGGAGATATCTGTACACTGACTGGTGTTTCTCTGTCCCCTCTCTCTCAGGGAGATATCTGTACACTGACTGGTGTCTCTCAGACCCCTCTCTCTCACAGGGAGATATCTGTACACTGACTGGTGTCTCTGAGTCCCTCCTCTCTCTCAGGGAGATATCTGTACACTGACTGGTGTCTCTCAGTCCCCCCTCTCTCTCAGGGAGATATCTGAACACTGACTGGTGTCTCTCAGTCCCCCCTCTCTCTCAGGGAGATATCTGTACACTGACTGGCATCTCTCAGTCCCCCCTCTCTCTCTCAGGGAGATATCTGTACACTGACTGGTTTCTCTCCCTCCTCTCTCTCTCCGAGGGAGATATCTGTACACTTACTGGTGTCTCTCAGTCCCCTCTCTCTCTCTCTCTCAGGGAGATATCTGTACACTGACTGGTGTCTCTGAGTCCCCCCTCTCTCAGGGAGATATCTGTACACTGACTGGTTTCTCTCAGTCCTCTCCCTCTCTCAGGGAGATATCTGTACACTGACTGGTGTCTCTCAGTCCCCTCTGTCTCTCAGGGCGATATCTGTACACAGACTGGTATCTCTCAGTCCCTTCTCTCTCAGGGAGATAGCTGTACACTGACTGGTGTTTCTCTGTCCCCTCTCTCTCTCAGGGAGATATGTGTACACTGACTGGTGTCACTCAGTCCCCCTCTCTCTCAGGGTGATATCTGTACACTGACTGGTGTCTCTCAGTCCCCTCTCTCTCTCAGGGAGATATCTGTACACTGACTGGTGTCTCTCAGTCCTCTCTCTCTCAGGGAGATATCTGTACACTGACTGGTGTCTCTCAGTCCGCTCTCTCTCTCTCAGGGAGATATCTGTACACTGACTGGTGTCTCTCAGTCCCCCCTCTCTCTCAGGGAGATATCAGTACACTGACTGGTGTCTCTCAGTCTCCTCCCTCTCTCAGGGAGATACCTGTACACTGACTGGTGTCTCTCAGTCCCCTCTCTCTCTCTCAGGGAGATATCTGTACACTGACTGGTGTCTCTCAGTCCCCCCTCTCTCTCAGGGAGATATCTGTACACTGACTGGTGTCTCTCAGTCCCCCCTCTCTCTCAGGGACATATCTGTACACTGACTGGTGTCTATCAGTCCCCCCTCTCTCTCAGTGTGATGTATGTACACTGACTGGTGTCTCTCAGTCCCCCCTCTCTCAGGGAGATATCTGTACACTGACTGGTGTCTCTCAGTCCCCCCTCTCTCTCAGGGAGATATCTGTACACTGACTGGTGTCTCTCAGTCCTCTCTATCTCTCAGGGAGATATCTGTACACTGACTGGTGTCTCTCTGCCCCCCCCCCCTCTCTCTCTCAGGGAGATATCTGTATACTGACTTGTGTCTCTCAGTCCTCTCTATCTCACAGGGAGATATCTGTACACTGACTGGTGTCTCTCAGTTCCCCCCTCTCTCTCAGGGAGATATCTGTACACTGACTGGTGTCTGTCAGTCCTCTCTCTCTCTCTCAGGGAGATATCTGTACACTGACTGGTGTCGCTCAGTCCCCTCTCTCTCAGGGAGATATCTGTACACTGACTGGTGTCTCTCAGTCCCCTCTCTCTCAGGGAGATATCTTTGCACTGACTGGTGTCTCTCAGTCCCCTCTCTCTCAGGGAGATATCTGTACACTGACTGGTGCCTCTCAGTCCCCCCTCTCTCTCAGGGAGATATCTGTACTCTGACTGGTGTCTCTCATTCCCCTCTCTCTCAGGGAGATATCTGTACACTGACTGGTGTCTCTCAGTCCCCTCTCTCTCTCAGGGAGATATCTGTACACTGACTGGTGTCTCTCAGTCCCCTCTCTCTCTCAGGGAGATATCTGTACACTGACTGGTGTCTCTCAGTCCCCTCTATCTCTCAGGGAGATATCTGTACACTGACTGGTGTCTCCCAGTCCTCTCTCTCTCTCAGGGAGATATCTGCATACTGACTGGTATCTCTCAGTCCCTTCTCTCTCAGGGAGATATCTGTACACTGACTGGTGTCTCTCAGTCCCTCTCTCTCTCAGGGAGATATCTGTACACTGACTGGTGTCTCTCAGTCCCTCTCTCTCTCAGGGAGATATCTGTACACTGACTGGTGTCTCTCAGTCACCCTCTCTCTCAGGGAGATATCTGTACACTGACTGGTGTCTCTCTGTCCCCTCTCTCTCAGGGAGATATCTATACACTGACTGGTGTGTCTCAGTCCCCCCTCTCTCTCAGGGAGATATCTATACACTGACTGGTGTGTCTCAGTCCCCTCTCTCTCTCAGGGAGATATCTGTACACTGACTGGTGTCTCTCAGTCCTCTCTCTCTCAGGGAGATATCTGTACACTGACTGGTGTCTCTCAGTACCTCTCTCAGGGAGATATCTGTACACTGACTGGTGTCTCTCAGTCCCCCCTCTCTCTCAGGTAGATATCTGTACACTGACTGGTGTCTCTCAGTCCCATCTCTCTCTCAGGGAGATATCTGTACACTGACTGGTGTCTCTCAGTCCCCACTCTCTCAGGGAGATATCTGTACACTGACTGGTGTCTCTCAGTCTCCTCTCTCTCAGGGAGATATCTGTGCACTGACTGGTGTCTCTCAGTCCCCTCTCTCTCTCAGGGAGATATCTGTACACTGACTGGTGTCTCTCAGTCCCCTCTCTCTCTCAGTGAGATATCTGTACACTGACTGGTGTCTCTCAGTCCCCTCTCTCTCTCAGGGAGATATCTGTACACTGACTGGTGTCTCTCAGTCCCCTCTCTCTCTCAGGGAAATTTCTGTACACTGACTGGTGTTTCTCAGTCCCCCGCTCTCTCAGGGAGATATCTGTACACTGACTGGTGTCTCTCAGTCCCCTCTCTCTCTCAGGGTGATATCTGTACACTGACTGGTGCCTCTCAGTCCCCTCTCTCTCTCAGGGAGATATCTGTACACTGACTGGTGTCTCTCAGTCCCTTCTCTCTCAGGGAGATATCTGTACACTGACTGGTGTCTCTCAGTCCTCTCTCTCAGGGAGATATCTGTACACTGACTGGTGTCTCTCAGTCCTCTCTCTCTCTCAGGGAGATATCTGTACACTGACTGGTGTCTCTGAGTCCTCTCTCTCTCAGGGAGATATCTGTACACTGACTGGCGTCTCTCAGTCCTCTCTCCCAGGGAGATATCTGTACACTGACTGGTGTCTCTCAGTCCCCTCTCTCTCTCAGGGAGATATCTGTACACTGACTGGTGTCTCTCAGTCCCCCCTCTCTCTCTCAGGCAGATATCTGTACACTGACTGGTGTCTCTCAGTCCCCTCTCTCTCTCAGGGAGATATCTGTACACTGACTGGTGTCTCTCAGTCCCCTCTCTCTCAGGGAGATATCTGTACACTGACTGGTGTCTCTCAGTCCCCTCTCTCTCTCAGGGAGATATCTGTACCCTGACTGGTGTCGCTCAGTCCCCTCTCTCTCTCAGGGAGATATCTGTACACTGACTGGTATCTCTCAGTCCCCTCTCTCTCAGGGAGATATCTGTACACTGACTGGTGTCTCTCAGTCCCCTCTCTCTCTCAGGGAGGTATCTGTACACTGACTGGTGTCTCTCAGTCCTCTCTCTCTTTCAGGGAGATATCTGTACACTGACTGGTGTCTCTCAGTCCCCTCTCTCTCAGGGAGATATCTGTACACTGACTGGTGTCTCTCAGTCCCCTCTCTCTCTCAGGGAGATATCTGTACACTGACTGGTGTCTCTCAGTCCCCTCTCTCTCTCAGGGAGATATCTGTACACTGACTGGTGTCTCCCAGTCCCCTCTCTCTCTCTCAGGGAGCTATCTGTACACTGACTGGTGTCTCTCAGTCCCCTCTCTCTCTCAGGGAGATATCTGTACACTGACCGGTGTCTCTCAGTCCCCTCTCTCAGGGAGATATCTGTACACTGACTGGTGTCTCTCAGTCCCCTCTCTCTCAGGGAGATATCTGTACACTGGCTGGTGTCTCTCAGTCCCCTCTTTCTCAGGGAGATATCTGTACACTGACTGGTGTCTCTCAGTCCCCTCTCTCTATTAGGGAGATAACTGTACACTGACTGGTGTCTCTCAGTCCCGCTCTCTCTCAGGGAGATATCTGTACACTGACTGGTGTCTCTCAGTCCCCTCTCTCTCTCAGGGAGATATCTGTACACTGACTGGTATCTCTCAGTCCTCTCTCTCTCAGGGAGATATCTGTACACTGACTGGTGTCTCTCAGTCCCCTCTCTCTCTCAGGGAGATATCTGTACACTGACTGGTGTCTCTCAGTCCCCTCTCTCTCTCAGGGAGATATCTGTACACTGACTTGTGTCTCTCAGTCCTCTCTCTCTCAGGGAGATATCTGCACACTGATTGGTGTCTCTCAGTCCCCTCTCTCTCTCAGGGAGATATCTGTACACTGACTGGTGTTTCTCAGTCCCCTCTCTCTCAGGGACATATCTATACACTGACTGGTGCCTCTAAGTCCCCTCTCTCTCCGCGAGATATCTGTACACTGACTGGTGTCTCTCAATCCCCCCTCTCTCTCAGGGAGATATCTGTACTCTGACTGGTATCTCTCAGCCCTCTCTCTCTCTCAGGGAGATATCTGTACACTGACTGGTGTCTCTCAGTCCCCTCTCTCTCTCAGGGAGATATCTGTACACTGACTGGTGTTTCTCTGTCCCCTCTCTCTCAGGGAGATATCTGTACACTGACTGGTGTCTCTCAGACCCCTCTCTCTCGCAGGGAGATATCTGTACACTGACTGGTGTCTCTGAGTCCCTCCTCTCTCTCAGGGAGATATCTGTACACTGACTGGTGTCTCTCAGTCCCCCCTCTCTCTCAGGGAGATATCTGAACACTGACTGGTGTCTCTCAGTCCCCCCTCTCTCTCAGGGAGATATCTGTACACTGACTGGCATCTCTCAGTCCCCCCTCTCTCTCTCAGGGAGATATCTGTACACTGACTGGTTTCTCTCCCTCCTCTCTCTCTCCGAGGGAGATATCTGTACACTTACTGGTGTCTCTCAGTCCCCTCTCTCTCTCTCTCTCAGGGAGATATCTGTACACTGACTGGTGTCTCTGAGTCCCCCCTCTCTCAGGGAGATATCTGTACACTGACTGGTTTCTCTCAGTCCTCTCCCTCTCTCAGGGAGATATCTGTACACTGACTGGTGTCTCTCAGTCCCCTCTGTCTCTCAGGGCGATATCTGTACACAGACTGGTATCTCTCAGTCCCTTCTCTCTCAGGGAGATAGCTGTACACTGACTGGTGTTTCTCTGTCCCCTCTCTCTCTCAGGGAGATATGTGTACACTGACTGGTGTCACTCAGTCCCCCTCTCTCTCAGGGTGATATCTGTACACTGACTGGTGTCTCTCAGTCCCCTCTCTCTCTCAGGGAGATATCTGTACACTGACTGGTGTCTCTCAGTCCTCTCTCTCTCAGGGAGATATCTGTACACTGACTGGTGTCTCTCAGTCCGCTCTCTCTCTCTCAGGGAGATATCTGTACACTGACTGGTGTCTCTCAGTCCCCCCTCTCTCTCAGGGAGATATCAGTACACTGACTGGTGTCTCTCAGTCTCCTCCCTCTCTCAGGGAGATATCTGTACACTGACTGGTGTCTCTCAGTCCCCTCTCTCTCTCTCAGGGAGATATCTGTACACTGACTGGTGTCTCTCAGTCCCCCCTCTCTCTCAGGGAGATATCTGTACACTGACTGGTGTCTCTCAGTCCCCCCTCTCTCTCAGGGACATATCTGTACACTGACTGGTGTCTATCAGTCCCCCCTCTCTCTCAGTGTGATGTATGTACACTGACTGGTGTCTCTCAGTCCCCCCTCTCTCAGGGAGATATCTGTACACTGACTGGTGTCTCTCAGTCCCCCCTCTCTCTCAGGGACATATCTGTACACTGACTGGTGTTTATCAGTCCTCTCTATCTCTTAGGGAGATATCTGTACACTGACTGGTGTCTCTCTGCCCCCCCCCCCCTCTCTCTCTCAGGGAGATATCTGTATACTGACTTGTGTCTCTCAGTCCTCTCTATCTCACAGGGAGATATCTGTACACTGACTGGTGTCTCTCAGTTCCCCCCTCTCTCTCAGGGAGATATCTGTACACTGACTGGTGTCTCTCAGTCCTCTCTCTCTCTCTCAGGGAGATATCTGTACACTGACTGGTGTCTCTCAGTCCCCGCTCTCTCAGGGAGATATCTGTACACTGACTGGTGTCTCTCAGTCCCCTCTCTCTCAGGGAGATATCTGTACACTGACTGGTGTCTCTCAGTCCCCTCTCTCTCAGGGAGATATCTTTGCACTGACTGGTGTCTCTCAGTCCTCTCTCTCAGGGAGATATCTGTACACTGACTGGTGTCTCTCAGTCCCCTCTCTCTCAGGGAGATATCTTTGCACTGACTGGTGCCTCTCAGTCCCCCCTCTCTCTCAGGGAGATATCTGTACTCTGACTGGTGTCTCTCATTCCCCTCTCTCTCAGGGAGATATCTGTACACTGACTGGTGTCTCTCAGTCCCCTCTCTCTCTCAGGGAGATATCTGTACACTGACTGGTGTCTCTCAGTCCCCTCTCTCTCTCAGGGAGATATCTGTACACTGACTGGTGTCTCTCAGTCCCCTCTATCTCTCAGGGAGATATCTGTACACTGACTGGTGTCTCCCAGTCCTCTCTCTCTCTCAGGGAGATATCTGCATACTGACTGGTATCTCTCAGTCCCTTCTCTCTCAGGGAGATATCTGTACACTGACTGGTGTCTCTCAGTCCCTCTCTCTCTCAGGGAGATATCTGTACACTGACTGGTGTCTCTCAGTCCCTCTCTCTCTCAGGGAGATATCTGTACACTGACTGGTGTCTCTCAGTCACCCTCTCTCTCAGGGAGATATCTGTACACTGACTGGTGTCTCTCTGTCCCCTCTCTCTCAGGGAGATATCTATACACTGACTGGTGTGTCTCAGTCCCCCCTCTCTCTCAGGGAGATATCTATACACTGACTGGTGTGTCTCAGTCCCCTCTCTCTCTCAGGGAGATATCTGTACACTGACTGGTGTCTCTCAGTCCTCTCTCTCTCAGGGAGATATCTGTACACTGACTGGTGTCTCTCAGTACCTCTCTCAGGGAGATATCTGTACACTGACTGGTGTCTCTCAGTCCCCTCTCTCTCTCAGGGAGATATCTGTACACTGACTGGTGTCTCTCAGTCCCATCTCTCTCTCAGGGAGATATCTGTACACTGACTGGTGTCTCTCAGTCCCCACTCTCTCAGGGAGATATCTGTACACTGACTGGTGTCTCTCAGTCTCCTCTCTCTCAGGGAGATATCTGTGCACTGACTGGTGTCTCTCAGTCCCCTCTCTCTCTCAGGGAGATATCTGTACACTGACTGGTGTCTCTCAGTCCCCTCTCTCTCTCAGTGAGATATCTGTACACTGACTGGTGTCTCTCAGTCCCCTCTCTCTCTCAGGGAGATATCTGTACACTGACTGGTGTCTCTCAGTCCCCTCTCTCTCTCAGGGAAATTTCTGTACACTGACTGGTGTTTCTCAGTCCCCCGCTCTCTCAGGGAGATATCTGTACACTGACTGGTGTCTCTCAGTCCCCTCTCTCTCTCAGGGTGATATCTGTACACTGACTGGTGCCTCTCAGTCCCCTCTCTCTCTCAGGGAGATATCTGTACACTGACTGGTGTCTCTCAGTCCCTTCTCTCTCAGGGAGATATCTGTACACTGACTGGTGTCTCTCAGTCCTCTCTCTCAGGGAGATATCTGTACACTGACTGGTGTCTCTCAGTCCTCTCTCTCTCTCAGGGAGATATCTGTACACTGACTGGTGTCTCTGAGTCCTCTCTCTCTCAGGGAGATATCTGTACACTGACTGGTGTCTCTCAGTCCTCTCTCTCAGGGAGATATCTGTACACTGACTGGTGTCTCTCAGTCCCCTCTCTCTCTCAGGGAGATATCTGTACACTGACTGGTGTCTCTCAGTCCCCCCTCTCTCTCTCAGGCAGATATCTGTACACTGACTGGTGTCTCTCAGTCCCCTCTCTCTCTCAGGGAGATATCTGTACACTGACTGGTGTCTCTCAGTCCCCTCTCTCTCAGGGAGATATCTGTACACTGACTGGTGTCTCTCAGTCCCCTCTCTCTCTCAGGGAGATATCTGTACCCTGACTGGTGTCGCTCAGTCCCCTCTCTCTCTCAGGGAGATATCTGTACACTGACTGGTATCTCTCAGTCCCCTCTCTCTCAGGGAGATATCTGTACACTGACTGGTGTCTCTCAGTCCCCTCTCTCTCTCAGGGAGGTATCTGTACACTGACTGGTGTCTCTCAGTCCTCTCTCTCTTTCAGGGAGATATCTGTACACTGACTGGTGTCTCTCAGTCCCCTCTCTCTCAGGGAGATATCTGTACACTGACTGGTGTCTCTCAGTCCCCTCTCTCTCTCAGGGAGATATCTGTACACTGACTGGTGTCTCTCAGTCCCCTCTCTCTCTCAGGGAGATATCTGTACACTGACTGGTGTCTCCCAGTCCCCTCTCTCTCTCTCAGGGAGCTATCTGTACACTGACTGGTGTCTCTCAGTCCCCTCTCTCTCTCAGGGAGATATCTGTACACTGACCGGTGTCTCTCAGTCCCCTCTCTCAGGGAGATATCTGTACACTGACTGGTGTCTCTCAGTCCCCTCTCTCTCAGGGAGATATCTGTACACTGGCTGGTGTCTCTCAGTCCCCTCTTTCTCAGGGAGATATCTGTACACTGACTGGTGTCTCTCAGTCCCCTCTCTCTATTAGGGAGATAACTGTACACTGACTGGTGTCTCTCAGTCCCGCTCTCTCTCAGGGAGATATCTGTACACTGACTGGTGTCTCTCAGTCCCCTCTCTCTCTCAGGGAGATATCTGTACACTGACTGGTGTCTCTCAGTCCCCTCTCTCTCTCAGGGAGATATCTGTACACTGACTGGTGTCTCTCAGTCCCCTCTCTCTCTCAGGGAGATATCTGTACACTGACTTGTGTCTCTCAGTCCTCTCTCTCTCAGGGAGATATCTGTACACTGATTGGTGTCTCTCAGTCCCCTCTCTCTCTCAGGGAGATATCTGTACACTGACTGGTGTTTCTCAGTCCCCTCTCTCTCAGGGACATATCTATACACTGACTGGTGCCTCTAAGTCCCCTCTCTCTCCGCGAGATATCTGTACACTGACTGGTGTCTCTCAATCCCCTCTCTCTCTCAGGGAGATATCTGTACTCTGACTGGTATCTCTCAGCCCTCTCTCTCTCTCAGGGAGATATCTGTACACTGACTGGTGTCTCTCAGTCCCCTCTCTCTCTCAGGGAGATATCTGTACACTGACTGGTGTTTCTCTGTCCCCTCTCTCTCAGGGAGATATCTGTACACTGACTGGTGTCTCTCAGACCCCTCTCTCTCGCAGGGAGATATCTGTACACTGACTGGTGTCTCTGAGTCCCTCCTCTCTCTCAGGGAGATATCTGTACACTGACTGGTGTCTCTCAGTCCCCCCTCTCTCTCAGGGAGATATCTGAACACTGACTGGTGTCTGTCAGTCCCCCCTCTCTCTCAGGGAGATATCTGTACACTGACTGGCATCTCTCAGTCCCCCCTCTCTCTCTCAGGGAGATATCTGTACACTGACTGGTTTCTCTCCCTCCTCTCTCTCTCCGAGGGAGATATCTGTACACTTACTGGTGTCTCTCAGTCCCCTCTCTCTCTCTCTCTCAGGGAGATATCTGTACACTGACTGGTGTCTCTGAGTCCCCCCTCTCTCAGGGAGATATCTGTACACTGACTGGTTTCTCTCAGTCCTCTCCCTCTCTCAGGGAGATATGTGTACACTGACTGGTGTCACTCAGTCCCCCTCTCTCTCAGGGTGATATCTGTACACTGACTGGTGTCTCTCAGTCCTCTCTCTCTCAGGGAGATATCTGTACACTGACTGGTGTCTCTCAGTCCCCCCTCTCTCTCAGGGAGATATCAGTACACTGACTGGTGTCTCTCAGTCTCCTCCCTCTCTCAGGGAGATATCTGTACACTGACTGGTGTCTCTCAGTCCCCTCTCTCTCTCTCAGCGAGATATCTGTACACTGACTGGTGTCTCTCAGTCCCCCCTCTCTCTCAGGGAGATATCAAAGAACAAAGAACAAAGAACAAAGAAATGTACAGCACAGGAACAGGCCCTTCGGCCCTCCAAGCCCGTGCCGACCATACTGCCCGACTAAACTACAATCTTCTACACTTCCTGGGTCCGTATCCTTCTATTCCCATCCTTTTCATATATTTGTCAAGATGCCCCTTAAATGTCCCTATCGTCCCTGCCTCCACTACCTCCTCCGGTAGTGAGTTCCAGGCACCCACTACCCTCTGCGTAAAAAACTTGCCTCGTACATCTACTCTAAACTTTGCCCCTCTCACCTTAAACCTATGCCCCCTAGTAATTGACCCCTCTACCCTGGGGAAAAGCCTCTGACTATCCACTCTGTCTATGCCCCTCATAATTTTGTATACCTCTATCAGGTCGCCCCTCAACCTCCTTCGTTCCAGTGAGAACAAACCGAGTTTATTCAATCGCTCCTCATAGCTTATGCCCTCCATACCAGGCAACATTCTGGTAAATCTCTTCTGCACCCTCTCTAAAGCCTCCACATCCTTCTGGTAGTGTGGCGACCAGAATTGAACACTATACTCCAAGTGTGGCCTAACTAAGGTTCTATACAGCTGCAACATGACTTGCCAATTCTTATACTCAATGCCCCGGCCAATGAAGGCAAGCATGCCGTATGCCTTCTTGACTACCTTCTCCACCTGTGTAGCCCCTTTCAGTGATCTGTGGACCTGTACTCCTAGATCTCTTTGACTTTCAATACTCTTGAGGGTTCTACCATTCACTGTATATTCCCTACCTGCATTAGCCCTTCCAAAATGCATTACCTCACATTTGTCCAGGTTAAACTCCATCTGCCATCTCTCCGCCCAAGTCTCCAGACAATCTAAATCCTGCTGTATCCTCAGACAGTCCTCATCGCTATCCGCAATTCCACCAACCTTTGTGTCGTCTGCAAACTTACTAATCAGACCAGTTACATTTTCCTCCAAATCATTTATATATACTACAAAGAGCAAAGGTCCCAGCACTGATCCCTGTGGAACACCACTGGTCACAGCCCTCCAATTAGAAAAGCATCCCTCCATTGCTACCCTCTGCCTTCTATGGCCTAGCCAGTTCTGTATCCACCTTGCCAGTTCACCCCTGATCCCGTGTGACTTCACCTTTTGTACTAGTCTACCATGAGGGACCTTGTCAAAGGCCTTACTGAAGTCCATATAGACAACATCTACTGCCCTACCTGCATCAATCATCTTAGTGACCTCCTCGAAAAACTCTATCAAGTTAGTGAGACACGACCTCCCCTTCACAAAACCGTGCTGCCTCTCACTAATACGTCCATTTGCTTCCAAATGGGAGTAGATCCTGTCTCGAAGAATTCTCTCCAGTAATTTCCCTACCACTGAAGTAAGGCTCACCGGCCTGTAGTTCCCGGGATTATCCCTGCCACCCTTCTTAAACAGAGGAACAACATTGGCTATTCTCCAGTCCTCCGGGACATCCCCTGAAGACAGCGAGGATCCAAAGATTTCTGTCAAGGCCTCAGCAATTTCCTCTCCAGCCTCCTTCAGTATTCTGGGGTAGATCCCATCCGGCCCTGGGGACTTATCTACCTTAATATTTTTTAAGACACCCAACACCTCGTCTTTTTGGATCACAATGTGACCCAGGCTATCTACACCCCCTTCTCCAGACTCAACATCTACCAATTCCTTCTCTTTGGTGAATACTGATGCAAAGTATTCATTTAGTACCTCGCCCATTTCCTCTGGCTCCACACATAGATTCCCTTGCCTATCCTTCAGTGGGCCAACCCTTTCCCTGGCTACCCTCTTACTTTTTATGTAAGTGTAAAAAGCCTTGGGATTTTCCTTAACCCTATTTGCCAATGCCTTTTCATGACCCCTTCTAGCCCTCCTGACTCCTTGCTTAAGTTCCTTCCTACTTTCCTTATATGCCACACAGGCTTCGTCTGTTCCCAGCCTTTTAGCCCTGACAAATGCCTCCTTTTTCTTTTTGACGAGGCCTACAATATCACTCGTCATCCAAGGTTCCCGAAAATTGCCGTATTTATCTTTCTTCCTCACAGGAACATGCCTGTCCTGTATTCCTTTCAACTGACACTTGAAAGCCTCCCACATGTCAGATGTTGATTTGCCCTCAAACATCCGCCCCCAATCTATGTTCTTCAGTTCCCGCCTAATATTGTTATAATTAGCCTTCCCCCAATTTAGCACATTCATCCTCGGACCACTCTTATCCTTGTCCACCAGTACTTTAAAACTTACTGAATTGTGGTCACTGTTACCGAAATGCTCCCCTACTGAAACATCTACCACCTGGCCGGGCTCATTCCCCAATACCAGGTCCAGTACCGCCCCTTCCCTAGTTGGACTGTTTACATATTGTTTTAAGAAGCCCTCCTGGATGCTCCTTACAAACTCTGCCCCGTCTAAGCCCCTGGCACTAAGTGAGTCCCAGTCAATATTGGGGAAGTTGAAGTCTCCCATCACCACAACCCTGTTGTTTTTACTCTTTTCCAAAATCTGTCTACCTATCTGCTCCTCTATCTCCCGCTGGCTGTTGGGAGGCCTGTAGTATACCCCCAACATTGTGACTGCACCCTTCTTATTCCTGATCTCCACCCATATAGCCTCACTGCCCTCTGAGGTGTCCTCTCGCTGTATAGCTGTGATACTCTCCTGAACAAGTAGCGCAACTCCGCCTCCCCTTTTACATCCCCCTCTATCCCGCCTGAAACATCTAAATCCTGGAACGTTTAGCTGCCAATCCTGCCCTTCCCTCAACCAGGTCTCTGTAATGGCAACAACATCATAGTTCCAAGTAGTAATCCAAGCTCTAAGTTCATCTGCCTTACCCGTAATGCTCCTTGCATTAAAACATATGCACTTCAGGCCACCAGACCCGCTGTGTTCAGCAACTTCTCCCCGTCTGCGCTGCCTCAGAGCCACACTGTCCCTATTCCCTGGTTCTCCCTCAATGCTCTCACCTTCTGACCTATTGCTCCCGTGCCCACCCCCCTGCCATACTAGTTTAAACCCTCCCGTGTGACACTAGCAAACCTCGCGGCCAGGATATTTATGCCTCTCCGGTTTAGATGCAACCCGTCCATCTTATACAGGTCACACCTGCCCCGGAAGAGCTCCCAGTGGTCCAGATAACAGAAACCCTCCCTCCTACACCAGCTGTTTAGCCACGTGTTTGTCTGCTCTATCTTCCTATTTCTAGCCTCACTGGCACGTGGCACAGGGAGTAATCCCGAGATTACAACCCTCGAGGTCCTGTCTTTTAACTTTCTGCCTAGCTCCCTGAACTCCTGCTGGTGTCTCTCAGTCCCCCCTCTCTCTCAGGGACATATCTGTACACTGACTGGTGTCTATCAGTCCCCCCTCTCTCTCAGTGTGATGTATGTACACTGACTGGTGTCTCTCAGTCCCCTCTCTCTCAGGGAGATATCTGTACACTGACTGGTGTCTCTCAGTCCTCTCTCTCTCAGGGAGATATCTGTACACTGACTGGTGTCTCTCAGTCCCTCTCTCTCTCAGGGAGCTATCTGTACACTGACTGGTGTCTCTCAGTCCCCTCTCTCTCAGGGAGATATCTGTACACTGACTGGTGTCTCTCAGTCCCCTCTCTCTCTCAGGGAGATATCTGTACACTGACTGGTGTCTCTCAGTCCCTCTCTCTCTCAGGGAGATATCTGTACACTGACTGGTGTCTCTCAGTCACCCTCTCTCTCAGGGAGATATCTGTGCACTGACTGGTGTCTCTCAGTCCTCTCTCTCTCAGGGAGATATCTGTACACTGACTGGTATCTCTCAGTCCCTTCTCTCTCAGGGAGATATCTGTACACTGACTGGTGTCTCTCAGTCCCTATCTCTCTCAGGGAGATATCTGTACACTGACTGGTGTCTCTCAGTCCCTCTCTCTCTCAGGGAGATATCTGTACACTGACTGGTGTCTCTCAGTCACCCTCTCTCTCAGGGAGATATCTGTACACTGACTGGTGTCTCTCTGTCCCCTCTCTCTCAGGGAGATATCTATACACTGACTGGTGTGTCTCAGTCCCCCCTCTCTCTCAGGGAGATATCTATACACTGACTGGTGTGTCTCAGTCCCCTCTCTCTCTCAGGGAGATATCTGTACACTGACTGGTGTCTCTCAGTCCCCTCTCTCTCAGGGAGATATCTATACACTGACTGGTGTCTCTCAGTCCCCTCTCTCTCTCAGGGAGATATCTGTACACTGACTGGTGTCTCTCTGTACCCCTCTCTCTCTCAGGGAGATATCTGTACACTGACTGGTGTCTCTCTGTCCCCTCTCTCTCTCAGGGAGATATCTGTACACTGATTGGTGTCTCTCAGTCCCCTCTCTCTCTCAGGGAGATATCTGTACACTGACTGGTGTCTCTCAGTTCCTTCTCTCTCAGGGAGATATCTGTACACTGACTGGTGTCTCTCAGTCCCCTCTCTCTCAGGGAGATATCTGTACACTGACTGGTGTCTCTCAGTCCTCTCTCTCTCAGGGAGATATCTGTACACTGACTGGTGTCTCTCAGTCCTCTCTCTCTCAGGGAGATATCTGTACACTGACTGGTGTCTCTCAGTCCCCTCTCTCTCAGGGAGATATCTGTACACTGACTGGTGTCTCTCAGTCCTCCCTCTCTCAGGGAGATATCTGTACACTGACTGGTGTCTCTCAGTCCCCTCTCTCTCAGGGAGATATCTGTACACTGACTGGTGTCTCTCAGTCCCCCCTCTCTCTCAGGGAGATATCTATACACTGACTGGTGTCTCTCAGTCCCCTCTCTCTCAGGGAGATATCTGTACAATGACTGGTGTCTCTCAGTCCCCTCTCTCTCAGGGAGATATCTGTATACTGACTGGTGTCTCTCAGTCCCCTCACTCTCTCAGGGAGATATCTGTACACTGACTGGTGTCTCTCAGTCCCCTCTCTCTCTCAGGGAGATATCTGTACACTGACTGGTGTCTCTCAGTCCCTTCTCTCTCAGGGAGATATCTGTACACTGACTGGTGTCTCTCAGTCCTCTCTCTCTCTCAGGGAGATATCTGTACACTGACTGGTGTCTCTCAGTCCCTCTCTCTCTCAGGGAGATATCTGTACACTGACTGGTATCTCTCAGTCCTCTCTCTCTCTCAGGGAGATATCTGTACACTGACTGGTGTCTCTCAGTCCCCCGCTCTCTCAGGGAGATATCTGTACACCGACTGGTGTCTCTCAGTCCCTCTGTCTCTCAGGGAGATATCTGTACACTGACTGGTGTCTCTCAGTCCCATCTCTCTCTCAGGGAGATATCTGTACACTGACTGGTGTCTCTCAGTCCCCTCTCTCTCAGGGAGATATCTATACACTGACTGGTGTCTCTCAGTCCCCTCTCTCTCTCAGTGAGATATCTGTACACTGACTGGTGTCTCTCAGTACCCCTCTCTCTCTCAGGGAGATATCTGTACACTGACTGGTGTCTCTCTGTCCCCTCTCTCTCTCAGGGAGATATCTGTACACTGATTGGTGTCTCTCAGTCCCCTCTCTCTCTCAGGGAGATATCTGTACACTGACTGGTGTCTCTCAGTTCCTTCTCTCTCAGGGAGATATCTGTACACTGACTGGTGTCTCTCAGTCCCCTCTCTCTCAGGGAGATATCTGTACACTGACTTGTGTCTCTCAGTCCCCTCTCTCTCTCAGGGAGATATCTGTACACTGACTGGTGTCTCTCAGTTCCTTCTCTCTCAGGGAGATATCTGTACACTGACTGGTGTCTCTCAGTCCTCTCTCTCTCAGGGAGATATCAGTACACTGACTGGTGTCTCTCAGTTCTCTCTCTCTCAGGGAGATATCTGTACACTGACTGGTGTCTCTCAGTCCCCTCTCTCTCAGGGAGATATCTGTACACTGACTGGTGTCTCTCAGTCCCCTCTCTCTCAGGGAGATATCTGTACACTGACTGGTGTCTCTCAGTCCCCCCTCTCTCTCAGGGAGATATCTGTACACTGACTGGTGTCTCTCAATCCCCTCTCTCTCAGGGAGATATCTGTACAATGACTGGTGTCTCTCAGTCCCCTCTCTCTCAGGGAGATATCTGTATACTGACTGGTGTCTCTCAGTCCCCTCTCTCTCTCAGGGAGATATCTGTACACTGACTGGTGTCTCTCAGTCCCCTCTCTCTTTCAGGGAGATATCTGTACACTGACTGGTGTCTCTCAGTCCCTTCTCTCTCAGGGAGATATCTGTACACTGACTGGTGTCTCTCAGTCCTCTCTCTCTCTCAGGGAGATATCTGTACACTGACTGGTGTCTCTCAGTCCCTCTCTCTCTCAGGGAGATATCTGTACACTGACTGGTATCTCTCAGTCCTCTCTCTCTCTCTCAGGGAGATATCTGTACACTGACTGGTGTCTCTCAGTCCCCCGCTCTCTCAGGGAGATATCTGTACACTGACTGGTGTCTCTCAGTCCCTCTGTCTCTCAGGGAGATATCTGTACACTGACTGGTGTCTCTCAGTCCCATCTCTCTCTCAGGGAGATATCTGTACACTGACTGGTGTCTCTCAGTCCCCTCTCTCTCAGGGAGATATCTATACACTGACTGGTGTCTCTCAGTCCCCTCTCTCTCTCAGGGAGATATCTGTACACTGACTGGTGTCTCTCAGTCCCCTCTCTCTCTCAGGGAGATATCTGTACACTGACTGGTGTCTCTCAGTCCCCTCTCTCTCTCAGGGAGATATCTGTACACTGACTGGTGTCTCTCAGTCCCCCTCTCTCTCTCAGGGAGATATCTGTACACTGACTGGTGTCTCTCTGTCCCCTCTCTCTCTCAGGGAGATATCTGTACACTGATTGGTGTCACTCAGTCCCCTCTCTCTCTCAGGGAGATATCTGTACACTGACTGGTGTCTCTCAGTCCCCTCTCTCTCTCAGGGAGATATCTGTACACTGACTGGTGTCTCTCAGTTCCTTCTCTCTCAGGGAGATATCTGTACACTGACTGGTGTCTCTCAGTCCCCTCTCTCTCAGGGAGATATCTGTACACTGACTGGTGTCTCTCAGTCCTCTCTCTCTCAGGGAGATAGCTGTACACTGACTGGTGTCTCTCAGTCCCCTCTCTCTCAGGGAGATATCTGTACACTGACTGGTGTCTCTCAGTCCCCTCCCTCTCAGAGAGATATCTGTACACTGACTGGTGTCTCTCAGTCCCCTCTCTCTCTCAGGGAGATATCTGTACACTGACTGGTGTCTCTCAGTCCCCTCTCTCTCAGGGAGATATCTGTACAATGACTGATGTCTCTCAGTCCCCTCTCTCTCAGGGAGATATCTGTACACTGACTGGTGTCTCTCAGTCCTCTCTCTCTCAGGGAGATATCTGTACACTGACTGGTGTCTCTCAGTCCCCTCTCTCTCAGGGAGATATCTGTACACTGACTGGTGTCTCTCAGTCCTCCCTCTCTCAGGGAGATATCTGTACACTGACTGGTGTCTCTCAGTCCCCTCTCTCTCAGGGAGATATCTGTACACTGACTGGTGTCTCTCAGTCCCCCCTCTCTCTCAGGGAGATATCTGTACACTGACTGGTGTCTCTCAGTCCCCTCTCTCTCAGGGAGTTATCTGTACAATGACTGGTGTCTCTCAGTCCCCTCTCTCTCAGGGAGATATCTGTATACTGACTGGTGTCTCTCAGTCCCCTCACTCTCTGAGGGAGATATCTGTACACTGACTGGTGTCTCTCAGTCCCCTCTCTCTCTCAGGGAGATATCTGTACACTGACTGGTGTCTCTCAGTCCCTTCTCTCTCAGGGAGATATCTGTACACTGACTGGTGTCTCTCAGTCCTCTCTCTCTCTCAGGGAGATATCTGTACACTGACTGGTGTCTCTCAGTCCCTCTCTCTCTCAGGGAGATATCTGTACACTGACTGGTATCTCTCAGTCCTCTCTCTCTCTCAGGGAGATATCTGTACACTGACTGGTGTCTCTCAGTCCCCCGCTCTCTCAGGGAGATATCTGTACACCGACTGGTGTCTCTCAGTCCCTCTGTCTCTCAGGGAGATATCTGTACACTGACTGGTGTCTCTCAGTCCCATCTCTCTCTCAGGGAGATATCTGTACACTGACTGGTGTCTCTCAGTCCCCTCTCTCTCAGGGAGATATCTATACACTGACTGGTGTCTCTCAGTCCCCTCTCTCTCTCAGTGAGATATCTGTACACTGACTGGTGTCTCTCAGTACCCCTCTCTCTCTCAGGGAGATATCTGTACACTGATTGGTGTCTCTCAGTCCCCTCTCTCTCTCAGGGAGATATCTGTACACTGACTGGTGTCTCTCAGTTCCTTCTCTCTCAGGGAGATATCTGTACACTGACTGGTGTCTCTCAGTCCCCTCTCTCTCAGGGAGATATCTGTACACTGACTTGTGTCTCTCAGTCCCCTCTCTCTCTCAGGGAGATATCTGTACACTGACTGGTGTCTCTCAGTTCCTTCTCTCTCAGGGAGATATCTGTACACTGACTGGTGTCTCTCAGTCCTCTCTCTCTCAGGGAGATATCAGTACACTGACTGGTGTCTCTCAGTCCTCTCTCTCTCAGGGAGATATCTGTACACTGACTGGTGTCTCTCAGTCCCCTCTCTCTCAGGGAGATATCTGTACACTGACTGGTGTCTCTCAGTCCCCTCTCTCTCAGGGAGATATCTGTACACTGACTGGTGTCTCTCAGTCCCCCCTCTCTCTCAGGGAGATATCTGTACACTGACTGGTGTCTCTCAATCCCCTCTCTCTCAGGGAGATATCTGTACAATGACTGGTGTCTCTCAGTCCCCTCTCTCTCAGGGAGATATCTGTATACTGACTGGTGTCTCTCAGTCCCCTCTCTCTCTCAGGGAGATATCTGTACACTGACTGGTGTCTCTCAGTCCCCTCTCTCTTTCAGGGAGATATCTGTACACTGACTGGTGTCTCTCAGTCCCTTCTCTCTCAGGGAGATATCTGTACACTGACTGGTGTCTCTCAGTCCTCTCTCTCTCTCAGGGAGATATCTGTACACTGACTGGTGTCTCTCAGTCCCTCTCTCTCTCAGGGAGATATCTGTACACTGACTGGTATCTCTCAGTCCTCTCTCTCTCTCTCAGGGAGATATCTGTACACTGACTGGTGTCTCTCAGTCCCCCGCTCTCTCAGGGAGATATCTGTACACTGACTGGTGTCTCTCAGTCCCTCTGTCTCTCAGGGAGATATCTGTACACTGACTGGTGTCTCTCAGTCCCATCTCTCTCTCAGGGAGATATCTGTACACTGACTGGTGTCTCTCAGTCCCCTCTCTCTCAGGGAGATATCTATACACTGACTGGTGTCTCTCAGTCCCCTCTCTCTCTCAGGGAGATATCTGTACACTGACTGGTGTCTCTCAGTCCCCTCTCTCTCTCAGGGAGATATCTGTACACTGACTGGTGTCTCTCAGTCCCCTCTCTCTCTCAGGGAGATATCTGTACACTGACTGGTGTCTCTCAGTCCCCCTCTCTCTCTCAGGGAGATATCTGTACACTGACTGGTGTCTCTCTGTCCCCTCTCTCTCTCAGGGAGATATCTGTACACTGATTGGTGTCAATCAGTCCCCTCTCTCTCTCAGGGAGATATCTGTACACTGACTGGTGTCTCTCAGTCCCCTCTCTCTCTCAGGGAGATATCTGTACACTGACTGGTGTCTCTCAGTTCCTTCTCTCTCAGGGAGATATCTGTACACTGACTAGTGTCTCTCAGTCCCCTCTCTCTCAGGGAGATATCTGTACACTGACTGGTGTCTCTCAGTCCTCTCTCTCTCAGGGAGATAGCTGTACACTGACTGGTGTCTCTCAGTCCCCTCTCTCTCAGGGAGATATCTGTACACTGACTGGTGTCTCTCAGTCCCCTCCCTCTCAGGGAGATATCTGTACACTGACTGGTGTCTCTCAGTCCCCTCTCTCTCTCAGGGAGATATCTGTACACTGACTGGTGTCTCTCAGTCCCCTCTCTCTCAGGGAGATATCTGTACAATGACTGATGTCTCTCAGTCCCCTCTCTCTCAGGGAGATATCTGTATACTGACTGGTGTCTCTCAGTCCCCTCTCTCTCTCAGGGAGATATCTGTACACTGACTGGTGTCCCTCAGTCCCCTCTCTCTCTCAGGGAGATATCTGTACACTGACTGGTGTCTCTCAGTCCCTCTCTCTCTCAGGGAGATATCTATACACTGACTGGTATCTCTCTGTCCCCTCTCTCTCTCAGGGAGATATCTGTACACTGACTGGTGTCTCTCAGTCCCTTCTCTCTCAGGGAGATATCTGTACACTGACTGGTGTCTCTCAGTCCTCTCTCTTTCTCAGTGAGATATCTGTACACTGACTGGTGTCTCTCAGTCCCTCTCTCTCTCAGGGAGATATCTGTACACTGACTGGTATCTCTCAGTCCTCTCTCTCTCTCAGGGAGATATCTGTACACTGACTGGTGTCTCTCAGTCCCCCGCTCTCTCAGGGAGATATCTGTACACTGACTGGTGTCTCTCAGTCCCTCTGTCTCTCAGGGAGATATCTGTACACTGACTGGTGTCTCTCAGTCCCATCTCTCTCTCAGGGAGATATCTGTACACTGACTGGTGTCTCTCAGTCCCCTCTCTCTCAGGGAGATATCAATACACTGACTGGTGTCTCTCAGTCCCCTCTCTCTCTCAGGGAGATATCTGTACACTGACTGGTGTCTCTCAGTCCCCTCTCTCTCAGGGAGATATCTGTACACTGACTGGTGTCTCTCTGTCCCCTCTCTCTCTCAGGGAGATATCTGTACACTGATTGGTGTCTCTCAGTCACCTCTCTCTCTCAGGGAGATATCTGTACACTGACTGGTGTCTCTCAGTTCCTTCTCTCTCAGGGAGATATCTGTACACTGACTGGTGTCTCTCAGTCCCCTCTCTCTCAGGGAGATATCTGTACACTGACTGGTGTATCTCAGTCCTCTCTCTCTCAGGGAGATATCTGTACACTGACTGGTGTCTCTCAGTCCCCTCTCTCTCAGGGAGATATCTGTACACTGACTGGTGTCTCTCAGTCCCCTCTCTCTCAGGGAGATATCTGTACACTGACTGGTGTCTCTCAGTCCCCCCTCTCTCTCAGGGAGATATCTGTACACTGACTGGTGTCTCTCAGTCCCCTCTCTCTCAGGGAGATATCTGTACAATGACTGGTGTCTCTCAGTCCCCTCTCTCTCAGGGAGATATCTGTATACTGACTGGTGTCTCTCAGTCCCCTCTCTCTCTCAGGGAGATATCTGTACACTGACTGGTGTCTCTCAGTCCCCTCTCTCTCTCAGGGAGATATCTGCACACTGACTGGTGTCTCTCAGTCCCCTCTCTCTCTCTCAGGGAGATATCTGTACACTGACTGGTGTCTCTCAGTCCCCTCTCTCTCTCAGGGAGATATCTGCACACTGACTGGTGTCTCTCAGTCCCCTCTCTCTCTCTCAGGGAGATATCTGTACACTGACTGGTGTCTCTTAGTCCCCTCTCTCTCTCAGGGAGATATCTGTACACTGACTGGTGTCTCTCAGTCCCCTCTCTCTCAGGGAGATATCTGTACACTGACTGGTGTCTCTCAGTCCCCTCTCTCACAGGGAGATATCTGTACACTGACTGGTGTCTCTCAGTACCCCTCTCTCTCTCAGGGAGATATCTGTACACTGACTGGTGTCTCTCTGTCCCCTCTCTCTCTCAGGGAGATATCTGTACACTGATTGGTGTCTCTCAGTCCCTTCTCTCTCTCAGGGAGATATCTGTACACTGACTGGTGTCTCTCAGTCCCCTCTCTCTCAGGGAGATATCTGTACACTGACTGGTGTCTCTCTGTCCCCTCTCTATCTCAGGGAGATATCTGTACACTGATTGGTGTCTCTCAGTCCCCCCTCTCTCTCAGGGAGATATCTGTACACTGACTGGTGTCTCTCAGTCCCCTCTCTCTCTCAGGGAGATATCTGTGCACTGACTGGTGTCTCTCTGTCCCCTCTCTCTCTCAGGGAGATATCTGTACACTGACTGGTGTCTCTCAGTCCCCTCACTCTCTCAGGGAGATATCTGTACACTGACTGGTGTCTCTCAGTCCCCTCTCTCTCTCAGGGAGATATCTGTACACTGACTGGTGTCTCTCAGTCCCCTCACTCTCTCAGGGAGATATCTGTACACTGACTGGTGTCTCTCAGTCCCCTCTCTCTCTCAGGGAGATATCTGTACACTGACTGGTGTCTCTCAGTACCCCTCTCTCTCTCAGGGAGATATCTGTACACTGACTGGTGTCTCTCTGTCCCCTCTCTCTCTCAGGGAGATATCTGTACACTGACTGGTGTCTCTCAGTCCCCTCTCTCTCAGGGAGATATCTGAACACTGACTGGTGTCTCTCAGTCCCCTCTCTCTCTCAGGGAGATATCTGTACACTGACTGGTGTCTCTCAGTCCCCTCTCTCTCTCAGGGAGATATCTGTACACTGACTGGTGTCTCTCTGTCCCCTCTCTATCTCAGGGAAATATCTGTACACTGATTGGTGTCTCTCAGTCCCCCCTCTCTCTCAGGGAGATATCTGTACACTGACTGGTGTCTCTCAGTTCCTTCTCTCTCAGGGAGATATCTGTACACTGACTGGTGTCTCTCAGTCCCCTCTCTCTCAGGGAGATATCTGTACACTGACTGGTGTCTCTCAGTCCTCTCTCTCTCAGGGAGATATCTGTACACTGACTGGTGTCTCTCAGTCCCCTCTCTCTCAGGGAGATATCTGTACACTGACTGGTGTCTCTCAGTCCCCTCTCTCTCAGGGAGATATCTGTACACTGACTGGTGTCTCTCAGTCCCCCCTCTCTCTCAGGGAGATATCTGTACACTGACTGGTGTCTCTCAGTCCCCTCTCTCTCAGGGAGATATCTGTACAATGACTGGTGTCTCTCAGTCCCCTCTCTCTCAGGGAGATATCTGTATACTGACTGGTGTCTCTCAGTCCCCTCTCTCTCTCAGGGAGATATCTGTACACTGACTGGTGTCTCTCAGGCCCCTCTCTCTCTCAGGGAGATATCTGTACACTGACTGGTGTCTCTCAGTCCCTCTCTCTCTCAGGGAGATATCTGTACACTGACTGTTATCTCTCAGTCCTCTCTCTCTCTCAGGGAGATATCTGTACACTGACTGGTGTCTCTCAGTCCCGCGCTCTCTCAGGGAGATATCTGTACACTGACTGGTGTCTCTCAGTCCCTCTGTCTGTCAGGGAGATATCTGTACACTGACTGGTGTCTCTCAGTCCCATCTCTCTCTCAGGGAGATATCTGTACACTGACTGGTGTCTCTCAGTCCCCTCTCTCTCAGGGAGATATCTATACACTGACTGGTGTCTCTCAGTCCCCTCTCTCTCTCAGGGAGATATCTGTACACTGACTGGTGTCTCTCAGTCCCCTCTCTCTCTCAGGGAGATATCTGTACACTGACTGGTGTCTCTCAGTCCCCTCTCTCTCTCAGGGAGATATCTGTACACTGACTGGTGTCTCTCAGTCCCCCTCTCTCTCTCAGGGAGATATCTGTACACTGACTGGTGTCTCTCTGTCCCCTCTCTCTCAGGGAGATATCTATACACTGACTGGTGTCTCTCAGTCCCCTCTCTCTCTCAGGGAGATATCTGTACACTGACTGGTGTCTCTCAGTCCCCTCTCTCTCTCAGGGAGATATCTGTACACTGACAGGTGTCTCTCAGTCCCCCTCTCTCTCTCAGGGAGATATCTGTACACTGATTGGTGTCTCTCAGTCCCCTCTCTCTCTCAGGGAGATATCTGTACACTGACTGGTGTCTCTCAGTCCCCTCTCTCTCAGGGAGATATCTGTACACTGACTGGTGTCTCTCAGTCCCCTCTCTCTCAGGGAGATATCTGTACACTGACTGGTGTCTCTCAGTCCTCTCTCTCTCAGGGAGATATCTGTACACTGACTGGTGTCTCTCAGTCCCCTCTCTCTCAGGGAGATATCTGTACACTGACTGGTGTCTCTCAGTCCCCTCTCTCTCAGGGAGATATCTGTACACTGACTGGTGTCTCTCAGTCCCCCCTCTCTCTCAGGGAGATATCTGTATACTGACTGGTGTCTCTCAGTCCCCTTTCTCTCTCAGGGAGATATCTGTACACTGACTGGTGTCTCTCAGTCCCCTCTCTCTCTCAGGGAGATATCTGTACACTGACTGGTGTCTCTCAGTCCCTTCTCTCTAAGGGAGATATCTGTACACTGACTGGTGTCTCTCAGTCCTCTCTCTCTCTCAGGGAGATATCTGTACACTGACTGGTGTCTCTCAGTCCCTCTCTCTCTCAGGGAGATATCTGTACACTGACTGGTATCTCTCAGTCCTCTCTCTCTCTCAGGGAGATATCTGTACACTGACTGGTGTCTCTCAGTCCCCCGCTCTCTCAGGGAGATATCTGTACACTGACTGGTGTCTCTCAGTCCCTCTGTCTCTCAGGGAGATATCTGTACACTGACTGGTGTCTCTCAGTCCCATCTCTCTCTCAGGGAGATATCTGTACACTGACTGGTGTCTCTCAGTCCCCTCTCTCTCAGGGAGATATCTATACACTGACTGGTGTCTCTCAGTCCCCTCTCTCTCTCAGGGAGATATCTGTACACTGACTGGTGTCTCTCAGTCCCCTCTCTCTCTCAGGGAGTTATCTGTACACTGACTGGTGTCTCTCAGTCCCCTCTCTCTCTCAGGGAGATATCTGTACACTGACTGGTGTCTCTCAGTCCCCCTCTCTCTCTCAGGGAGATATCTGTCCACTGACTGGTGTCTCTCTGTCCCCTCTCTCTCTCAGGGAGATATCTGTACACTGATTGGTGTCTCTCAGTCCCCTCTCTCTCTCAGGGAGATATCTGTACACTGACTGGTGTCTCTCAGTCCCCTCTCTCTCTCAGGGAGATATCTGTACACTGACTGGTGTCTCTCAGTTCCTTCTCTCTCAGGGAGATATCTGTACACTGACTGGTGTCTCTCAGTCCCCTCTCTCTCAGGGAGATATCTGTACACTGACTGGTGTCTCTCAGTCCTCTCTCTCTCAGGGAGATATCTGTACACTGACTGGTGTCTCTCAGTCCCCTCTCTCTCAGGGAGATATCTGTACACTGACTGGTGTCTCTCAGTTCCCTCTCTCTCAGGGAGATATCTGTACACTGACTGGTGTCTCTCAGTCCTCTCTCTCTCAGGGAGATATCTGTACACTGACTGGTGTCTCTCAGTCCCCTCTCTCTCAGGGAGATATCTGTACAATGACTGATGTCTCTCAGTCCCCTCTCTCTCAGGGAGATATCTGTATACTGACTGGTGTCTCTCAGTCCCCTCTCTCTCTCAGAGAGATATCTGTACACTGACTGGTGTCCCTCAGTCCCCTCTCTCTCTCAGGGAGATATCTGTACACTGACTGGTATCTCTCAGTCCCCCTCTCTCTCAGGGACATATCTGTACACTGACTGGTGTCTCTCTGTCCCTTCTCTCTCTCAGGGAGATATCTGTACACTGACTGGTGTCTCTCAGTCCCTTCTCTCTCAGGGAGATATCTGTACACTGACTGGTGTCTCTCAGTCCTCTCTCTCTCTCAGGGAGATATCTGTACACTGACTGGTGTCTCTCAGTCCCTCTCTCTCTCAGGGAGATATCTGTACACTGACTGGTATCTCTCAGTCCTCTCTCTCTCAGGGAGATATCTGTACACTGACTGGTGTCTCTCAGTCCCCCGCTCTCTCAGGGAGATATCTGTACACAGACTGGTGTCCCTCAGTCCCTCTGTCTCTCAGGGAGATATCTGTACACTGACTGGTGTCTCTCAGTCCCCTCTCTCTCAGGGAGATATCAATACACTGACTGGTGTCTCTCAGTCACCTCTCTCTCTCAGGGAGATATCTGTACACTGACTGGTGTCTCTCAGTCCCCTCTCTCTCTCAGGGAGATATCTGTACACTGACTGGTGTCTCTCAGTACCCCTCTCTCTCTCAGGGAGATATCTGTACACTGACTGGTGTCTCTCTGTCCCCTCTCTCTCTCAGGGAGATATCTGTACACTGATTGGTGTCTCTCAGTCCCCTCTCTCTCTCAGGGAGATATCTGTACACTGACTGGTGTCTCTCAGTTCCTTCTCTCTCAGGGAGATATCTGTACACTGACTGGTGTCTCTCAGTTCCTTCTCTCTCAGGGAGATATCTGTACACTGACTGGTGTCTCTCAGTCCCCTCTGTCTCTCTCAGGGAGATATCTGTACACTGACTGGTGTCTCTCAGTCCCCTATCTCTCAGGGAGATATCTGTACACTGACTGGTGTCTCTCAGTCCTCTCTCTCTCAGGGAGATCTCTGTACACTGACTGGTGTCTCTCAGTCCCCTCTCTCTCAGGGAGATATCTGTACACTGACTGGTGTCTCTCAGTCCCCTCTCTCTCAGGGAGATATCTGTACACTGACTGGTGTCTCTCAGTCCCCCCTCTCTCTCAGGGAGATATCTGTACACTGACTGGTGTCTCTCAGTCCCCTCTCTCTCTCAGGGAGATATCTGTACACTGACTGGTGTCTCTCAGTCCCCTCTCTCTCTCAGGGAGATATCTGTACACTGACTGGTGTCTCTCAGTCCTCTCTCTCTCAGGGAGATATCTGTACACTGACTGGTGTCTCTCAGTCCCCTCTCTCTCTCAGGGAGATATCTGTACACTGACTGTTGTCTCTCAGTCCCCTCTCTCTCTCTCAGGGAGATATCTGTACACTGACTGGTGTCTCTCAGTCCCCTCTCTCTCTCAGGGAGATATCTGTACACTGACTGGTGTCTCTCAGTCCCCTCTCTCTCTCAGGGAGATATCTGTACACTGACTGGTGTCTCTCAGTCCCCTCTCTCTCTCTCAGGGAGATATCTGTACACTGACTGGTGTCTCTCAGTCCCCTCTCTCTCTCAGGGAGATATCTGTACACTGACTGGTGTCTCTCAGTCCCCTCTCTCTCTCTCAGGGAGATATCTGTACACTGACTGGTGTCTCTCAGTCCCCTCTCTCTCAGGGAGATATCTGTACACTGACTGGTGTCTCTCAGTTCCCTGTCTCTCAGGGAGTTATCTGTACACTGACTGGTGTCTCTCAGTCCTCTCTCTCTCAGGGAGATATCTGTACACTGACTGGTGCCTCGCAGTCCCCCTCTCTCTCTCAGGGAGATATCTGTACACTGACTGGTGTCTCTCAGTCCCCTCTCTCTCTCAGGGAGATATCTGTACACTGACTGGTGTCTCTCAGTACCCCTCTCTCTCTCAGGGAGATATCTGTACACTGACTGGTGTCTCTCAGTCCCTCTCTCTCTCAGGGAGATATCTGTACACTGACTGGTGTCTCCCAGTCCCCTCCCTCTCTCAGGGAGATATCTGTACACTGACTGGTGTCTCTCAGTCCCCCGCTCTCTCAGGGAGATATCTGTACACTGACTGGTGTCTCTCAGTCCCTCTGTCTCTCAGGGAGATATCTGTACACTGACTGGTGTCTCTCAGGCCCCTCTCTCTCTCTCAGGGAGATATCTGTACACTGACTGGTGTCTCTCAGTCCCCTCTCTCTCAGGGAGATATCTATACACTGACTAGTGTCTCTCAGTCCCCTCTCTCTCTCAGGGAGATATCTGTACACTGACTGGTGTCTCTCAGTACCCCTCTCTCTCTCAGGGAGATATCTGTACACTGACTGGTGTCTCTCTGTCCCCTCTCTCTCAGGGAGATATCTGTACACTGACTGGTATCTCTCAGTCCCTTCTCTCTCAAGGAGATATCTGTACACTGACCGGTGTCTCTCAGTCCTCCTGTCTCTCAGGGAGATATCTGTACACTGACTGGTGTCTCTCAGTCCCCTCTCTCTCTCAGGGAGATATCTGTACACTGACTGTTGTCTCTCAGTCCCATCTCTCTCTCAGGGAGATATCTGTACACTGACTGGTGTCTCTCAGTCCCCTCTCTCTCAGGGAGATATCTATACACTGACTGGTGTCTCTCAGTCCCCTCTCTCTCTCAGGGAGATATCTGTACACTGACTGGTGTCTCTCAGTCCCCTCTCTCTCTCAGGGAGTTATCTGTACACTGACTGGTGTCTCTCAGTCCCCTCTCTCTCTCAGGGAGATATCTGTACACTGACTGGTGTCTCTCAGTCCCCCTCTCTCTCTCAGGGAGATATCTGTACACTGACTGGTGTCTCTCTGTCCCCTCTCTCTCTCAGGGAGATATCTGTACACTGATTGGTGTCTCTCAGTCCCCTCTCTCTCTCAGGGAGATATCTGTACACTGACTGGTGTCTCTCAGTCCCCTCTCTCTCTCAGGGAGATATCTGTACACTGACTGGTGTCTCTCAGTTCCTTCTCTCTCAGGGAGATATCTGTACACTGACTGGTGTCTCTCAGTCCCCTCTCTCTCAGGGAGATATCTGTACACTGACTGGTGTCTCTCAGTCCTCTCTCTCTCAGGGAGATATCTGTACACTGACTGGTGTCTCTCAGTCCCCTCTCTCTCAGGGAGATATCTGTACACTGACTGGTGTCTCTCAGTTCCCTCTCTCTGAGGGAGATATCTGTACACTGACTGGTGTCTCTCAGTCCTCTCTCTCTCTCAGGGAGATATCTGTACACTGACTGGTGTCTCTCAGTCCCCTCTCTCTCAGGGAGATATCTGTACAATGACTGATGTCTCTCAGTCCCCTCTCTCTCAGGGAGATATCTGTATACTGACTGGTGTCTCTCAATCCCCTCTCTCTCTCAGAGAGATATCTGTACACTGACTGGTGTCCCTCAGTCCCCTCTCTCTCTCAGGGAGATATCTGTACACTGACTGGTATCTCTCAGTCCCCCTCTCTCTCAGGGACATATCTGTACACTGACTGGTGTCTCTCTGTCCCTTCTCTCTCTCAGGGAGATATCTGTACACTGACTGGTGTCTCTCAGTCCCTTCTCTCTCAGGGAGATATCTGTACACTGACTGGTGTCTCTCAGTCCTCTCTCTCTCTCAGGGAGATATCTGTACACTGACTGGTGTCTCTCAGTCCCTCTCTCTCTCAGGGAGATATCTGTACACTGACTGGTATCTCTCAGTCCTCTGTCTCTCAGGGAGATATCTGTACACTGACTGGTGTCTCTCAGTCCCCCGCTCTCTCAGGGAGATATCTGTACACAGACTGGTGTCCCTCAGTCCCTCTGTCTCTCAGGGAGATATCTGTACACTGACTGGTGTCTCTCAGTCCCCTCTCTCTCAGGGAGATATCAATACACTGACTGGTGTCTCTCAGTCCCCTCTCTCTCTCAGGGAGATATCTGTACACTGACTGGTGTCTCTCAGTCCCTCTCTCTCTCAGGGAGATATCTGTACACTGACTGGTGTCTCTCAGTACCCCTCTCTCTCTCAGGGAGATATCTGTACACTGACTGGTGTATCTCAGTCCCCTCTCTGTCTCAGGGAGCTATCTGGGCACTGACTGGTGTCTCTCAGTCCCCTCTCTCTCTCAGGGAGATATCTGTACACTGACTGTTGTCTCTCAGTACCTCTCTCAGGGAGATACCTGTACACTGACTGGTGTCTCTCAGTCCCCCTCTCTCTCTCAGGGAGCTATCTGTACACTGACTGGTGTCTCTCAGTCCCCTCTCTCTCTCAGGTAGATATCTGTACACTGACTGGTGTCTCTCAGTCCTCTCCCTCTCAGGGAGATATCTGTACACTAACTGGTGTCTCTCAGTCCTCCTCTCTCTCAGGGAGATATCTGTACACTGACTGGTGTCTCTCAGTCCCTTCTCTCTCAGGGAGATATCTGTACACTGACTGGTGTCTCTCAGTCCCCCTCTCTCTCAGGGAGATATCTGTACACTGACTGGTGTCTCTCAGTCCCCACTCTCTCAGGGAGATATCTGTACACTAACTGGTGTCTCTCAGTACCCCTCTCACTCAGGGAGATATCTGTGCACTGACTGGTGTCTATCAGTCCCCTCTCTCTCTCAGGGAAATTTCTGTACACTGACTGGTGTCTCTCAGTCCTCTCCCTCTCAGGGAGATATCTATACATTGACTGGTGCCTCTCAGTCCCCTCTATCTCCGGGAGATATCTGTACACTGACTGGTGTCTCTCAGTCCCCCTCTCTCTCTCAGGGAGATATCTGTACACTGACTGGTGTCTCTCTGTCCCCTCTCTCTCTCAGGGAGATATCTGTACACTGATTGGTGTCTCTCAGTCCCCTCTCTCTCTCAGGGAGATATCTGTACACTGACTGGTGTCTCTCAGTCCCCTCTCTCTCTCAGGGAGATATCTGTACACTGACTGGTGTCTCTCAGTTCCTTCTCTCTCAGGGAGATATCTGTACACTGACTGGTGTCTCTCAGTCCCCTCTCTCTCAGGGAGATATCTGTACACTGACTGGTGTCTCTCAGTCCTCTCTCTCTCAGGGAGATATCTGTACACTGACTGGTGTCTCTCAGTCCCCTCTCTCTCAGGGAGATATCTGTACACTGACTGGTGTCTCTCAGTTCCCTCTCTCTGAGGGAGATATCTGTACACTGACTGGTGTCTCTCAGTCCTCTCTCTCTCTCAGGGAGATATCTGTACACTGACTGGTGTCTCTCAGTCCCCTCTCTCTCAGGGAGATATCTGTACAATGACTGATGTCTCTCAGTCCCCTCTCTCTCAGGGAGATATCTGTATACTGACTGGTGTCTCTCAATCCCCTCTCTCTCTCAGAGAGATATCTGTACACTGACTGGTGTCCCTCAGTCCCCTCTCTCTCTCAGGGAGATATCTGTACACTGACTGGTATCTCTCAGTCCCCCTCTCTCTCAGGGACATATCTGTACACTGACTGGTGTCTCTCTGTCCCTTCTCTCTCTCAGGGAGATATCTGTACACTGACTGGTGTCTCTCAGTCCCTTCTCTCTCAGGGAGATATCTGTACACTGACTGGTGTCTCTCAGTCCTCTCTCTCTCTCAGGGAGATATCTGTACACTGACTGGTGTCTCTCAGTCCCTCTCTCTCTCAGGGAGATATCTGTACACTGACTGGTATCTCTCAGTCCTCTGTCTCTCAGGGAGATATCTGTACACTGACTGGTGTCTCTCAGTCCCCCGCTCTCTCAGGGAGATATCTGTACACAGACTGGTGTCCCTCAGTCCCTCTGTCTCTCAGGGAGATATCTGTACACTGACTGGTGTCTCTCAGTCCCCTCTCTCTCAGGGAGATATCAATACACTGACTGGTGTCTCTCAGTCCCCTCTCTCTCTCAGGGAGATATCTGTACACTGACTGGTGTCTCTCAGTCCCTCTCTCTCTCAGGGAGATATCTGTACACTGACTGGTGTCTCTCAGTACCCCTCTCTCTCTCAGGGAGATATCTGTACACTGACTGGTGTATCTCAGTCCCCTCTCTGTCTCAGGGAGCTATCTGGGCACTGACTGGTGTCTCTCAGTCCCCTCTCTCTCTCAGGGAGATATCTGTACACTGACTGTTGTCTCTCAGTACCTCTCTCAGGGAGATACCTGTACACTGACTGGTGTCTCTCAGTCCCCCTCTCTCTCTCAGGGAGCTATCTGTACACTGACTGGTGTCTCTCAGTCCCCTCTCTCTCTCAGGTAGATATCTGTACACTGACTGGTGTCTCTCAGTCCTCTCCCTCTCAGGGAGATATCTGTACACTAACTGGTGTCTCTCAGTCCTCCTCTCTCTCAGGGAGATATCTGTACACTGACTGGTGTCTCTCAGTCCCTTCTCTCTCAGGGAGATATCTGTACACTGACTGGTGTCTCTCAGTCCCCCTCTCTCTCAGGGAGATATCTGTACACTGACTGGTGTCTCTCAGTCCCCACTCTCTCAGGGAGATATCTGTACACTAACTGGTGTCTCTCAGTACCCCTCTCACTCAGGGAGATATCTGTGCACTGACTGGTGTCTCTCAGTCCCCTCTCTCTCTCAGGGAAATTTCTGTACACTGACTGGTGTCTCTCAGTCCTCTCCCTCTCAGGGAGATATCTATACATTGACTGGTGCCTCTCAGTCCCCTCTATCTCCGGGAGATATCTGTACACTGACTGGTGTTTCTCAGTCCCCTCTCTCTCAGGGAGCTATCTGTACACTGACCGGAGTCTCTCAGTCCCCTCTCTCTCTCAGGGAGATATCTGTACACTGACTGGTGTCTCTCAGTCCCCTCTCTCTCTCAGGGAGATATCTGTACACTGACTGGTGTCTCTCAGTCCTCTCTCTCAGGGAGATATCTGTACTCTGACTGGTATCTCTCAGTCCCTTCTCTCTCAGGGAGATATCTGTACACTGACTGGTGTCTCTCAGTCCCCCTCTCTCTCTCAGGGAGGTATCTGTACACTGACTGGTGTCTCTCAGTCCCCTCTCGCTCTCAGGGAGATATCTGTACACTGACTGGTGTCTCTCAGTCCTCTCTCTCTCTCAGGGAGATATCTGTACACTGACTGGTGTCTCTCAGTCCCCTCTCTCTCAGGGAGATATCTGTACACTGACTGGTGTATCTCAGTCCCCTCTCTCTCTCAGGGAGATATCTGTCCACTGACTGGTGTCTCTCAGTCCTCTCTCTCTCTCAGGGAGATATCTGTACACTGACGGGTGTCCCTCAGTCCCCCTCTCTCTCAGGGAGATATCTGTACACTGACTGGTGTCTCTCAGTCCCTTCTCTCTCAGGGAGATAACTGTCCACTGACTGGTGTCTCTCAGTCCCCCTCTCTCTCAGGGAGATATCTGTACACTGACTGGTGTCTCTCAGTCCCCCTCTCACTCAGGGAGATATCTGTGCACTGACTGGTGTCTCTCAGTCCCTTCTCTCTCAGGGAGATATCTGTACACTGACTGGTGTCTCTCAGTCCCCTCTCTCTCAGGGAGATATCTGTACACTGACTGGTGTCTCTCAGTCCCCTCTCTCTGCAGGGAGATATCTGTACACTGACTGGTGTCTCTCAGTCCCCTGTCTCTCTCAGGGAGCTATCTGGGCACTGACTGGTGTCTCTCAGTCCCCTCTCTCTCTCAGGGAGATATCTGTACACTGACTGTTGTCTCTCAGTACCTCTCTCAGGGAGATACCTGTACACTGACTGGTGTCTCTCAGTCCCCCTCTCTCTCTCAGGGAGCTATCTGTACACTGACTGGTGTCTCTCAGTCCCCTCTCTCTCTCAGGTAGATATCTGTACACTGACTGTTGTCTCTCAGTCCTCTCTCTCTCAGGGAGATATCAGTACACTGACTGGTGTCTCTCAGTCCCCTCTCTCTCAGGGAGATATCTGTACACTGACTGGTATCTCTCAGTCCTCTCTCTCTCAGGGAGATATCTGTACACTGACTGGTGTCTCTCAGTCCCACCTCTCTCTCAGGGAGATATCTGTACACTGACTGGTGTCTCTCAGTCCCCTCTCTCTCTCAGGGAGATATCTGTACACTGACTGGTGTCTCTCAGTCCCCACCTCTCTCAGGGAGATATCTGTACACTGACTGGTGTCTCTCAGTCCCTTCTCTCTCAGGGAGATATCTGTGCACTGACTGGTGTCTCTCAGTCCCCCCTCTCTCAGGGAGATATCTGTACACTGACTGGTGTCTCTCAGTCCCTTCTCTCTCAGGGAGATATCTGTACACTGACTGGTGTCTCTCAGTCCCTTCTCTCTCAGGGAGATATCTGTACACTGACTGGTGTCTCTCAGTCCCCTCTCTCTCAGGGAGATATCTGTACACTGACTGGTGTCTCTCAGTCCTCTCTCTCTCAGGGAGATATCTGTACACTGACTGGTGTATCTCAGTCCCCCTCTCTCTCTCAGGGAGATCTCTGTACACTGACTGGTGTCTCTCAGTCCCCCTCTCTCTCTCAGGGAGATATCTGTACACTGACTGGTGTCTCTCAGTCCCCCTCTCTCTCAGGGAGATATCTGTACACTGACTGGTGTCTCTCAGTCCCCCTCTCTCTCAGGGAGATATCTGTACACTGACTGGTGTCTCTCAGTCCCCTCTCTCTCTCAGGGAGATATCTGTACACTGACTGGTGTTTCTCTGTCCCCTCTCTCTCTTAGGGAGATATCTGTACACTGACTGGTGTCTCTCAGTCTCGCTCTCTCTCAGGGAGGTATCTGTACACTGACTGGTGTCTCTCTGTCCCCTCTCTCTCTCAGGGAGATATATGTACACTGACTGGTGTCTCCAAGTCCCCTCTCTCTCTCAGGGAGATATCAGTACACTGACTGGTGTCTCCCAGCCCCCCCTCCCTCTCAGGGAGAGATCTGTACACTGACTGGTGTCTCTCAGTCCCCTCTCTCTCTCTCAGGGAGATATCTGTACACTGACTGGTGTCTCTCAGTCCCCCCTCTCTAAGGGAGATATCTGTACACTGACTGGTGTCTCTCAGTCCCCCCTCTCTCTCAGGGACATATCTGTACACTGACTGGTGTCTCTCAGTCCTCTCTATCTCTCAGGGAGATATCTGTACACTGACTGGTGTCTCTCAGCCGCCTCTCTCTCTCTCAGGGAGGTATCTGTACACTGACTGGGGTCTCTCAGTCCCCCTCTCTCTCTCAGGGAGATATCTGTACACTGACTGGTGTCTCTCAGTCCCCCCTCTCTCTCAGGGACATATCTGTACACTGACTGGTGTCTCTCAGTCCTCTCTATCTCTCAGGGAGATATCTGTACACTGACTGGTGTCTCTCAGCCCCCCCTCTCTCTCTCAGGGAGGTATCTGTACACTGACTGGTGTCTCTCAGTCCCCCTCTCTCTCTCAGGGACATATCTGTACACTGACTGGTGTCTCTCAGTCCTCTCTATCTCTCAGGGAGATATCTGTACACTGACTGGTGTCTCTCAGTCCCCTCTCTCTCAGGGAGATATCTGTACACTGACTGGTGTCCCTCAGTCTTCTCTCTCTCAGGGAGATATCTATACACTGACTGGTGTCTCTCAGCCCCCCCTCTCTCTCTCAGGGAGGTATCTGTACACTGACTGGTGTCTCTCAGTCCCCCTCTCTCTCTCAGGGACATATCTGTACACTGACTGGTGTCTCTCAGTCCTCTCTCTCTCTCAGGGAGGTATCTGTACACTGACTGGTGTCTCTCAGTCCCCCTCTCTCTCTCAGGGAGATATCTGTACACTGACTGGTGTCTCTCAGTCTTCTCTCTCTCAGGGAGATATCTATACACTGACTGGTGTCTCTCAGTCCCCTCTCTCTCAGGGAGATATCTGTACACTGACTGGTGTCTCTCAGTCCCCCCTCTCTCTCAGGGAGATATCTGTACACTGACTGGTGTCTCTCAGTCCCCCCTCTCACTCAGGGAGATATCTGTACACTGACTGGTATCTCTCAGTTCCCTGTCTCTCAGGGAGATATCTGTACACTGACTGGTGTCTCTCAGTCCCCTCTCTCTCAGGGAGATATCTGTACACTGACTGGTGTCTCTCAGTCCCCTCTCTCTCTCAGGGAGATATCTGTACACTGACTGGTCTCTCTCAGTCCCCCCTCTCTCTCAGGGAGATATCTGTACACTGACTGGTGTCTCTCAGACCCCTCTCTCTCTCAGGGAGATATCTGTACACTGACTGGTGTCTCTCAGTCCCCTCTCTCTCAGGGAGATATCTGTACACTGACTGGTGTCCCTCAGTCTTCTCTCTCTCAGGGAGATATCTATACACTGACTGGTGTCTCTCAGCCCCCCCTCTCTCTCTCAGGGAGATATCTGTACACTGACTGGTGTCTCTCAGTCTTCTCTCTCTCAGGGAGATATCTATACACTGACTGGTGTCTCTCAGTCCCCTCTCTCTCAGGGAGATATCTGTACACTGACTGGTGTCTCTCAGTCCCCCCTCTCTCTCAGGGAGATATCTGTACACTGACTGGTGTCTCTCAGTCCCCCCTCTCACTCAGGGAGATATCTGTACACTGACTGGTATCTCTCAGTTCCCTGTCTCTCAGGGAGATATCTGTACACTGACTGGTGTCTCTCAGTCCCCTCTCTCTCAGGGAGATATCTGTACACTGACTGGTGTCTCTCAGTCCCCTCTCTCTCTCAGGGAGATATCTGTACACTGACTGGTCTCTCTCAGTCCCCCCTCTCTCTCAGGGAGATATCTGTACACTGACTGGTGTCTCTCAGACCCCTCTCTCTCTCAGGGAGATATCTGTACACTGACTGGAGTCTCTCAGTCCCCCGCTCTCTCAGGGAGATATCTGTACACTGACTGGTGTCTCTCAGTCCCCTCTCTCTCTCAGGGAGATATCTGTACACTGACTGGTGTCTCTCAGTCCCCTCTCTCTCTCAGGGGGATATCTGTACACTGACTGGTGTCTCTCAGTCCTCTTGATCTCTCAGGGAGATATCTGTACACTGACTGGTGTCTCTCAGACCCCTCTCTCTCTCAGGGAGATATCTGTACACAGACGGGTGTCTCTCAGTCCCCTCACTCTCAGGGAGATATCTGTACACTGACTGGTGTCTCTCAGTCCCCCTCTCTCTCAGGGAGATATATGTACACTGACTGGTGTCTCTCTGTCCCCTCTCTCTCTCAGGGAGATATATGTACACTGACTGGTGTCTCCCAGTCCTCTCTCTCTCTCAGGGAGATATCTGTACACTGACTGGTGTCTCCCAGCCCCCCCTCCCTCTCAGGGAGAGATCTGTACACTGACTGGTGTCTCTCAGTCCCCTCTCTCTCTCTCAGGGAGATATCTGTACACTGACTGGTGTCTCTCAGTCCCCCCTCTCTAAGGGAGATATCTGTACACTGACTGGTGTCTCTCAGTCCCCTCTCTCTCTCTCGGGGAGATATCTGTACACTGACTGGTGTCTCTCAGTCCCCTCTCTCTCAGGGAGATATCTGTACACTGACTGGTGTCTCTCAGTCCCCTCTCTCTCAGGGAGATATCTGTACACTGACTGGTGTCTCTCAGTCCCCTCTCTCTCAGGGACATATCTGTACACTGACTGGTGTCTCTCAGTCCTCTCTATCTCTCAGGGAGATATCTGTACACTGACTGGTGTCTCTCAGCCCCCTCTCTCTCTCTCTCAGGGAGGTATCTGTACACTGACTGGGGTCTCTCAGTCCCCCTCTCTCTCTCAGGGAGATATCTGTACACTGACTGGTGTCTCTCAGTCCCCCCTCTCTCTCAGGGACATATCTGTACACTGACTGGTGTCTCTCAGTCCCCTCTCTCTCAGGGAGATATCTGTACACTGACTGGTGTCTCTCAGCCCCCTCTCTCTCTCTCAGGGAGGTATCTGTACACTGACTGGTGTCTCTCAGTCCCCCTCTCTCTCTCAGGGAGATATCTGTACACTGACTGGTGTCTCTCAGTCCCCCTCTCTCTCAGGGACATATCTGTACACTGACTGGTGTCTCTCAGTCCTCTCTATCTCTCAGGGAGATATCTGTACACTGACTGGTGTCTCTCAGCCCCCTCTCTCTCTCTCAGGGAGGTATCTGTACACTGACTGGTGTCTCTCAGTCCCCCTCTCTCTCTCTCAGGGAGATATCTGTACACTGACTGGTGTCTCTCAGCCCCCTCTCTCTCTCTCAGGGAGATATCTGTACACTGACTGGTGTCTCTCAGTCCTCTCTCTCTCTCAGGGAGATATCTGTACACTGACTGGTGTCTCTCAGTCCCCCTCTCTCTCTCAGGGAGATATCTGTACACTGACTGGTGTCTCTCAGTCCCCCCTCTCTCTCAGGGACATATCTGTACACTGACTGGTGTCTCTCAGTCCTCTCTATCTCTCAGGGAGATATCTGTACACTGACTGGTGTCTCTCAGCCCCCTCTCTCTCTCTCAGGGAGGTATCTGTACACTGACTGGTGTCTCTCAGTCCCCCCTCTCTCTCTCAGGGAGATATCTGTACACTGACTGGTGTCTCTCAGTCCCCCTCTCACTCAGGGAGATATCTGTACACTGACTGGTGTTTCTCAGTCCCCCTCTCTCTCTCAGGGAGATATCTGTACACTGACTGGTGTCTCTCAGTCCCCTCTCTCTGTCAGGGAGATATCTGTACACTGACTGGTGTCTCTCAGTCCCCCCTCTCTCTCAGGGAGATATCTGTACACTGACTGGTGTCTCTCAGTCCCCCTCTCTCTCAGGGCGATATCTGTACACTGACTGGTGTCTCTCAGTCCCCCCTCTGTCTCAGGGAGATATCTGTACACTGACTGGTGTCTCTCAGTCCCCTCTCTCTCTCAGGGAGATATCTGTACACTGACTGGTGTCTCTCAGTCCCTTCTCTCTCAGGGAGATATCTGTACACTGACTGGTGTATCTCAGTCCCCTCTCTCTCTCAGGGAGATATCTGTACACTGACTGGTGTCTCTCAGTCCCCCTCTCTCTCTCAGGGAGATATCTGTACACTGACTGGTGTCTCTCAGTCCTCTCTCTCTCAGGGAGATATCTGTACACTGACTGGTGTCTCTCAGTCCCCTCTCTCTCAGGGAGATATCTGTACACTGACTGGTGTCTCTCAGTCCCCCTCTCTCTCTCAGGTAGATATCTGTACACTGACTGGTGTCTCTCAGTCCTCTCTCTCTCAGGGAGATATCTGTACACTGACTGGTGTCTCTCAGTCCCCTCTCTCTCAGGGAGATATCTGTACACTGACTGGTGTCTCTCAGTCCCTTCTCTCTCAGGGAGATATCTGTACACTGACTGGTGTATCTCAGTCCCCTCTCTCTCTCAGGGAGATATCTGTACACTGACTGGTGTCTCTCAGTCCCCTCTCTCTCAGGGAGATATCTGTACACTGACTGGTGTCTCTCAGTCCTCTCTCTCTCAGGGAGATATCTGTACACTGACTGGTGTATCTCAGTCCCCCTCTCTCTCTCAGGGAGATATCTGTACACTGACTGGTGTCTCTCAGTCCCCCTCTCTCTCTCAGGGAGATATCTGTACACTGACTGGTGTCTCTCAGTCCCCCTCTCTCTCAGGGAGATATCTGTACACTGACTGGTGTCTCTCAGTCCCCCTCTCTCTCAGGGAGATATCTGTACACTGACTGGTGTCTCTCAGTCCCCTCTCTCTCTCAGGGAGATATCTGTACACTGACTGGTGTTTCTCTGTCCCCTCTCTCTCTTAGGGAGATATCTGTACACTGACTGGTGTCTCTCAGTCTCGCTCTCTCTCAGGGAGGTATCTGTATACTGACTGGTGTCTCTCTGTCCCCTCTCTCTCTCAGGGAGATATATGTACACTGACTGGTGTCTCCCAGTCCCCTCTCTCTCTCAGGGAGATATCAGTACACTGACTGGTGTCTCCCAGCCCCCCCTCCCTCTCAGGGAGAGATCTGTACACTGACTGGTGTCTCTCAGTCCCCTCTCTCTCTCTCAGGGAGATATCTGTACACTGACTGGTGTCTCTCAGTCCCCTCTCTCTCAGGGAGATATCTGTACACTGACTGGTGTCCCTCAGTCTTCTCTCTCTCAGGGAGATATCTATACACTGACTGGTGTCTCTCAGCCCCCCCTCTCTCTCTCAGGGAGGTATCTGTACACTGACTGGTGTCTCTCAGTCCCCCTCTCTCTCTCAGGGACATATCTGTACACTGACTGGTGTCTCTCAGTCCTCTCTCTCTCTCAGGGAGGTATCTGTACACTGACTGGTGTCTCTCAGTCCCCCTCTCTCTCTCAGGGAGATATCTGTACACTGACTGGTGTCTCTCAGTCTTCTCTCTCTCAGGGAGATATCTATACACTGACTGGTGTCTCTCAGTCCCCTCTCTCTCAGGGAGATATCTGTTCACTGACTGCTGTCTCTCAGTCCCCCCTCTCTCTCAGGGAGATATCTGTACACTGACTGGTGTCTCTCAGTCCCCCCTCTCACTCAGGGAGATATCTGTACACTGACTGGTATCTCTCAGTTCCCTGTCTCTCAGGGAGATATCTGTACACTGACTGGTGTCTCTCAGTCCCCTCTCTCTCAGGGAGATATCTGTACACTGACTGGTGTCTCTCAGTCCCCTCTCTCTCTCAGGGAGATATCTGTACACTGACTGGTCTCTCTCAGTCCCCCCTCTCTCTCAGGGAGATATCTGTACACTGACTGGTGTCTCTCAGACCCCTCTCTCTCTCAGGGAGATATCTGTACACTGACTGGAGTCTCTCAGTCCCCCGCTCTCTCAGGGAGATATCTGTACACTGACTGGTGTCTCTCAGTCCCCTCTCTCTCTCAGGGAGATATCTGTACACTGACTGGTGTCTCTCAGTCCCCTCTCTCTCTCAGGGGGATATCTGTACACTGACTGGTGTCTCTCAGTCCTCTTGATCTCTCAGGGAGATATCTGTACACTGACTGGTGTCTCTCAGACCCCTCTCTCTCTCAGGGAGATATCTGTACACAGACGGGTGTCTCTCAGTCCCCTCACTCTCAGGGAGATATCTGTACACTGACTGGTGTCTCTCAGTCCCCCTCTCTCTCAGGGAGATATATGTACACTGACTGGTGTCTCTCTGTCCCCTCTCTCTCTCAGGGAGATATATGTACACTGACTGGTGTCTCCCAGTCCTCTCTCTCTCTCAGGGAGATATCTGTACACTGACTGGTGTCTCCCAGCCCCCCCTCCCTCTCAGGGAGAGATCTGTACACTGACTGGTGTCTCTCAGTCCCCTCTCTCTCTCTCAGGGAGATATCTGTACACTGACTGGTGTCTCTCAGTCCCCCCTCTCTAAGGGAGATATCTGTACACTGACTGGTGTCTCTCAGTCCCCTCTCTCTCTCTCGGGGAGATATCTGTACACTGACTGGTGTCTCTCAGTCCCCTCTCTCTCAGGGAGATATCTGTACACTGACTGGTGTCTCTCAGTCCCCTCTCTCTCAGGGAGATATCTGTACACTGACTGGTGTCTCTCAGTCCCCTCTCTCTCAGGGACATATCTGTACACTGACTGGTGTCTCTCAGTCCTCTCTATCTCTCAGGGAGATATCTGTACACTGACTGGTGTCTCTCAGCCCCCTCTCTCTCTCTCTCAGGGAGGTATCTGTACACTGACTGGGGTCTCTCAGTCCCCCTCTCTCTCTCAGGGAGATATCTGTACACTGACTGGTGTCTCTCAGTCCCCCCTCTCTCTCAGGGACATATCTGTACACTGACTGGTGTCTCTCAGTCCCCTCTCTCTCAGGGAGATATCTGTACACTGACTGGTGTCTCTCAGCCCCCTCTCTCTCTCTCAGGGAGGTATCTGTACACTGACTGGTGTCTCTCAGTCCCCCTCTCTCTCTCAGGGAGATATCTGTACACTGACTGGTGTCTCTCAGTCCCCCTCTCTCTCAGGGACATATCTGTACACTGACTGGTGTCTCTCAGTCCTCTCTATCTCTCAGGGAGATATCTGTACACTGACTGGTGTCTCTCAGCCCCCTCTCTCTCTCTCAGGGAGGTATCTGTACACTGACTGGTGTCTCTCAGTCCCCCTCTCTCTCTCTCAGGGAGATATCTGTACACTGACTGGTGTCTCTCAGCCCCCTCTCTCTCTCTCAGGGAGATATCTGTACACTGACTGGTGTCTCTCAGTCCTCTCTCTCTCTCAGGGAGATATCTGTACACTGACTGGTGTCTCTCAGTCCCCCTCTCTCTCTCAGGGAGATATCTGTACACTGACTGGTGTCTCTCAGTCCCCCCTCTCTCTCAGGGACATATCTGTACACTGACTGGTGTCTCTCAGTCCTCTCTATCTCTCAGGGAGATATCTGTACACTGACTGGTGTCTCTCAGCCCCCTCTCTCTCTCTCAGGGAGGTATCTGTACACTGACTGGTGTCTCTCAGTCCCCCCTCTCTCTCTCAGGGAGATATCTGTACACTGACTGGTGTCTCTCAGTCCCCCTCTCACTCAGGGAGATATCTGTACACTGACTGGTGTTTCTCAGTCCCCCTCTCTCTCTCAGGGAGATATCTGTACACTGACTGGTGTCTCTCAGTCCCCTCTCTCTGTCAGGGAGATATCTGTACACTGACTGGTGTCTCTCAGTCCCCCCTCTCTCTCAGGGAGATATCTGTACACTGACTGGTGTCTCTCAGTCCCCCTCTCTCTCAGGGAGATATCTGTACACTGACTGGTGTCTCTCAGTCCCCCCTCTGTCTCAGGGAGATATCTGTACACTGACTGGTGTCTCTCAGTCCCCTCTCTCTCTCAGGGAGATATCTGTACACTGACTGGTGTCTCTCAGTCCCTTCTCTCTCAGGGAGATATCTGTACACTGACTGGTGTATCTCAGTCCCCTCTCTCTCTCAGGGAGATATCTGTACACTGACTGGTGTCTCTCAGTCCCCCTCTCTCTCTCAGGGAGATATCTGTACACTGACTGGTGTCTCTCAGTCCTCTCTCTCTCAGGGAGATATCTGTACACTGACTGGTGTCTCTCAGTCCCCTCTCTCTCAGGGAGATATCTGTACACTGACTGGTGTCTCTCAGTCCCCCTCTCTCTCTCAGGTAGATATCTGTACACTGACTGGTGTCTCTCAGTCCTCTCTCTCTCAGGGAGATATCTGTACACTGACTGGTGTCTCTCAGTCCCCTCTCTCTCAGGGAGATATCTGTACACTGACTGGTGTCTCTCAGTCCCTTCTCTCTCAGGGAGATATCTGTACACTGACTGGTGTATCTCAGTCCCCTCTCTCTCTCAGGGAGATATCTGTACACTGACTGGTGTCTCTCAGTCCCCTCTCTCTCAGGGAGATATCTGTACACTGACTGGTGTCTCTCAGTCCTCTCTCTCTCAGGGAGATATCTGTACACTGACTGGTGTATCTCAGTCCCCCTCTCTCTCTCAGGGAGATATCTGTACACTGACTGGTGTCTCTCAGTCCCCCTCTCTCTCTCAGGGAGATATCTGTACACTGACTGGTGTCTCTCAGTCCCCCTCTCTCTCAGGGAGATATCTGTACACTGACTGGTGTCTCTCAGTCCCCCTCTCTCTCAGGGAGATATCTGTACACTGACTGGTGTCTCTCAGTCCCCTCTCTCTCTCAGGGAGATATCTGTACACTGACTGGTGTTTCTCTGTCCCCTCTCTCTCTTAGGGAGATATCTGTACACTGACTGGTGTCTCTCAGTCTCGCTCTCTCTCAGGGAGGTATCTGTATACTGACTGGTGTCTCTCTGTCCCCTCTCTCTCTCAGGGAGATATATGTACACTGACTGGTGTCTCCCAGTCCCCTCTCTCTCTCAGGGAGATATCAGTACACTGACTGGTGTCTCCCAGCCCCCCCTCCCTCTCAGGGAGAGATCTGTACACTGACTGGTGTCTCTCAGTCCCCTCTCTCTCTCTCAGGGAGATATCTGTACACTGACTGGTGTCTCTCAGTCCCCCCTCTCTAAGGGAGATATCTGTACACTGACTGGTGTCTCTCAGTCCCCCTCTCTCTCAGGGACATATCTGTACACTGACTGGTGTCTCTCAGTCCTCTCTATCTCTCAGGGAGATATCTGTACACTGACTGGTGTCTCTCAGCCCCCTCTCTCTCTCTCAGGGAGGTATCTGTACACTGACTGGGGTCTCTCAGTCCCCCTCTCTCTCTCAGGGAGATATCTGTACACTGACTGGTGTCTCTCAGTCCCCCCTCTCTCTCAGGGACATATCTGTACAGTGACTGGTGTCTCTCAGTCCTCTCTATCTCTCAGGGAGATATCTGTACACTGACTGGTGTCTCTCAGCCCCCCCTCTCTCTCTCAGGGAGGTATCTGTACACTGACTGGTGTCTCTCAGTCCCCCTCTCTCTCTCAGGGACATATCTGTACACTGACTGGTGTCTCTCAGTCCTCTCTATCTCTCAGGGAGATATCTGTACACTGACTGGTGTCTCTCAGTCCCCTCTCTCTCAGGGAGATATCTGTACACTGACTGGTGTCTCTCAGCCCCCTCTCTCTCTCTCAGGGAGGTATCTGTACACTGACTGGTGTCTCTCAGTCCCCCTCTCTCTCTCAGGGAGATATCTGTACACTGACTGGTGTCTCTCAGTCCCCTCTCTCTCAGGGAGATATCTGTACACTGACTGGTGTCTCTCAGTCCCCCCTCTCTCCCAGGGAGATATCTGTACACTGACTGGTGTCTCTCAGTCACCTCTCTCTGTCAGGGAGATATCTGTCCACTGACTGGTGTCTCTCAGTCCCCCCTCTCTCTCAGGGAGATATCTGTACACTGACTGGTGTCTCTCAGTCCCCCCTCTCACTCAGGGAGATATCTGTACACTGACTGGTATCTCTCAGTCCCCTCTCTCTCAGGGAGATATCTGTACACTGACTGGTGTCTCTCAGTCCCCTCTCTCTCAGGGAGATATCAGTACACTGACTGGTGTCTCTCAGTCCCCCCTCTCTCTCTCAGGGAGATATCTGTACACTGACTGGTGTCTCTCAGTCCCCTCTCTCTCTCAGGGAGATATCTGTACACTGACTGGTGTCTCTCAGACCCCTCTCTCTCTCAGGGAGATATCTGTACACTGACTGGAGTCTCTCAGTCCCCCGCTCTCTCAGGGAGATATCTGTACACTGACTGGTGTCTCTCAGTCCCCTCTCTCTCTCAGGGAGATATCTGTACACTGACTGGTGTCTCTCAGTCCCCTCTCTCTCTCAGGGGGATATCTGTACACTGACTGGTGTCTCTCAGTCCTCTTGATCTCTCAGGGAGATATCTGTACACTGACTGGTGTCTCTCAGACCCCTCTCTCTCTCAGGGAGATATCTGTACACAGACGGGTGTCTCTCAGTCCCCTCACTCTCAGGGAGATATCTGTACACTGACTGGTGTCTCTCAGTCCCCCTCTCTCTCAGGGAGATATATGTACACTGACTGGTGTCTCTCTGTCCCCTCTCTCTCTCAGGGAGATATATGTACACTGACTGGTGTCTCCCAGTCCTCTCTCTCTCTCAGGGAGATATCTGTACACTGACTGGTGTCTCCCAGCCCCCCCTCCCTCTCAGGGAGAGATCTGTACACTGACTGGTGTCTCTCAGTCCCCTCTCTCTCTCTCAGGGAGATATCTGTACACTGACTGGTGTCTCTCAGTCCCCCCTCTCTAAGGGAGATATCTGTACACTGACTGGTGTCTCTCAGTCCCCTCTCTCTCTCTCGGGGAGATATCTGTACACTGACTGGTGTCTCTCAGTCCCCTCTCTCTCAGGGAGATATCTGTACACTGACTGGTGTCTCTCAGTCCCCTCTCTCTCAGGGAGATATCTGTACACTGACTGGTGTCTCTCAGTCCCCTCTCTCTCAGGGACATATCTGTACACTGACTGGTGTCTCTCAGTCCTCTCTATCTCTCAGGGAGATATCTGTACACTGACTGGTGTCTCTCAGCCCCCTCTCTCTCTCTCTCAGGGAGGTATCTGTACACTGACTGGGGTCTCTCAGTCCCCCTCTCTCTCTCAGGGAGATATCTGTACACTGACTGGTGTCTCTCAGTCCCCCCTCTCTCTCAGGGACATATCTGTACACTGACTGGTGTCTCTCAGTCCCCTCTCTCTCAGGGAGATATCTGTACACTGACTGGTGTCTCTCAGCCCCCTCTCTCTCTCTCAGGGAGGTATCTGTACACTGACTGGTGTCTCTCAGTCCCCCTCTCTCTCTCAGGGAGATATCTGTACACTGACTGGTGTCTCTCAGTCCCCCTCTCTCTCAGGGACATATCTGTACACTGACTGGTGTCTCTCAGTCCTCTCTATCTCTCAGGGAGATATCTGTACACTGACTGGTGTCTCTCAGCCCCCTCTCTCTCTCTCAGGGAGGTATCTGTACACTGACTGGTGTCTCTCAGTCCCCCTCTCTCTCTCTCAGGGAGATATCTGTACACTGACTGGTGTCTCTCAGCCCCCTCTCTCTCTCTCAGGGAGATATCTGTACACTGACTGGTGTCTCTCAGTCCTCTCTCTCTCTCAGGGAGATATCTGTACACTGACTGGTGTCTCTCAGTCCCCCTCTCTCTCTCAGGGAGATATCTGTACACTGACTGGTGTCTCTCAGTCCCCCCTCTCTCTCAGGGACATATCTGTACACTGACTGGTGTCTCTCAGTCCTCTCTATCTCTCAGGGAGATATCTGTACACTGACTGGTGTCTCTCAGCCCCCTCTCTCTCTCTCAGGGAGGTATCTGTACACTGACTGGTGTCTCTCAGTCCCCCCTCTCTCTCTCAGGGAGATATCTGTACACTGACTGGTGTCTCTCAGTCCCCCTCTCACTCAGGGAGATATCTGTACACTGACTGGTGTTTCTCAGTCCCCCTCTCTCTCTCAGGGAGATATCTGTACACTGACTGGTGTCTCTCAGTCCCCTCTCTCTGTCAGGGAGATATCTGTACACTGACTGGTGTCTCTCAGTCCCCCCTCTCTCTCAGGGAGATATCTGTACACTGACTGGTGTCTCTCAGTCCCCCTCTCTCTCAGGGAGATATCTGTACACTGACTGGTGTCTCTCAGTCCCCCCTCTGTCTCAGGGAGATATCTGTACACTGACTGGTGTCTCTCAGTCCCCTCTCTCTCTCAGGGAGATATCTGTACACTGACTGGTGTCTCTCAGTCCCTTCTCTCTCAGGGAGATATCTGTACACTGACTGGTGTATCTCAGTCCCCTCTCTCTCTCAGGGAGATATCTGTACACTGACTGGTGTCTCTCAGTCCCCCTCTCTCTCTCAGGGAGATATCTGTACACTGACTGGTGTCTCTCAGTCCTCTCTCTCTCAGGGAGATATCTGTACACTGACTGGTGTCTCTCAGTCCCCTCTCTCTCAGGGAGATATCTGTACACTGACTGGTGTCTCTCAGTCCCCCTCTCTCTCTCAGGTAGATATCTGTACACTGACTGGTGTCTCTCAGTCCTCTCTCTCTCAGGGAGATATCTGTACACTGACTGGTGTCTCTCAGTCCCCTCTCTCTCAGGGAGATATCTGTACACTGACTGGTGTCTCTCAGTCCCTTCTCTCTCAGGGAGATATCTGTACACTGACTGGTGTATCTCAGTCCCCTCTCTCTCTCAGGGAGATATCTGTACACTGACTGGTGTCTCTCAGTCCCCTCTCTCTCAGGGAGATATCTGTACACTGACTGGTGTCTCTCAGTCCTCTCTCTCTCAGGGAGATATCTGTACACTGACTGGTGTATCTCAGTCCCCCTCTCTCTCTCAGGGAGATATCTGTACACTGACTGGTGTCTCTCAGTCCCCCTCTCTCTCTCAGGGAGATATCTGTACACTGACTGGTGTCTCTCAGTCCCCCTCTCTCTCAGGGAGATATCTGTACACTGACTGGTGTCTCTCAGTCCCCCTCTCTCTCAGGGAGATATCTGTACACTGACTGGTGTCTCTCAGTCCCCTCTCTCTCTCAGGGAGATATCTGTACACTGACTGGTGTTTCTCTGTCCCCTCTCTCTCTTAGGGAGATATCTGTACACTGACTGGTGTCTCTCAGTCTCGCTCTCTCTCAGGGAGGTATCTGTATACTGACTGGTGTCTCTCTGTCCCCTCTCTCTCTCAGGGAGATATATGTACACTGACTGGTGTCTCCCAGTCCCCTCTCTCTCTCAGGGAGATATCAGTACACTGACTGGTGTCTCCCAGCCCCCCCTCCCTCTCAGGGAGAGATCTGTACACTGACTGGTGTCTCTCAGTCCCCTCTCTCTCTCTCAGGGAGATATCTGTACACTGACTGGTGTCTCTCAGTCCCCCCTCTCTAAGGGAGATATCTGTACACTGACTGGTGTCTCTCAGTCCCCCTCTCTCTCAGGGACATATCTGTACACTGACTGGTGTCTCTCAGTCCTCTCTATCTCTCAGGGAGATATCTGTACACTGACTGGTGTCTCTCAGCCCCCTCTCTCTCTCTCAGGGAGGTATCTGTACACTGACTGGGGTCTCTCAGTCCCCCTCTCTCTCTCAGGGAGATATCTGTACACTGACTGGTGTCTCTCAGTCCCCCCTCTCTCTCAGGGACATATCTGTACAGTGACTGGTGTCTCTCAGTCCTCTCTATCTCTCAGGGAGATATCTGTACACTGACTGGTGTCTCTCAGCCCCCCCTCTCTCTCTCAGGGAGGTATCTGTACACTGACTGGTGTCTCTCAGTCCCCCTCTCTCTCTCAGGGACATATCTGTACACTGACTGGTGTCTCTCAGTCCTCTCTATCTCTCAGGGAGATATCTGTACACTGACTGGTGTCTCTCAGTCCCCTCTCTCTCAGGGAGATATCTGTACACTGACTGGTGTCTCTCAGCCCCCTCTCTCTCTCTCAGGGAGGTATCTGTACACTGACTGGTGTCTCTCAGTCCCCCTCTCTCTCTCAGGGAGATATCTGTACACTGACTGGTGTCTCTCAGTCCCCTCTCTCTCAGGGAGATATCTGTACACTGACTGGTGTCTCTCAGTCCCCCCTCTCTCCCAGGGAGATATCTGTACACTGACTGGTGTCTCTCAGTCACCTCTCTCTGTCAGGGAGATATCTGTCCACTGACTGGTGTCTCTCAGTCCCCCCTCTCTCTCAGGGAGATATCTGTACACTGACTGGTGTCTCTCAGTCCCCCCTCTCACTCAGGGAGATATCTGTACACTGACTGGTATCTCTCAGTCCCCTCTCTCTCAGGGAGATATCTGTACACTGACTGGTGTCTCTCAGTCCCCTCTCTCTCAGGGAGATATCAGTACACTGACTGGTGTCTCTCAGTCCCCCCTCTCTCTCTCAGGGAGATATCTGTACACTGACTGGTGTCTCTCAGTCCCCTCTCTCTCTCAGGGAGATATCTGTACACTGACTGGTGTCTCTCAGTCCTCTCTATCTCTCAGGGAGATATCTGTACACTGACTGGTGTCTCTCAGTCCTCTCTCCCTCTCAGGGAGATATCTGTGCACTGACTGGTGTCTCTCAGTCCTCTCTCCCTCTCAGGGAGATATCTGTGCACTGACTGGTGTCTCTCAGTCCCCCTCTCTCTCAGGGAGATATCTGTACACTGACTGGTGTCTCTCAGTCCCCTCTCTCTCAGGGAGATATCTGTACACTGACTGGTGTCTCTCAGTCCCCTCTCACTCTCAGTGAGATATCTGTACACTGACTGGTGTCTCTCAGTCCCCTCTCTCTCTCAGGGAGATATCTGTCCACTGACTGGTGTCTCTCAGTCCTCTCTCCCCCTCAGGGAGATATCTGTGCACTGACTGGTGTCTCTCAGTCCCCCCTCTCTCTCTCAGGGAGATATCTGCACACTGACTGGTGTCTCTCAGTCCCCTCTCTCTCTCAGGGAGATATCTGTACACTGACTGGTGTCTCTCAGTCCCTTCTCTCTCAGGGAGATATCTGTACACTGACTGGTGTCTCTCAGTCCCCTCTCTCTCAGGGAGATATCTGTACACTGACTGGTGTCTCTCAGTCCTCTCTCCCTCTCAGGGAGATATCTGTGCACTGACTGGTGTCTCTCAGTCCCCCCTCTCTCTCTCAGGGAGATATCTGTACACTGACTGGTGTCTCTCAGTCCCCTCTCTCTCAGGGAGATGTCTGTACACTGACTGGTGTCTCTCAGTCCCCTCTCTCTCAGGGAGATATCTGTACACTGACTGGTGTCTCTCAGTCCTCTCTCCCTCTCAGGGAGATATCTGTGCACTGACTGGTGTCTCTCAGTCCCTCTCTCTCTCAGGGAGATATCTGTACACTGACTGGTGTCTCTCAGTCCTCTCTCTCTCAGGGAGATATCTGTTCACTGACTGGTGTCTCTCAGTCCTCTCTCTCTCAGGGAGATATCTGTACACTGACTGGTGTCTCTCAGTCCCCTCTCTCTCTCAGGGAGATATCTGTACACTGACTGGTGTCTCTCAGTCCCCTCTCTCTCTCAGGGAGATATCTGTACACTGACTGGTGTCTCTCAGTCCACTCTCTCTCTCAGGGAGATATCTGTATACTGACTGGTATCTCTCAGTCCCTTCTCTCTCAGGGAGATATCTGTACACTGACTGGTGTCTCTCAGTCCCTCTCTCTCTCAGGGAGATATCTGTACACTGACTGGTGTCTCTCAGTCCCTCTCTCTCTCAGGGAGATATCTGTACACTGACTGGTGTCTCTCAGACCCCCCTCTCTCTCAGGGAGATATCTGTACACTGACTGGTGTCTCTCAGTCCTCTCTCTCTCAGGGAGATATCTGTGCACTGACTGGTGTCTCTCAGTCCTCTCTCCCTCTCAGGGAGATATCTGTACACTGACTGGCGTCTCTCAGTCCCCTCTCTCTCTCTCAGGGAGATATCTGTACACTGACTGGTGTCTCTCAGTCCCCTCTCTCTCTCAGGGAGATATCAGTACACCGACTGGTGTCTCTCAGTCCCCCTCTCTCTCAGGGAGATATCTGTACACTGACTGGTGTCTCTCAGTCCCCTCTCTCTCTCAGGGAGATATCTGTACACTGACTGGTGTCTCTCAGTCCCCTCTCTCTCAGGGAGATATCTGTACACTGACTGGCGTCTCTCAGTCCCCCTCTCTCTCAGGGAGATATCTGTACACTGACTGGTGTCTCTCAGTCCCCTCTCTCTCTCAGGGAGATATCTGTACACTGACTGGTGTCTCTCAGTCCTCTCTCTCTCTCAGGGAGATATCTGTACACTGACTGGTGTCTCTCAGTCCCCTCTCTCTCAGGGTGATATCTGTACACTGACTGGTGTCTCTCAGTCCCCTCTCTCTCTCAGGGAGATATCTGTACACTGACTGGTGTCTCTCAGTCCTCTCTCTCTCTCAGGGAGATATCAGTACACTGACTGGTGTCTCTCAGTCCCCTCTCTCTCAGGGAGATATCTGTACACTGACTGCTGTCTCTCAGTCCCCCTCTCTCTCAGGGAGATATCTGTACACTGACTGGTGTCTCTCAGTCCCCTCTCTCTCTCAGGGAGATATATGTACACTGACTGGTGTCTCTCAGTCCTCTCTCTCTCTCAGGGAGATATCTGTACACTGACTGGTGTCTCTCAGTCCCCTCTCTCTCATGGAGATATCTGTACACTGACTGCTGTCTCTCAGTCCCCCTCTCTCTCAGGGAGATATCTGTACACTGACTGGTGTCTCTCAGTCCCCTCTCTCTCTCAGGGAGATATCTGTACACTGATTGGTGTCTCTCAGTCCCCTCTCTCTCTCAGGGAGATATCTGTACACTGACTGGTGTCTCTCAGTCCCCTCTCTCTCAGGGAGATATCTGTACACTGACTGGTGTCTCTCAGTCCCCTCTCTCTCAGGGAGATATCTGTACACTGACAGGTGTCTCTCAGTCCCCCCTCTCTCTCAGGGAGATATCTGTACACTGACTGGTGTCTCTCAGTCCCCCTCTCTCTCAGGGAGATATCTGTACACTGACAGGTGTCTCTCAGTCCCCCCTCTCTCTCAGGGAGATATCTGTACACTGACTGGTGTCTCTCAGTCCCCCTCTCTCTCAGGGAGATATCTGTACACTGACTGGTGTCTCTCAGTCCCTGTCCCTCTCAGGGAGATATCTGTACACTGACTGGTGTCTCTCAGTCCTCTCTCTCTCAGGGAGATATCTGTACACTGACTGGTGTCTCTCAGTCCCCTCTCTGTCAGGGAGATATCTGTACACTGACTGGTGTCTCTCAGTCCCCTCTCTCTCAGGGAGATATCTGTACACTGACTGGTGTCTCTCAGTCCCCCCTCTCTCTCAGGGAGATATCAGTACACTGACTGGTGTCTCTCAGTCTCCTCTCTTTCTCAGGGAGATATCTGTACACTGACTGGTGTCTCTCAGTCCCCTCTCTCTCTCTCAGGGAGATATCAGTACACTGAATGGTGTCTCTCAGTCCCTTCTCTCTCAGGGAGATATCTGTACACTGACTGGTGTCTCTCAGTCCCTTCTCTCTCAGGGAGATATCTGTACACTGACTGGTGTATCTCAGTCCCCTCTCTCTCTCAGGGAGATATCTGTACACTGACTGGTGTCTCTCAGTCCCCCTCTCTCTCTCAGGGAGATATCTGTACACTGACTGGTGTCTCTCAGTCCCCCTCTCTCTCAGGGAGATATCTGTATACTGACTGGTGTCTCTCAGTCCCCCTCTCTCTCAGGGAGATATCTGTACACTGACTGGTGTCTCTCAGTCCCCTCTCTCTCTCAGGGAGATATCTGTACACTGACTGGTGTTTCTCTGTCCCCTCTCTCTCTTAGGGAGATATCTGTACACTGACTGGTGTCTCTCAGTCTCGCTCTCTCTCAGGGAGGTATCTGTACACTGACTGGTGTCTCTCTGTCCCCTCTCTCTCTCAGGGAGATATATGTACACTGACTGGTGTCTCTCAGTCCTCTCTATCTCTCAGGGAGATATCTGTACACTGACTGGTGTCTCTCAGCCCCCTCTCTCTCTCTCAGGGAGGTATCTGTACACTGACTGGGGTCTCTCAGTCCCCCTCTCTCTCTCAGGGAGATATCTGTACACTGACTGGTGTCTCTCAGTCCCCCCTCTCTCTCAGGGACATATCTGTACACTGACTGGTGTCTCTCAGTCCTCTCTATCTCTCAGGGAGATATCTGTACACTGACTGGTGTCTCTCAGCCCCCCCTCTCTCTCTCAGGGAGGTATCTGTACACTGACTGGTGTCTCTCAGTCCCCCTCTCTCTCTCAGGGAGATATCTGTACACTGACTGGTGTCTCTCAGTCCCCCCTCTCTCTCAGGGACATATCTGTACACTGACTGGTGTCTCTCAGTCCTCTCTATCTCTCAGGGAGATATCTGTACACTGACTGGTGTCTCTCAGCCCCCTCTCTCTCTCTCAGGGAGGTATCTGTACACTGACTGGTGTCTCTCAGTCCCCCTCTCTCTCTCAGGGAGATATCTGTACACTGACTGGTGTCTCTCAGTCCTCTCTCTCTCAGGGAGATATCTGTACACTGACTGGTGTCTCTCAGTCCCCCCTCTCTCTCAGGGAGATATCTATACACTGACTGGTGTCTCTCAGTCCCCTCTCTCTGTCAGGGAGATATCTGTACACTGACTGGTGTCTCTCAGTCCCCCCTCTCTCTCAGGGAGATATCTGTACACTGACTGGTGTCTCTCAGTCCCCCCTCTCACTCAGGGAGAAATCTGTACACTGACTGGTATCTCTCAGTCCCCTCTCTCTCAGGGAGTTATCTGTACACTGACTGGTGTCTCTCAGTCCCCTCTCTCTCAGGGAGATATCTATACACTGACTGGTGTCTCTCAGTCCCCCCTCTCTCTCTCAGGGAGATATCTGTACACTGACTGGTGTCTCTCAGTCCACTCTCTGTCAGGGAGATATCTGTACACTGACTGGTGTCTCTCAGTCCCCTCTCTCTCTCAGGGAGATATCTGTACACTGACTGGTGTCTCTCAGTCCTCTCTATCTCTCAGGGAGATATCTGTACACTGACTGGTGTCTCTCAGTCCTCTCTATCTCTCAGGGAGATATCTGTACACTGACTGGTGTCTCTCAGCCCCCTCTCTCTCTCAGGGAGGTATCTGTACACTGACTGGTGTCTCTCAGTCCCCCTCTCTCTCTCAGGGAGATATCTGTACACTGACTGGTGTCTCTCAGTCCCCTCTCTCTGTCAGGGAGATATCTGTACACTGACTGGTGTCTCTCAGTCCCCCCTCTCTCTCAGGGAGATATCTGTACACTGACTGGTGTCTCTCAGTCCCCCTCTCACTCAGGGAGATATCTGTACACTGACTGGTGTCTCTCAGTCCCTTCTCTCTCAGGGAGATATCTGTATACTGACTGGTGTCTCTCAGTCCCTTCTCTCTCAGGGAGATATCTGTACACTGACTGTTGTCTCTCAGTCCCTTCTCTCTCAGGGAGATATCTGTACACTGACTGGTGTATCTCAGTCCCCTCTCTCTCTCAGGGAGATATCTGTACACTGACTGGTGTCTCTCAGTCCCCCTCTCTCTCTCAGGGAGATATCTGTACACTGACTGGTGTCTCTCAGTCCTCTCTCTCTCAGGGAGATATCTGTACACTGACTGGTGTCTCTCAGTCCCCTCTCTCTCAGGGAGATATCTGTACACTGACTGGTGTCTCTCAGTCCCCCTCTCTCTCTCAGGTAGATATCTGTACACTGACTGGTGTCTCTCAGTCCTCTCTCTCTCAGGGAGATATCTGTACACTGACTGGTGTCTCTCAGTCCCCTCTCACTCAGGGAGATATCTGTGCACTGACAGGTGTCTCTCAGTCCCCCCTCTCTCTCAGGGAGATATCTGTACACTGACTGGTGTCTCTCAGTCCCCCTCTCTCTCAGGGAGATATCTGTACACTGACAGGTGTCTCTCAGTCCCCCCTCTCTCTCAGGGAGATATCTGTACACTGACTGGTGTCTCTCAGTCCCCCTCTCTCTCAGGGAGATATCTGTACACTGACTGGTGTCTCTCAGTCCCTGTCCCTCTCAGGGAGATATCTGTACACTGACTGGTGTCTCTCAGTCCTCTCTCTCTCAGGGAGATATCTGTACACTGACTGGTGTCTCTCAGTCCCCTCTCTGTCAGGGAGATATCTGTACACTGACTGGTGTCTCTCAGTCCCCTCTCTCTCAGGGAGATATCTGTACACTGACTGGTGTCTCTCAGTCCCCCCTCTCTCTCAGGGAGATATCAGTACACTGACTGGTGTCTCTCAGTCTCCTCTCTCTCTCAGGGAGATATCTGTACACTGACTGGTGTCTCTCAGTCCCCTCTCTCTCTCTCAGGGAGATATCAGTACACTGAATGGTGTCTCTCAGTCCCTTCTCTCTCAGGGAGATATCTGTACACTGACTGGTGTCTCTCAGTCCCTTCTCTCTCAGGGAGATATCTGTACACTGACTGGTGTATCTCAGTCCCCTCTCTCTCTCAGGGAGATATCTGTACACTGACTGGTGTCTCTCAGTCCCCCTCTCTCTCTCAGGGAGATATCTGTACACTGACTGGTGTCTCTCAGTCCCCCTCTCTCTCAGGGAGATATCTGTATACTGACTGGTGTCTCTCAGTCCCCCTCTCTCTCAGGGAGATATCTGTACACTGACTGGTGTCTCTCAGTCCCCTCTCTCTCTCAGGGAGATATCTGTACACTGACTGGTGTTTCTCTGTCCCCTCTCTCTCTTAGGGAGATATCTGTACACTGACTGGTGTCTCTCAGTCTCGCTCTCTCTCAGGGAGGTATCTGTACACTGACTGGTGTCTCTCTGTCCCCTCTCTCTCTCAGGGAGATATATGTACACTGACTGGTGTCTCTCAGTCCTCTCTATCTCTCAGGGAGATATCTGTACACTGACTGGTGTCTCTCAGCCCCCTCTCTCTCTCTCAGGGAGGTATCTGTACACTGACTGGGGTCTCTCAGTCCCCCTCTCTCTCTCAGGGAGATATCTGTACACTGACTGGTGTCTCTCAGTCCCCCCTCTCTCTCAGGGACATATCTGTACACTGACTGGTGTCTCTCAGTCCTCTCTATCTCTCAGGGAGATATCTGTACACTGACTGGTGTCTCTCAGCCCCCCCTCTCTCTCTCAGGGAGGTATCTGTACACTGACTGGTGTCTCTCAGTCCCCCTCTCTCTCTCAGGGAGATATCTGTACACTGACTGGTGTCTCTCAGTCCCCCCTCTCTCTCAGGGACATATCTGTACACTGACTGGTGTCTCTCAGTCCTCTCTATCTCTCAGGGAGATATCTGTACACTGACTGGTGTCTCTCAGCCCCCTCTCTCTCTCTCAGGGAGGTATCTGTACACTGACTGGTGTCTCTCAGTCCCCCTCTCTCTCTCAGGGAGATATCTGTACACTGACTGGTGTCTCTCAGTCCTCTCTCTCTCAGGGAGATATCTGTACACTGACTGGTGTCTCTCAGTCCCCCCTCTCTCTCAGGGAGATATCTATACACTGACTGGTGTCTCTCAGTCCCCTCTCTCTGTCAGGGAGATATCTGTACACTGACTGGTGTCTCTCAGTCCCCCCTCTCTCTCAGGGAGATATCTGTACACTGACTGGTGTCTCTCAGTCCCCCCTCTCACTCAGGGAGAAATCTGTACACTGACTGGTATCTCTCAGTCCCCTCTCTCTCAGGGAGTTATCTGTACACTGACTGGTGTCTCTCAGTCCCCTCTCTCTCAGGGAGATATCTATACACTGACTGGTGTCTCTCAGTCCCCCCTCTCTCTCTCAGGGAGATATCTGTACACTGACTGGTGTCTCTCAGTCCACTCTCTGTCAGGGAGATATCTGTACACTGACTGGTGTCTCTCAGTCCCCTCTCTCTCTCAGGGAGATATCTGTACACTGACTGGTGTCTCTCAGTCCTCTCTATCTCTCAGGGAGATATCTGTACACTGACTGGTGTCTCTCAGTCCTCTCTATCTCTCAGGGAGATATCTGTACACTGACTGGTGTCTCTCAGCCCCCTCTCTCTCTCAGGGAGGTATCTGTACACTGACTGGTGTCTCTCAGTCCCCCTCTCTCTCTCAGGGAGATATCTGTACACTGACTGGTGTCTCTCAGTCCCCTCTCTCTGTCAGGGAGATATCTGTACACTGACTGGTGTCTCTCAGTCCCCCCTCTCTCTCAGGGAGATATCTGTACACTGACTGGTGTCTCTCAGTCCCCCTCTCACTCAGGGAGATATCTGTACACTGACTGGTGTCTCTCAGTCCCTTCTCTCTCAGGGAGATATCTGTATACTGACTGGTGTCTCTCAGTCCCTTCTCTCTCAGGGAGATATCTGTACACTGACTGGTGTCTCTCAGTCCCTTCTCTCTCAGGGAGATATCTGTACACTGACTGGTGTATCTCAGTCCCCTCTCTCTCTCAGGGAGATATCTGTACACTGACTGGTGTCTCTCAGTCCCCCTCTCTCTCTCAGGGAGATATCTGTACACTGACTGGTGTCTCTCAGTCCTCTCTCTCTCAGGGAGATATCTGTACACTGACTGGTGTCTCTCAGTCCCCTCTCTCTCAGGGAGATATCTGTACACTGACTGGTGTCTCTCAGTCCCCCTCTCTCTCTCAGGTAGATATCTGTACACTGACTGGTGTCTCTCAGTCCTCTCTCTCTCAGGGAGATATCTGTACACTGACTGGTGTCTCTCAGTCCCCTCTCACTCAGGGAGATATCTGTGCACTGACTGGTGTCTCTCAGTCCCTTCTCTCTCAGGGAGATATCTGTACACTGACTGATGTCTCTCAGTCCCTTCTCTCTCAGGGAGATATCTGTACACTGACTGGTGTATCTCAGTCCCCTCTCTCTCTCAGGGAGATATCTGTACACTGACTGGTGTCTCTCAGTCCCCTCTCTCTCAGGGAGATATCTGTACACTGACTGGTGTCTCTCAGTCCTCTCTCTCTCAGGGAGATATCTGTACACTGACTGGTGTATCTCAGTCCCCCCTCTCTCTCAGGGAGATATCTGGACACTGACTGGTGTCTCTCAGTCCCCTCTCTCTCTCAGGGAGATATCTGTACACTGACTGGTGTCTCTCAGTCCCCTCTCTCTCTCAGGGAG